>NC_134580.1:87774440-88084940 GCF_037038515.1 Microtus pennsylvanicus
CTACCCAGCCCCCTAGGATGGCATTCTTTGTGGCATGTTTTTTACATTATTACCAATTGAAACTTTTTATTTAGTAGGACTTATAAACTGTAATTAAATTTCATATGCATTGTCATTCTAATAAGTCTTTCAATTTACAAATTGAGATGAGAATTAAGTTAAAAATGTAACCTCTCTTCAAGCATAACAACTCTTATGAATAAATATTAATTCAGAACTTTGGGTTCAAGTAAATCTAATCAGATGACTGCATACAGCAGCAGACACAGAATTCAAGTTCATTTGCCTATTTGTTTAATTTTACATATTTTTGTATGTTTCTACATGCTTGATGGAGTGTGTGTGGCATGTGCCACTACACATGTATGGAGGCCAGAGAACAGCCATGTGAAGGAGATTCACTTCCTCTACATATGAATGGACCTTGGGAATTATACTGAAGGAATTACACTGGGCTTACACAGTAGGTATTGCTGGTCACTGTGCCATCTCATCAGCACAAGATACAAGTATATAAGCTCTGATAGAAGTTTTCAGGATCTTGTCAAAAGAATCAAATCATGTATCAGAGATAAAGACAATGCTGTAATGTTCTACATGCTCACCAAAGTGAATCCTTAGACCACAAAAAAAAAAAACCTCTTGTCAAGAGTAAATATAAACTCAACTATAATTTATAAAAATTTCACAGGAGACTCTCCCACTGAATGAATTATCAAGGCAGCTGAAACAGGAGACATATTAGTTTCATGAGAAAACCCTCGTATAACATGCACAAAAACTGAATTTGAATCTCAGTACAGCAGAGGGTAAAGAGCATTTAAATTGAATAATACAACTGATAGAAGTGCTTAATTTTTAAGAATATGATTAAAGAAAATTATATTTTCTACTTCTTTAACACCTGCTAATATTCTAATGCTAAAGAAAAAGAATAAATTGGATTTTGTGAAATATGTAATTTTTAACATAATATACATTTAATATAGAAAAGTAACTTAATAAAGACATGTCACTCATACATATGATTGTGATATAATTACACAGACCTATTTAAATGAGTTATGTGACCAGTATTACAGTGTTCTATCTCAAAACCACTTCTTTTGCTATGACCTTTATAGAATAAAAAGGAGGTTTCATTTTAACAATTCTGGTTTCCCCACTTGGAAATCCAAGAAGCATAACAATGCTTTTCACAGTGATTTCCAATGCAGAGGCATTTCCTCTAGGAAAGATACTAAAACAGAATGTATTTCACAGAGCCTGTGTACTTCAGAAACTACTAATTGTTATTATCAGTTTCATTTTACAAATGAAGCTTAAAAAGTGAGACCTTGTTTAAATCTGTGGATAAGTGACAAAATCTTTTGTTGTCCCAAATTGTTCTTTAAAATGAAGTATTCTGTTCCATGTTGTAGCAACCATCTAATTTAAACAAAACACAGTATCTAGCCCCATAAGGATAGATTTCATAGCATTTATATTTTGAAAGTAATACTTATATAGATTTAGGTTACATAAAGTAAACTGCAAGCAAAGAAAAGGTTCTTTCAAAACAAACAAAAAAAATTAATTAGCCAAAGATGATTCTGTGGCTGGTGGGGTGGCTCAGCAGCAAAAGTACTTATTATTTGAAATCAAATGATCTGAGTTAATCCTTGAAACACTTGCAAAGGTAGAAAGAGAAAACCAAATAATACCACAAAGATGTCTTCTGACCTCCTATATGTATGCCATGGTATATGAACAAACACACATGAGACACACACACACACACACACAGAGAGAGAGAGAGAGAGAGAGAGAGAGAGAGAGAGAGAGAGAGAGAGAGAGAGAGAGAGAGAGAGAATAAAATTTCAACTTTTAAAAAATGTTTATCGTATTGGAAAAAGGATGGCATAATCCTCTTCAGCAACTATACTGGTATGGGTGTACTTGCTTTTTCTCATAAACAAACATAAAACAACAATGATTATATTTTTATAGCAAGAAAAAACAGAGAAAAACATTCACATGGGAAATGGTAGGATTTTGTGCCTGCATTTAAGTGAAGGGTAAACTTTGGTTGAAAGTACAGTAGAGAGAAAAGGCATGCTACTTACTGGAAAGAAAATTTATTCTTATATTATACTGGTTACCAAATCTAATCAAGAATTCTCAAATAAGACACTAATTTTTGCCATAACTAGGAAACCAGGTAACGACGAGAAGGATAACAGCATAAAAGGCAACTTGGACAAGCAGCAGAGAGAAGAAACCTTATTCCCTCAGACTCCACCCATTTCATGCCACTGTAAACTCCTCTTTATACAGGGCTCTTCCTATAAATACAGTTGTCATAAAATTCTCAGCCTCACATGTCCATCACACTAGTCACCACAAAACAAAATCCTTTCCATCCAGCTCACCACACAGTACTCTGTGCCTTCCCTCATCTAACTCAGCCAAGTTCAGTAGGGACATTCTGAAAATGTTTTGGGGCTGTGTGAAACAAAAGAACCTGAGATGCCACTGGTATTCAACAGGTAAAATGTCTTAGAGTTTTTATGACTGTGAAGACACAGCATGACCGCAACAATTCTTATAAAGAAAATATTTAGTTGGGATGGTTCACTTACAGTTTCAGAGATTCAATCAATTATCAAGGCGGAGAGCACGGCAAGGAACAAGGAGGCATGCAGGCAGGCATGGTGCTAGCTACATCTTGGCTTACAGGCAACAGGAAGTGAACTGACAGTCACTCTGAGGAAAGTTTGAGCAAAAGAGACCTCAACCATTCCCACAGTGACACACTTCCTCCAACAAGGCCATACCTGCTCCAACAAAGCCACACCTCCTAATAGTCCCACTCCCTTTGGAGAACATTTTCTTTCAAACCACCAAGTTAGACAAAAGAATACTGACTACACTGGAAAGCATAAATACACAGCAACAAAAAAAATGGCCAGGACGTTTTTAGATTTAACATTTTATTTGACCAAATTTTGATCATTTCCATTATCTTCAATGTCTGAGACTGTCTCTTCCATATCCTATATTCGGTTAGTGAGGCTTGCCTCTGAAATTCCTGTTCAGGCTCCTAAATTTCTTCATTTCCTTCAGTTTTCTATTGATTCTATTTACACTTTCAGGTCTTGAACTGTTTTACTCATTTTCTTCCACTGTTTGTGCTTTCATAGATTTCTTTAAGGGGTTTGTTTATTTCCTCCTTAAGAACCTCTAGTATACTCCTAAAGGCTATTGTAAGGTCTTTTTCTTGTGTTTCAGCTATGTTGCAATACTCAGGGTCTGCTGAGGTAGTGTTACAGTGCTCTAGTGGAAACATTGCCCTGGCTGTTGTTATTGGTTGTGTTTTTATACTGGCATCTAAACATCTGGGTTTTAGAAGATTATAATTTTAGGTGCTGATACATAGTCTTGTCTTTGTTGGGTGGGTATTTTTTCCTAGGTTTCTGTTGTCCTCTCTGGTTCTTAGGAGACTTTGGTGACTATGTGTTGCTTGGTAGAAAATTCTTCTGGGTAGGCTTGGGCACTGGAGGTACAGGTGAAATGTGTTTCTAAGTATTGGAAGCTGAGACTTAGGGATAAGGATGGGGATAGGCTAGGCATGAGAGGGCTGAGGAGGTCCATAGAAGGCAGGAAAGCAGGGTGGTTCCACCAGGATATTCTTACTTCCTTGGGAATGGGGACAGACAGTGAGGAAAAGTTACAGCTGATGGTCTGCTACAGAGCTGCGGACAAGACTGAGGGATTGGACTTGGAGGAACAGAGGAAGAGGTGAAGATCTGCATTTAGTCCACCTGCTTTGCTAAAAGGAGTATCCTCCTGTTTCCCAGGAATGCCTGTTGGAGTTGGGGGTAGGGTTACATCAATGAATAGGGTAACGGAAGTTTAGAGATGAATATTTATGTGATCCACTGGGGAAGGTGGGGAAGGACGTAGAAGGTGGGGAAGAAGGCTGCCACAGATAGTCTGCTATAGAGCTGGAATTAAGACTGGATGGACTGGTTTTGCAGGAGCTGAAGGAGAGGTGAAGATCTGCAGTTAGACTACCTGCTACCTTGGCTGGAGAGAGACCATCTTGACAACAATAATTCAAGTGGGAAGACACATCCACTAGAGATGGCATCATTCCATACGAAGGAGATATTGGACTCAATGAGAAGGGAACTGTGAACTTAATACTAGCAAGCATGCACTCATTCATTCCTCTCTGCTCTTAACTGTGAATATGAGATGACACTCCTTCAAGTTCCCACCACCTTGACTCCCTGTAATGATGGGCAACAGTCTGGAACTGGGAGTCAAACAGATCTCTTCTGCCCTGTGTTGCTCTTGTCATAGTGTAGGACCCAACCATGACAAGCTCAATAGAGGCCTGAGTCTCAGTAATTTACTCTATGGCACTACCTGGTTCCAATAAAGACCACAAAATAAGACTACCCAGGCACCACCCAGGAATGCAAATACTATCATAACATACCAAAGCAGTAATTAAGAGTAGCGCTGGGGTTGGAAAGATGGTTCAGTGTTTAAGAGCACTGGCCATTCTGGCCATTCTTAAAAGGACCCTGCTTCAATTCCAAGAATTGAGATGGCAGTTCATAACTGTCTGTAACTCCAGTTCCTGAGGATGTGGCATCCTCACACAAACGTATATACAGTACCTCACACATTCATCTATAAAGAAAATGGGTTAATTATATTACTACTCAATATATTTTTAACCTAAGCTTTGCAATACCATTAACATATCAATATGAAAGCATGGTTTCTGCCTTGATTAAAACTGTAACATAAGAAAAGTCCCGCACAGCATTCACCAGAAGCTTGTTTGCAAGGAAGTCCTTTCTTCTTCCCTATTAGGTACAAAATATAATTCACCTAGTAGGTAAGAAAAAATGTAATTAAGAAATCCCATTCATAACTCAAATGAGTCCTCCTAGTCACTTAAATCAGACAAAACCTAGAACACGCAATGAAAGATGATGAGCTAATATAATGAACATTAGCCCCAGGCAATAAAGGGAAAAATTCATGAAACAAATACACCAAAATCCAACTCAAGGACCAGATATGGGTAAGAAGGTGGCAAAATGAACTATCTGAGCAATTTCATTAGAATATGTTTATGTAAGTAAATCTTCTAGGTTTAGTAGTAGTAATGGTAAATAAATCTTTCAAATAAATTAAGGTCACTTAATAGATACAGTTTTAGATAAAACATTAAACTAGAAAGCAGTTGTTTTAATATTTGGTATGAAATATTAACAATAGCAAGAAAAAAAATTATCATAAAAATTGTAGAAATACACTAATTAGTAAGGACAGTATAAAAAAGTTTTACTGTTTACCTGAAGTATTAACAAGACCATGGTAACACACAGCAAGCATACTAGCTAAGGTTTCTTTTCTCATAAAAACACTAATGCTATTATTGATTCCATCTCATTTTAATTACCTCCAGAAACACCAACTCCAAATATATTAACATCTGAATAGGGGAATTGAGAGTTGAGCACCTGAACTTTCTTGCCCTTGAATTCAGAGCATGTACCTCCACACCATGTCTTTAAGTGAAAGGTCCTCAGACAAAAATTCAGTCTTAGCAAAAGCTACTATTAAATAAAAACCTAAAATTTCTTATATTTACATTAAATTCCCAGTGTACATTTAAGTTATAAAATCCCAAGGGAGCGGGCCAGCGATCAGAATAAAATGGTAAGCGTTTGTCAAGCATGCTTGAGGCCCTAAGTTCGATCACCAGCACCATATAAGCCAGGCATGGTAGCACACACCTGTGGTTCCAGCACTTGGAAGTGGGAAGCAGAAAGATCAGAAGGTCAAAGTTACCTCAGCTACAGAATAAATTCAAGGAAAGTTTGGGCTTTACAGCACTCTGCCTAAATAAGTATAATAAAGTCCCAATAGAGAATTTGATTCATTTTCACCCATAAAAGTAGTCAAGAATTTCATTTAATTTATTTACCTTGGTATTTGGATAAACCTTAGACCTTGTAAAACCTAAGTATGTGTTCTCCCAGTTGTTCAGTAAGCCTCTATTTAATCACTTTAGAGAAAAACCATCTTTCCTGCTAAAAGATAAAATGCTATTTTCATGTGAAAAACTCAAAATATTAAAATACTCATATTATTTATTTAAAGCTGGGTGAAATAAAAGACCAAGTTTTCATTGCTTCATTATTTCTTCAACAAGCTTATAGTAAAATTGTCCACAGAACTATGATAGATTGACACCAAACCAAAAAAAAAATCAAAGAAAAGAAGATAACAGAAGTTCATAAAGCAGCTTCCCTGATAAGTATAAATGTTCTCTTCTTTGAAATTATCCCTTTAAAGTGCCCTGCCCATTCCACACTTTTTATCTTCATGCCTTAACCTCTCACAGTATACTGTATTAGTTTTTATATAATTCTTTAATTTAACAATTAAAAAATTTAAACAATTTCTCATCTTAATTCATCATTACAAATAAAAGGTCTCCTTATGAGAGATCAATCTAGAATGCGGACCTGAAAAATCCAGTGAGCTGACCAATGAAGCAGGCCTAGAACGTTCTGGATGACTGTGAAAGCAAAAACACATGTGCTTCAAACAACTGCACAGCCATTTTCTCACACTCTCAGTAGGCTGGTAAGCTCTTCTCAAGCGATATTGGCTCAAATTTGCTGTCTTAAGTGATTAAGGGAAATAAAATAGGCCCTGAAAATATTATAAGCTAACCATTAGAATTTAAGGACTAATATTCCTAGTCAGAAAAAAAATACTATGTAGTCATATTAAATAGCAGTTCTGACACCCAACTGATATCATTTATTACTATACAGTTCTAAACCAACAGAAACACAGGAGATGGTTGTTCTCCTTTCTACAATTCACATAATAATTTTTAGAAAATGCTTCTGCGATCAGTGCTAATAAAAAGCACAGACAATAATCTGTGAATGTGCTCTGCAACAGTAACATCTTCCACGACACTATACTATTATTAATAATAGTCCTCACAGCATATATTGGCCTCAAGTGGAAAATATCCCATTTTTATGAATATATTCAATATTCACAGTTTATACTGTGAATTAAAAATAGATAAAAATTTCTTTGCCTGGAAATTTAATATAGATAAATATAAAAAACAAAGAGCAAACAATCAGAAACAGAAAACATAAATGCTTAAATGTATAATGTACTATAATGACTTACTGAATATTGAATACTAAGCCAAATAAACAGTTTTATGAATGAGAGATAAAATAAGTAGCTACAAAAATGCATGTAAATGCTTTCTGAAACAAGATTCAGCAAGCAAAACAAAACTCTTTAAATGCATGGCATTTGTCTTACCTAAAGGAGAAAGGTACTAACACTCAATCACAAAAGAAAAGAGACAAAGAGTATCCAGAGAACATTACATGATGAGTCATTGTAAGGCTTTGCGACTTTGTTCATTATAAAATAACATTTTAAGTATGCTACTCAAAGCCCAGTTTTGTTATGAGAAGGCAGTAGAAGAAAGTAAAGTAAAATGTTATGAAAACTTGAAAGGTCAAGGTACGCTTCCTACCACTCTTCACAATAACAATGTGGAACTCTGAAGAACAGTGAGGAGAGGACCACTGGACCTAGCCTCATGCATGAGCTATGATTAGACTATTGATCAGGGTCTAGTGCTGACCTAAATAGACAGTAACCAGCCTCCAGGATGACTCATATGAATGTCTGTGCACAGCACAACCTCACTTGTTTCTTTTCTGTAGGCTTTTCATATAAAACAGACATGTATTTTCTTGGAACATCTCTATTGAAACAGAATGGTCCTTAAATAATTAGAATTCAGTACATATATATGACTTTCAGATTAGAATAGCATCAGTTTTCTCACTATTTTTTGTTCTGTTTAGACCACTGATTTTTAAACATGTTTTTTGAGAAATTTTGTATTCATAGCAAAATTAACAGAAAAGGACACATTCTCTAATCCCAGAATGAACAGCTGCCCCCAATAACAGCTGCACAGTTTGGTATATTCATTACAACTGTGAATTTACGTTGTTATGTCTTTATCACACAAGCACAGTTTACCTTAGGATTACCTAATGTTATCTGATTGGTTCTTACATGGAGTAACATGAACTTGAGTTTCTTCTCTTCTTTACTTTACATCATAATTGCTTTTAGTACTGAAAATATCCCATTGTCTAGAACTAACACAGTATACCGAATATCTTATTGATGGATATCTTTATTCCTTAAAATTTGCCACTTAATTGTGTACAAGATTGCCGTTACCTCTGTGCATTTCCAGAGGACTGGCACCCCTGGTCCTCTCCATCCTGCCAGCAGGTCAATTTCAAATGTACGGATGTTTTATTCAACTTTTACCTGATGACATATGGTGTGGGACCATCTGTTCACAACCTTATTTATCGTCTATGTTTTCTTTAATGAGATGTACAATGAGGTCTTAGGCTGTTCTCTTCCAAAGTTTTGAAGATGTGTTTCATGTTTAGAGAATAATCTTTTAGCACAGGTATCTTTTACAAATACTTTTACCCAGTCAGTCACATGGTTTTACATTTCCTGCTATTATCTTTCATAGAGAAGAAATTATAATTTTAATTAAGCTCAAATGATCAATTCTTTTTGTCATTGCCAATGCCTTTGGTGTTTTATCTAAAAAGTAATTGCTAAATCCAATGTAAACAGTTTTATCAGTCATTGGAATTTATGAATTATATCAAACACTTTTGTTTACATTAACTTGTAAAAATATTGTAAAACCTTATAACTGATTGTGTAAAGTCTAAATAAGCTATAATCTTAAGGTTTTTTATTATTTTTCCTGTGACAGTTATTTATAGTTGTCAACCTGACTACAACTGGACTAACTAAAATCCAAATATAAACAGAACTCCAGTGAGGGATTCTTTTTTCTTAATATGAAGTAGGAAAATCCACTTCTAATCTGGATCTTGAGGCAAGAAGGTACACCTTTAATCTGGGCCATCAACTGTCTTGCCAGTGGGCACATCTGGAAACACCACTGTTTTATGTATGCAGTTGATCATACATCCCCGAGATAAAGAATTTTAATAGAAGGGAAAATGTATTAGTCAGGGTCTTCTAGAGTAACAGAACTTAGAGAATTAATCTCTCTATATTTAGAAAGTGGATTATTAGAATGACTTACAGACCACAATACAGCTACTTCAAATAGTAGCTAGCTATGAACAGGAAGTCTGAGAATCCAGATGTACCCACTGGAACAACAGTGGCAAGACATTTGATGGGGTTAACCAAATCCTCTATAAATTGGTTCTGAAGCCTGCTCTAGAGAGGGTTAGTCATGTCTGGTACTGTAAAAATGTCCAAAATCCATGGCCATGGAAGTCATACTCAACAAAGGAAAACCTGTGGCCATTGTTTTTATAAGACGGCATGTCATATAACTACCTCCTAAATATATTTTATTTCTATCCAAAGATCTATGTTGTTCCAGCCTTGTTTCTTATTTCAGTTTCTTATTAAGAAGTTTCTTATTTCAGTGGGTATTGGTTAACTCAAAGATGCATTGCTGTGCAGTGTGTTCCACCTACATGGAATATCTGCAGCAACATCCTCTACACAAGACTCAGGTACTTTACAGAAGACTGAGCTGAAAGACTGTAAGAGCTGTTGGATTGGAAATGATGTGAAAAGCTATCCTGGAAGAGGACATGGCTCTTGAACTCCCATGAACTCCATGAACTCCCAGAAGAAGTGGTTATCTACAAAAGATCAAGTCTATTCAAAATTCCAACACGGAATGGGTAGGGACTCCCAAGGCCCCATCCCTAGCTGAGGAATCTAGCTCAGGAGGAAGCTATTGGGAAAGGCAGAGTCACAAATCCCACTCAATGGCCCCCGCCCATATACATATCAGCAGCACTAAATGGACCTCGTGAGCTAATAAATAAACTTTTGTAAAAGGAGGAAAAGAAGGTGGGACAAAGATGACAGCAAGGACCTGGAGATAACTGAAGGAGGAAGTAAATGCTGGGCATGATCAAAATACATCACATACATGTATGAAATTTTCAAGAAATAAATTAAATCACATAAAATAAATATTAACACCATGGGTCTATCCTAATAGCTCAGTTAACTATACCAATATACAGGTAAAGAGACAAGAGATAGATATGAACAAATAAAATCTGAAGATTACCAAAAAATTATTCTGTATCAGTTTTCTACATTTCTTATAATCAAAATAAACTTCTAATAAATATTAATATAAATTATTAGTAGAAAATACATTAAATAAATTAATATAATAATATTACCCATTAGAAAAATGTAGAAACTTTAAAGAAAAATCAATGTTTCCAATTATCATAAATATAAAAACTAATTTGTCATTGTTTATGAAATGGAAAAACATAAATTATCTTTAGACAAACATACAGATTTTAAAAGATAACATTTTAGTAAGCAGTTGCACAATGTTTCTAAGAATCCTTGCAAAAGTTTAGTATTTCAAAAATTAAATGAAAGCTCTGTATTACAAAAAGAGAAAAGAAAAATGCAAACTTAGTACTGGACACCCTTCTCTTATACCCATACCCAAAACAAGAAAGAAATCTGTAAACAAGAAAGCCAGTTAAGTTAAATCAACACTGAAAATTACTATTACAGTTATACTTAAACATTCCTTAACATCCTACCATATAAGTCAGGAACCCTATAGGCACTAGAATACAAAGAAATAAAAGACATTGTCCTTGATTTGGATGACCTTTTAATATTGTGGCAACCAAGAAAAATTATATAACATGAAGCATTTCTTCTACTTGAATTAGGCAATGTCCTAAGAATGCATAGGAGGCTAGGGCCTATAGTCTCTGGAGGATATGTCAGAAGGATTACCTCAATACTAGCCTGGGCTACATACAGCAATACCATTTTTGGAAAGGAGGGAAGGAGGGAGGGTGAGAGGTGGTGAAGGCTGAAGGGAGGGAGGGAAGTGGGGAGAAGAAAGATCAAAGAGGAAAGGACGGTGGGAGGAAGGGAGGGAGGGGGAAAATCAAAGAGGAAAGGAGGGAGGGAGGAAGGAGTGGAAGAGGGAAGGAGGGATGGAAGCGGGAGGAGAAAAGCAAAGGGGGAAGGAAGGAGGGAAAGATGGAAGCAGGGAAAAGGAAGAGCAAAAGGGAAGGGAAGGGGAGAGAAGGGGAGGAGAGGGGAAGGAAAGGGAAGAGAAAGAAATCAGTGACTACTTTTTCCAAGACACATGGCAAAAGTTAAATGAACAAACCCAAATTTTGAAAGGTGATAAAGATATTCCCCAAAAGACACTGTGAAAAAATGGAAGTTGAGACTAAGGAAACAGTACTGTACTGCATAACTGGATTACAGTGGAAATAAACTTGATAAGAGCAGACAAATGTACATGCCATGACACCAGGATGTCAGGTTAAAGTGAGGAACAGGAACATCACACTCAAAATTGAGAGCAGTCCTTAGAAGGATACAGCCAACCCATACTCATGGAGCTGAAAGATACACATTTACCTGCACAGCACTAGAATTACCACACTCAGAAAACAATCCAATATAAAGGCCACTGAACATGCTACATGATATTTTAAAGATACAAACATTCTTGAAAGGTAGAATGCAATGAGAAAAAATTCCCCAGAGAACCTACATTTTTTTAAAAAGGGAATAAAACCACTATCTCCTGATAGTTTATTCTATCTGAAATGCTAAGATAGAAAACAGAAGTACATTCTGTGACCAGGAGGCACCACTGGCCTTGTCCTCCAAGAGTTAGCAACTCCAAGAATTAATTCAGTGTTGAACAAAATATGCTCCTCCTTGCTGCCATAAGCTTTCAGAACTTGACGAAGGAAAACATCTCAGCATTTTCTCTTTGATGTTTGTTCTCTATTGAAAATTAGAGATTTTTAAGCAAACGTTTGCTACTAATCTTAAACATACTATAAAAATAGGAATTCATTTATAGAAAAGAATTATGGGTCTGGGGACTTCAAGAGGTTTAGCTGAATGGCCAAGAGCTTGCCTGACATTTAGAATGAGGTTTAGTGTCCAGTCCTTTGGCTATGCATATTGATATGAACATATCAATAAGATGAACAACTTAATAAAGACAGCTTGAATTTTGCAGGAAAATGGATGGAACGCGAAACATTATTTTAAGTGAGGTAACCCAGACACAGAAAGACAATTATCACATGTACTCACTCATAGGTGGTTTTGAAACATAAAGCAAAGAAAGCCAGTCTACAAACCACAATCCCAGACCCAGACAACAATGTGGAAACTAAGAGAGACTTACATAGATCTAATCTACACGGGAAGTACAAAGTAGAAAAAGACACAATTTCCTGAGTAAATTGGGAGCATGGGGACCTCGGGGGAGAATTGATGGGAGAGAAGACAGGCAGGGAGGGGAGCAGAGAAAAATGTAGAGCTCAATAAAAAACTGTATAAAAAAACAAAACAAAAAAAATGAACAACTTATCCATGTTAGTAGCATAACCAGCAAATCTAGTTATTATAAAAATTGTTATTAAATTTTAGAATATTAAAATAAATACTTACATTTGTAAAATATTTATAACTGGCCATCATGACCTACACTTGTCAGTTCAGTTGGCTTCTCTTCTGCTTACTTACCATATTTTCCCCAGTTATTTCACTGGACAAGCTTGCCACACACAGATTGAAATTCTATAAAAGCCATAGAAGCTACTTAAGCACCAAGGGACATTATTTTTCTTACTGACTTACATATAGTCTTCTGATTTGACTTTAATTCACTCACATAAAACATCATTAGTAAAACCAATATGAGGCTAAGCTAAGGACAGGATTTGTGATAGTAATCAAGACACACCTATCCAAGACTTCATAGATCTCAGTGTACTAGGAAAGTGTTACAGTTTAGATATGAAGCATCTCCCAGTAAGTTTAGAGTTCAAGGCTTCATTCCAGGCTGATTCCCCCTGGACTGTTGTGGGATATTTTTACACTGTATTGCTGTTGTTGGTGTAATAAAAAGTTGAATGGACAATAGCTAGGCAGGAGATATAGGCAGGATTTCCAGAGAAAAATAGGTAGAAGAGGAGAAATCTAGGCCCACAGGAGACACCCGGAGAAATGGAAAGGAAACAGGAGATACAAGATGGAAGAGAGGTAATGCCAAGTGACAGAACATAGATTAATATAAATAGGTTAATTTAAGCTATAAAACCGAGTTAGAAACAAGCCTAAGTTATACGTTGAGCTATCATAATCAAGAAGTCTCCACGTCATCATTTGGGAGCTGGCTGAAAGGACAAAGAAAGACTTGTTACACTAGATTTCACTTAAAACAAGGTGCTTTTTTAAGTTCCTGTTATGATCAAAAGTTTCATCTCTAAATTCATCATTGAAGGAGATGTAGAAAAAAATAATTAAGTGGGTGCAAGGTACAAGTGAATGTATGACTCATAGTTCACAAAGTAAAATGATTTGGGGAAAAGGCACAGGAAGGAGAGGAGCAAATAATGGATTCTGAATGAAATGAAGACCTTTCGTGTCCAAGGACTGTCACCAGCTCTTTATTACTTGAGGATTAAGGGAATAGTGAATAAAGCTGCCTGCCAGACAGCTAAAAAGGTAAAAATAACATTATCTCTATGTGTGCCTCACTTGAAAATTTTCAGAAATAACATTCATAAAATTAAACTTTCTATTAAAAGTTCCTGGAATATCAAACTGAGATCAGAACAGTGGAAATGTCAAAATAAAATAGGATTCAATTTTTCCCAAGAACCTGAACAAAATGAAACAACAGTGTGGGTCAAGTTGTAGAATCACCTATGTTTGCTCCATTTAGTTGTGAGCAAAGAAAGTATAGTAAAGATTTACTAGTGAAGTCGGTACGGTTTCTTTGTTTCTTTTTCTACTACATGGGTAAGTACAAAATAAATGTTATTACTCCCAGGTGAGAACAGCAAACTGACAAAATGTGCTTCATTGTTGAAGTCCAGAAATCAAATAGAAGCCACTCACATACAGTCCCCACTGGATATTTTCGCTACTGTGTATGTGTGCATAAGATACAACATATATATTTCAATAATTTAAGTATATTTAGAACTAATTCCCAGTCCCCTGGCTAAGATGATGCATAAGTTGTACTTTAACATGGACTTTTTATCTTTCCATTATCAATCTGTATGGGAAATAAAATTTTTCCTGATGAAGTTGTATGCAAGAGTATGTTTTAGACTTTGTGAATGTATTTAAGTTAAAATGTACAATTATTTAGAGTTCCTACTATTTGACAGCATTCACTGAAGGCTTTACATACATGAACTCTTCTGAAAAGGCCAGAAAAAATTTGTTAATTATTTAATTCCTGGGGTAAGTTAAGAAATACTTTTATGATAGCCGGGCGATGGTGGCGCACGCCTTTAATCCCAAGCACTCGGGAGGCAGAGGCAGGCGGATCTCTGTGAGTTCGAGACCAGCCTGGTCTACAGAGCTAGTTCCAGGACAGGCTCCAAAAGCCACAGAGAAACCCTGTCTCGAAAAAACAAAAAAACAAAAAAAAAAAAAAAACAAAAAAAAAAACAAAGAAATACTTTTATGATAAAACAAATATGCCCTCTATCACTGGTATTTGCTTTTACTTAAGGAAATCTCTAAAAACTAGTAAAGATAGCAAAGATTCTGTTTGTGCCTGCACTGTCCAAGCTACACATAATTCTAGAATACTTGCTCTTAACCACGAAACAACATGTCTCCCATATACTGGGAGAAGCAATGTGTGATTCCCCCCACACACACTTTATTATTGCTATTACTGAAAGAGCATCTCACTATGTAGACCTGGCTGGCCTCAAACCCATAGATATCTACCTGGTTCTACCTCCCAAACTATGGGATTAAAGGAATAAGCCAGTAGGTCCAGCCTTAGGAATGCTTTTAAAATGAAAGGACCCTTCTCCCTTTCCCCTCTCCTTCCACCATTCCCCCATAGTCCCCATGTTTTAAGGAGATCTTGTCTGTTTCCCCTTCAGAAAGGGATTCATATATATTTCTCTTAGGGTTCTCCTTATTACCTAGCTTCTTTGGGATCGTTTACTTTGTTTTTCTTCACTTTACACCTACTATCCACTTATGAGTGAGTACATAACATGTTTGTTTATTTGGATCTGGGTCACCTCACTCACGTTGTTTTTTCTAGTTTCATCCATTTGCATGGAAAGGATTGACAGCAGTGGAACCTGCATAGAGTCATACTAGGTCTATTGAATGTGGGGGACAGTTGTGAGGCTTGGGCAGTCTGTGGGGGCATTGGTAGCGAGACCAGGATTTATCCCTAGTGCTTGAGCTAGTGTCTTGGAGCACATTCTCTTCAGAGGGATTCCTTGCTCAGCCTAGACATAGTGGGGAGGGCCTTGGTCTTGCCTCAAAGTGAAGTGTCAAACTTTGTTGACTCCCCATGGGAAGCCTTACCCTTGTGGGAGGAAGGGAGGGAGTAGGTACAGGGATAGCTATGCAAAATGAGAAAAGACTGTACTAAAAAATTATTAAGAAAAAAAGAAAAATGAAAGAAAATGAAAGGACTAATTTAAATACATAAATATAGATATATATATAGTAAATTATCAGAAGGTTATATGTGTAACATCTATATAACCTCCCTATACATTAACATGTTTCATACAAAATTTCTTTTAATCCTGCCTACAAAACTATTAGTAAGATAGGGATGATCTATCTTACTAATATATAAATATATTCAATTTATACATTTAAATCAATATAATCAAGTCAAAGTGTCCAGAATGTGATCAAACATTAGTCTAGAAGTTTCTGTGAAGGTAGTATTAGAAAAATAGAAATATTTTAATTGGCAGGCTCTAAGCAAAACAAATAATTACCTTCCATAATATGGACAGAAAAAAAACTTACTAGAACAAACTGAATGACACCTTCCTTAAGAAGTTACTTCCCTCCGGGTGGTGGCCTTTAATCCCAGGACTAGGAGGGCAGAGGCAGGCGGATCTCTGTGAGTTCAAGGCCAGCCTGGTCTACAAGGGGACTGGCACCAAAGCTACAGAGAAACCCTGTCTCCAAAATTTAAAAAAAAAGAAGAAGAAGAAGAAGTTACTTCCCTGGGTCTCCAACCTGTCAAGCACTCCTGTAGATAAAGGACTCTGTAACTTGTATATGTCAATTCTGTAACATCTCTCCATCTCTCTCCCACCCTCCATGCCCCCTCAGCACTCTCACTCTCCCTACTACCCTCCCTCCCTCCCCTACTCCACATCCACAGTCTTCCCTCATCTGCCATTCACTTCCCATAATTTCAGTCAGATGTCAGTGATTCTAACTTTAAATTGCCCAGCCATGAAGCAGAATGAGAAGAATCTCATGCCAGCCTATTCTTCTCCCCCCATCTAAGACATTGAATCCACATTATACATGCTACCTACTGTCTAATACTTATCATCTGCCTTCATTGTCTGTGCTGCTTGTAATTAACTGCTTGTAACCCTTCATGTACTACATCATGGCCTCTAAATTCGACGAGTACTGTGATACTGGAATTCAGACAAAGTGAAGTCAAAAAGTAAGTGAAGAGGTAAAAAGTCATGACTTAATAAGGAAAGACAAACATGATTGCTACAATTGCTAAGATCTATAGTAATAGTAAGAATTACTAGGCACAGGTATACACACACACACACACACAGTTTGACACCACGTTTCCTAGCACACAAAGTGTACTAAAACACATCCCTCTGCAAAACAATGGTATTATTATACAAATACACACAGAGAGAGAAAGAGAGAGAGAAAGAGAGAGAGAGAGAGAGAGAGAGAGAGAGAGAGAGAGAGAGAGAGTGTTCAAATAGTAGACATCTAATTTCTTGCCCAAGGGTTAATGTGCTGGAAGCTCGTTCTCTGTTGTGGTAATGTTAAGAGGTCCTTGAATTTCAAACACTGTCCTTGCAGGAGGATTAGAGTCATACTGATCTCAGAAGAAAATGATACTTCTTACATGACATTTGGAATAAACAAATATGACATGAGGTCTCTCCTCATGGTTCAGCTACCCATCTCACCATTCAGTCTCTCTCTCGTCCATGTGACATGCACAATTCCATTCACTACCATGTGATACAGACAAGGAAGTCTCCAGGATAGCAACTGCCAATGTAGGTGGATTTCCAGCCTCTACTACAGAGCTATGCATATCACCTTCCCTTACAATTCATCAAGCTTCAGGTGTTTTATTAGAGAAATAAGGATGCACACACACACACACACACACTCTCTCTCAATTGGTTTAGAATCTCTGGAGATTTCGGCATGACACAGATGGGTACTGGGAATGTAGAGCTAAGAAAATAGGAACAGGGATTCTGAACGCGATCTTATCTCTAATCACTCTTTAAAAAGATTATAAAATCCTCAAGAAACTGTTTGGAATTGAGTTTTCATACTCAACCTCTCAGCAAGTATATATGATTCTGACAGCTGTGATCTGGTAAAACTAAACAACTCAGGTAAATAATTTCTCAGATTCTAACCTGCCAATCACTATATAAGAGAATTAAAATCATACATTCACACAAAATCTTGTGTACAAATCTTCATAAAATGTGCGAATATGATAAACAGAAAATAGTAACTAACATAATCAGAGCCAAAGACAAATGGCTGACAAAGCACATTATAGCCATATCATGGAGAAATCTACAGTAAAAAAGAACAAAGCAGGGCTGTGGATGTAGCTCAGTGAGAAAGCACTAACTAGTATATGTGAAACTCTGGATTTGAGGCCCAAAATCACAAGCATGCATGCATATACATACAAATGGATAAAAGTAAAAAAAAAAAGAAATCACAACATTCTACAACATGGGTAAATCTTTAAAAAGCAGTAAGTCAAAGAATGTAAGCACAAAACATACTTTAGGTCAATCCAAAATGACATAAAATAGCTTAGGGGTTTTGAAGGTCCAGAGAAAAGTAAACAAAAGACCAACTGCCAATGGATATGAGGCTTATCCATGTACTAAAAAATTCCTAACTAGACGATAGTGATGACTTCATAAGCACATCAATATACTAAATAACACCCAATTATATACTTTTAAATAGTGACTTACAACCCAATAAAAAATGACAATGATTTTAAAAAATCAACTCACCTGCCCTTTTCGAGGTGTCAAGCAATGAATAACTTCATCCACCATTACTGGAATATGCAGTTTAGCCATGGCTTCAGAATCTTTCTCTGCAGATCTATGAATGCTCCTAGTGCCACAAAGAGCTGTCTCTTCCTGAGATTCACATTCAGTATGCACGGCTGCTGAAGTGTGCATTGCTTGGGGACAGACACCCAAATTAAATGCACCGGACTCCACCCAGCAGTAAAACAGTCCTTTGTACATTCTAAAAAAACATGAATATCGAAGCATTCTGAAGATCAAAAAATCTAGAAGAAAAAATTAAAAATTGATGATTTGGGGCTTTTAATCTTTTTTATGCACTGGTACTTTGCTTGCACGTATGTCTATGTGAAACTGTCAGATTCCCTGGATTGGAAGTTACAGACAGTTGTGAGCTGCCATGTGGATGCTGGGAATTGAACCCATGTCCTCCTTAAGAGCAGCCAGAGTTCTTAATTGTTGAGTCATCTTTCCAACCCAGTTTCTAATTTTTTTAAAAGACACACTATTTAGGAGAAAGCTCATTAACATAAACTGTTTAATACACAAATAAAACATTTAAGACTCATCATCTAAGCTAGCAAAGGTGACTGCCTTCTTCACATGAAACAAGAAACCCAAGTGAACACACAAACATAATTTAAATGTAATTTCTCACTGGGCACCATAACTACATCTACAATTCCAAACCTCAAGCAAGAGGGGTGCTGGAGGACAACCTGAACTGCGAAAAATAATTAACCAATTAAACAAATATAACTTTTACAGTGGCTTTATGAATTTTAAAACCATCCATTTTTACCCCTCATCAGTATGAAAATTGGTAACCCATTTTCTGCAATATAGTTATTAATTAGTTCTAAAGAGTAGATTTAAAAACCTTAAAAATATTTATTTAAAAGTTAAACTTGGTTTATGGCCATAGTACCCAGGGCTCACCCAATCTTGTCTAAAAGTTAAACTAGAGCAGGAAAGAGAATATAAATATTTTATTTTAGGTTTGGTTCATCTTTTGTTTCCTGTTGTTTCACTTATTGTTCTCAGTGCTAAATTAATACATTCAACTTAGCTTTGAGAAGCCTGGCACTGGAAATGAGTAAACATGGAGGCCAGACAAGAAAATACGATCACTGTGAAAATCTTGCAGACTGTCAAAAGGGTCTCTGACAAGACAGCCTCAGCACAACCTGTACCCAGGAAGCACACACTGAGTCAAGCTACAGCTTAACGCTCAACAGGGCACATTTGGGTATTCATTTCTTCCCTCTTCCCTTCAATCCTGGAGATGATTTATATGCATAAAATCAAATGAACAATAAGTGCTTACCAAGTGTTTCAGTGGAGGGTAGAGGGAGAACACACAGACCAGTGAATACATTCCAGATTTCACAAAATAAATGTTTTTATCAATCTCGTCTGATTACACCCACTAAATTTGCATTTTCAAATTACTTGAAGAACTATAAATGTCCTATATAAATGTCTCCCTTTCCTTTTGTAATAGAAAGTAAAATAATTCATATGTATTGACGAAAACAGAATGCAATACAAATGTATGTGCATATGTTAAATAGATAGAGCATGAGTAAGATGCTACCCTAAAGGTAGCATCAAATATGCTTTAGAAATAATTCACTGAATTATGTGCCAATAAGAAATAGCGAAAATATGGAGGTGCCAAAGAAACTAGAAATAAAACTCTAAAGTGAATTTCGAGTTCTGAAGCACCAACAAATTTACCAAATTGTTAGTTATTCTTTAAATTCTCCAGATAACTTTAAAAAGCCAAGCACAAGTACCCTTTAATTTGATAGACCTTTTTTCAAGATAATAACTAATTTTTATTCAGCACTAAGTGACAATAACTCTATGTAAAAACTATGTTCTACCTCATGTAATCTATCATAGTTCTTGGAATTGAGTGTAGTTATTGCTATATTATAATTGAAGAAACTAAATTGCTTACCCCATATCCAGAGCTATAACTGTAACTACAGTGCAAAGGATCTATCTTCAGAGCCTAAAATCTTTATTTTCAGTGTTATAAACATAACCCAACGCAACTACTTTAATGTACATATATAATTTAATGGTACACTACACTGACTGTATATATAGTAGCTCACAAATTATATTTTTAATGGAAAATGCCTCCTATATCTTGGCTTTGCTCTACTTGGAACTAATAGACCAACAAACGGAACTCCATGCATCAGGCAAAAGAATGGAATCTGGAATATGCAAACAGCCTATACTCTATGTTCTAACAGTTTTAATAACTTATTTTTATCTTTGGGGGTTCAAATGAATACAAGTGCCAATAGAGACTAGAGGCATGGTATTCCCCAAAGCTGGAGCTAGTGGCAGTAGTGGGTAGAATGATCTGGGGGCTGGGAACTGAACTCTGGTCTTCAACAGTACAAACAATCACTGGGCCATGTCTCCAGCCCCTTGTCCAGATTTTAACTGTATTTTTTACAGGAAGCACTGCTGTCAATGAAAAACTCAAAATAATGTGGAAATAAAACAAAAAAAAGGATGCAAAATTGTTTGCATCAGCATTTTATTCTTTATTGTACTCAAATTTTATGCATTCATTCAATTATGTTCAAGGTAAAGTCACGTTTTTTTACTTGTTTGTTTTTGAGACAGTTTTTTTTTTCTTTTTTCTTTTTAATTGATTTTACTCAGCTATACATTTTTCTCTGCTCCCTTCCCTTCCTCTCCCCTCCCCTTCTACCCTCTCCCATGATCCCCATGCTCCCAATTTATTGAGACAGAGTTTCTTTGCACTGCCTTTGCTATCCTGGAACTATCTCTGTAGAGGAGGCTGGCCTAGAACTCACAGACCTCCACCTACCTCTGCCTCCCTCCCAAGTGCTGGGATTAAAGGGGTGATCGACTACTGTTTCGAGTCTAATCTTTTTTTCTTGTTATGAACTAACTAGCTTGTAACCTAGGCAAACACGGAGAAGGGACTGCAAATGATTATTTGTAGCCTTGAGATTGTTTGTAGGATCCCACTTTGTTGAGATGGTGCCCTAAAAATTATTGAGTACAAACTAAAGGAAATTCCATCCTCGTAGCCCCGTCTACCTACCAAAACAAACAGATCCCTTTGCAACCTCGGAAGGTTGTTTAGTTTCTTGCGAGTCAGTAAACCTGGCCTCTAAAGCAGACTGCAGTGTGTTGTAGGGAAATCTTTTCACTCTTCGACACCAGCAAAGTCATCTTAAGTTATGGAGACCACAAAATTGACCAGGTAACTTTTTTAATTGTGGGACTACAAACCGATGACTATAAAGAGTACTTCCTTCGGGCTGCTAACCCTCACTATGATTAGTCTACCCAGAGAGAAAATGTTGTTACAAATGTAATTTTAATGCTAAAAACGCGACCAGCGGGCTGGCGGGGAGGCAGAGGGAAGTGGAAGGGGGAGGAAGGCACCCATTGTCATCCGATTCCAGCCAGTCCTGGGCAATCTTCACAGTCAGGCTGACAAGCAGACACCAAGCAGTTGGGGGAGGGGCTTCTACTTCCTTTGCTGGGTGGAGATAGGATTCCCAAAACCCCTAAACCAAGAGCACCGTCTCCATCCCAGAACTAGCCACTCGCTGCCTTCTCCTCACCTGAGGAAAGAAGAGTCCTCAGTCAGCCTGTAAGTTGGGCCAGCCGCGACACTAGGAAGCAGAAGAACCTGGACTTGCATACATCTAGGTCGGGGGTGGGGGAAAACTTGTCACGACGGACTGATGGGCTCCAATCCGTCGGGGCAACTGAAGTCTGTCTGACTTTCGTTCCGTTACTCCCAGCACCTGCCGGAAAAAGGTGTTGAGGGTCAAAGGTTTCCAAAAGACTTTCCCAGGAAAATAAGATCTCACCATTGCCAAGTTTAAACACACCTTTAAGGATTTTAAAAGCCAAAAGTCCGTCGCAACCTTAAAAGTAACTTTCACTTTTCTCTTCGGTCGACTAAAAGTTTTGTAATGGCTCCATACATCATTGCCAGTTTCTAACCAAAGATGGAAATTTCGATCTTCTTAGCCCTGCACATTTGGAAAGCTTTGGTTCTTCCCCCCACCCCTTTCATTTCGTTAGAAAGCAGGAGGTTCTCTTGTCCTGTTGTTCCTTCTGCCAAACTCATGAGTTGCCAACCCCACAATAATGGCAGTGATTGTATTGCCAAAACCACTGTTTTAATCAAATGCAAGATTCCTCAAGAGTATAGATTGCATAATTTGAACACTACTATAGAGCAAATGCAATGGGGAACTGAAACTAAACTTATAGTATTTGGATTAGGTGTGGCTACACCTGTATCACTAAGAAATCTATACAGTGTGGATGTAAAAAGCAAAAACTGAGATTTATGTGCCTTATTTATTAACCAATTTTGCAAGATGGCAAGATAAACATTTTCAAACTAGATTAAAATATCATTTTATAGACACTTGACAAAAAGTATTTTAAATACAAATAGCTGGATTTTGGTTTTACAAGACAAATAGAGATTTTTCTAACACTTCAGTTTTCTTGCAATAAAATCAAAACATATCTCTTTCTTACTGTCTGTTTTTGTTGTTGTTTTGGCTTGGCTTGGTTTTTCGAGACAAGGTTGCTCTGTGTATCTCTGGCTGGCTGTCCTAGAACTCACTCTGTAGACCCAGCTGACCTCACACACAGAGATCTGCCTGTTTCTGTCTTCCTGCATGCTGGGATTGAAGGCATGGGCCACGACCGCCTGACTCTTAGTCTGTTTTGAGACTAATGTGAAGCAATATGTAAGGAGTTAATAATATGCCTGGGACACCAAAGGCCAACTACTATAGATTGAGGGATTTTGTTTTATTTTATTGGTCTTTAGAGACAGAGTTCTCTGTGTATCTTTAGAGCCTGTCCTAAAACTTGCTCTGTAGACCAGGTTGGCCTGGAACTCACAAAAATCCACCGGTCTCTACCTCCTGAGTGCCGGTATTAAAGGTATGTGCCACCATTGCCAGGTGTGAAGGAGTATTTAAAATAAAATTAACTCTTCTCAATTTTATTGCCAAACCCAGTACAACACAAATGATGTCATTAGTTGGTACATTTAATTCAACCAAAAATAAGTAGTCACTTTATTGCTGGACTATCCAGGACTCAGGAAAACTCATAGAACACGCATGATATATAGCTTGCAATGTTCCTGATTTTCTTCAATAGAAATAGGGACTTTCCATTATAATCTGTGAGCTTTCAACACAAAATTCCACTACCAGTAGCCTGTACTGCTGGGTGTGGTGGTGCACGCCTTTAATCCCAACACTTGTGAGGCAGAGGCAGGGAGATCTCTGAGTTCTGGGCCAGCCTTAGCTACATAGCAAGGCCAGCCAAGACTCTGTCTCAAAATATGAAACAGAGATATGAGAGACAGAGAGAAAGGAAGAGAGAGAATGCACTATACTGAAACATCCACAAGTTTACAGTGATATTCAATCAACTGGAATCTAACCTCCAGGAGAGCAGAGACATTGACTTCATTATGGACTAATGTGTTCCTAAAATCATCAAGTAATAATTGCTAAGTAAATGGACAGTCATATAAACAACAGCAATGAAATTAACATCAGAATACTAAATTTATCTCAAGGGCTGAGGATGATAGGGGGCTTGCCTAGGCACAATACAAATATAAAATGCAAAATACCCTGCCAAATTAAAAATGAGTTTCTCACAAAAAATATTTCCCTTGTTTCCATGCATTTTTCGTTCTAAAGTATACATTCAGAAATAATACAATCTAGAATAACATTCAACAACAACCTGGTCGAATAATGTACTAAGCCAATATCATTAAGTGATTTTTTTTTATTTTGTAATGTCGTCCTTGAACATGTAAAAAGCCGTCAAATTACCAAATATTTTCAGTCAACCATAACGAGAACAGGCCAGGAAACCCTGCAGGACGACTTAGGACCTGGAGCCAGAAGTCTTGAACTTATAATTAATTCAGGTAGAAGCCCTATACCTTTCATAGCATGAGACCTAATCCTTGGAAACCTGAGTAACCAGAAAGGAAAAAAAGGACAAAATAACCCATGCCCTTTAACACGCCTTCTGCCCCGAAGGAGAAGCACACCACCCCACACCGCGGGAACCTACTCACTCCCAGGGTCTGCGACCAAACTACGGCTCCCAGGTGGCTTCCCACCTGCACCTCCGCCCTAGCTCCGCCCACTCCGCCAGCGGCTCCCGGAAACGATCGCGCGCGTTGCCACGGAGACGCCCAGAAAAGCCGCTTCCCCCCCCCCCCCCACCCACCCACCGGCCTGGGAGGCCCGGCCTCAGGCGCCAAACTGCGAGACGCCTTGGCAACGTCCGACGTGATGACGTCAGCAGAGCGGCAGCCAATGATACACGTCGCTGAGGAAGCTAGCTTGGGTTTGAATTTTGTGGCTGTGCCTGGAGCGCCTGGAAGCCTTCTCCGCCAAGTTTCCGCGGACGCTTTCTCTAGGTGAGTGAGCTGGGCACCGTCTGGGGACGGGTTCTCGGTCTCGGGAGTGGAGGGTCCGGCGGTGGCGGTCAGGTCTGCGGACAGAGGAGCTTTGGGCGCGGAGTGCGGGACCCGGGTCCCCTTAGTCCCCCGGCGGGAAGGACCCGGGGCTGCCTGTTTGAGGCGGCACGACTCGGCCCGCCATTGCCAACCCCGAGGTCCCAGGGCTTCGCCTTCGAGCCCCGAGAGGAAGCAGGTCCCTTTAAAGGGTAGCTGGCCCCTTTCCCAGACCTGGACTGAGGGCACTGACAGTCCAGCCTCTTGGAGTGTGAGGTTCCTTCCGGATTCCAAATTCGGAGTAGCCTGCTTAAGCTGCACACGTCATTGTGCGACGTCTGTGCTTTACTGTCAGGTGAGGAGCTTTTGTACACAGCCACTCTCTGGTCACTGGTCAGTCCGGAGCTCAGGTGTAGCAACGGGCAAGACCTGCCCTGACGGCCCACCTGTGTTGCCGAGGACCACAAAGAAAAATAATGAAAGACCTGAAGGCAAGGAGCTATTTTTGCAACCCTTTCCTATAGGATCTCGTTGGCCTTGGCCTTACAAAGAAGCTAACTTTGTTGGTGTTGTCATTGCACCTCGCCCAGTTCCCACCTTGGGTTTGCTTTCTTTAACCTTAGTGTTAGACTATGAAATGCACGGAAATGATAAATAGCACTTGCTATTAAATGCACTATATTGTAGGAACTATTTAAGTAAGGGAGAATGATTTGCTGTAAGAGGTATGCTCGTTATCGAACCCGTAGTTACAGATATGCAAGGTTTCTTATGTTAAACAGCATCTTGTCCCACTATAGTTATAGCGCAAATCAGTAACGACACGAATAAGTGAGTTACTGGTGTTAATGCTGTGAAGAGCGATGGAAAAGATAGCCCACTCTCGGTGCTGACCTTCCCTCCGTGGCAACTTGTCATTCTGCCCTGATGTCTGTAAGCCAGTCAAATCAGTGGCCCTAACACTGAAGTTAATGTACAGAAAGGTTTATGCTAGAAACTCTAAGTGAGGAGAGTTCCCTGTTCTAAACAGTGTTGAAGCAGAATTGTATGGGTTTGACATAATTCATAGCTATGGCATTCTACTTCTGTCCCCCTGTTTGGAAGCAGTCTTTTCTCTTTCGTAGTTGTGTGTTTTGGATTTGGATCTGGGTCCAGTTTCTGTCTCATTAGTAAGAGCAGTTGGAAAATCTATGTTTATAAACAGACATTGCATGATTATAATGATGGTTGAATGACGTGAATATAAAGCGTTTGCTGTAATTCCTGCCAGAGAGTGACTTATTGTCACCACTATTGCTAGTCATCACCACTTTGAAGTAATGCAAGTATTTGAAGCATAATAGTTAAGAATAGTTACTGCACCCAGGTGGTGGTGGTGCAAAGCCAGCTGGTGGTGGCACACATCTTTATACACTGCTTATGTATTCAGAGGTCCAAGTCTTGGGTGTCTTAGTGATGTGGAAATTCAAAGAGCATCAGTATATGCATAAAGTGTGGTTGAACTTTATGACAGTCTCACTGGAACAAACAGAAACTGACAAAGAAGAGTCAACTAGATAGAATTTCTTTCTAATAACTTATATATTTTATGTGTGTTGGTGTATATGTCTGTGATCATGATGTTGGATTCCCTGAAACTACAGTTACAGACAGTTGTGAGCTGCCATGTGGGTGCTGGGAATTGAACCAGGGTTCTCTGGAAGAGCAGTCAGTGCTCTTAACCACTGACCCATCTCTCCAGCCCCCTAGATCCCAATTTCTTAGTTACCCGTGTTAGAAAAAAAAGCATCTCTTCAATGTATGAATAATATCAATTTCAGAAGATGTCAGTATATTGAAGTATTGATTATCTTTAAGAAATGTATATCTGAAAAAAATAAGAAAAAAATGTCGGGCGGTGGTGGCGCACGCCTTTAATCCCAGCACTCGAGAGGCAGAGGCAGGCGGATCTTTGTGAGTTTGAAGCCAACTTGGCGTACAAGAACTAGTTCCAGGACAGGCTCCAAAGCTACAGAGAAAACCTGTCTCGAAAGAGAAAAAAAGAAGAGGAGGAGGAGGAGAAGAAAGGAAAAAGAAGAAAAAATGTATATCTGAACCTGGTGGTAGTAGCACATGCCTTTAATCCCAGCACTTGGGAGGCAAAGACAGGCAGATCGCTGAGTTTAGGGTTAAACATATTTTTTGACTCAGTAGGGATATTTTGAGCAAAAGTGATGGGAATATGTGAGGTTATAGGCAAGGTTGATCAAAAAACATTATATACGTGTATGAAATACTCAAATTTTTAAAATGTCTTAAATGTAGTTCTCATTGAGTCAGTGGTCTCTTTGTTATGGACATTGGTGTCCAGTTCCTGGGTTTAATCTGTCCTTCTTCAGCCTCCTCAGTAGCTATAACTACAGGTGTGTCATGGGCCCTGTTTGTTTGATTTTTCTATCCACCCTAGGTATTTGATTAAGAAAATTCAACCATGAGTAGAACTCTATGGAAGGGCAGAGGTCTTGGGTTCAGTCACTAGTATGGAGGAAAGACAGTTTTCTTTGCTTTCTTGTATTCAGGAAGTAGGAAAATGCATGAATTCTGTAAAATAGAATCAGTCTTCCATTGTTTAAAAGGATAAAACTAGGTAAAGGGAGGCCAATCTTCCAAATTTTTAATGAGATCTAAGAGTTTACCTCTGAGTTTGAAGCTAATTGGGGATTTCGTGGGTTTTTTAAAAGACAGTAAGTATTGGTCAAGTAACATTTTTTTTTTTTTGGAAGAAATTCTGTCAGTCTCTTAAAGGAACTTAAGAAGAATAATGTCACATGTAACTTTGTGTTTCAACCTGTTACAGATTTTAAGAGAAATTGATCTTATTTCTCATTTCTCTTTGTTCTCTAGCTGGAGCTCAAGAAAGCAAGGAGTCCCTTGAGCATTCTTTGAGCTCTACAGATAAAATTATATCCAGGCATTTGAAAGTAAATAGTTATAAAGGAAATAAATGATTTAATTAAAATGACCATGCCAAAACCTGGCCTTGCAGCTCCATTAGCCTCCCCTTTCACAAGCTTGTTACTGACACAGAATTTTGGACTTGCCACCTGAAATATACATGTGTGTCCAGTAAAGTGGCTTAGTAGGTAAAGTTACTTGCTGCCAAGTCTGATGACCTGAATGGGATGCTCAGAATCTACAGGAGAGAAGAGAATCAGCTTCTGCATTTGTTCTTAGTTGCCTCGAGTTTTCTGAGTAGCAGCGTGAGGCGTAGTGAGCTTCAGCATAAGGTTGTTGTGGTCCTTGTTCAGTTGATGTTTAGGTAGTCACGTTGGTGAGGCTTTGTGGGTATAGCTTCTGATATTCCGAGGAGATATGATCTCACTGCACATTAAGAGATCAGAGAATAGGACCTTTGAATACATGAGTAGTGTATACTATTTCTCTCCTCTCCAGACATGTGCTGGCTAGCCACTACAACTTAAGAACTAACCCACTGTATCTCTGACACGCAGGGAGAGACAGCCTGGATGCATCTTTACACTTCCAAGAGACTACAGACAAGATCACTTTTACTAAAAGGAGTTCCCAAGCTAAAATTTCCATTATTACCCTGATCTGATTCAGAAAGATCTTTCTCTGCTCATTTTCATCATCCAACCTAAAACTGTGTTAGAGCCATTTGAAAAGTCAAATCAGAAAGTGAATCAGCTCTAATGTTTGAGTTTTGTTTAAACTCAAGAACGTGATTAATATTTCAGGAAATTCTTACCATGATTTTGTGTACATGTGTGCCATTTTGGGGAGATGTTTAAGTTTATAGGACTATATACATTTCTCCAGTAATACATTTTCTAGGTAAGTGGAACATAAACATTACCTTTTAAACAACTATTACATGCCGGTTTTAAGTAAAACTAATAGTGACTTTTTCCTGTTTAATTTCAGAAAACTGCCCCAGCATTCATGTGAGCAGGAATCAAGATAACTAAAAATGTCTGTCACTAAGGAGGATTTATGTCACCACATGAAAGTAGTTGTTCGTGTGCGTCCCGAGAGCACAAAAGAAAAAACAGTTGCGTTACATAGAGTGGTTCATGTTGTGGATAAACATATGCTCGTTTTTGATCCCAAGCCAGAAGAAGTCAGTTTTTTTCACAAAAAGAAAACTACAAATTATGATATTACTAAAAGACAAAATAAAGATCTTAAGTTTGTATTTGATGCTGTATTTGATGAAACGTCAACTCAAATGGAAGTTTTTGAACATACTACGAAGCCAATTCTTCATAGTTTTCTGAATGGATATAATTGCACAGGTAATTGTTTCAGTTTGAAGTTGAATTTTTCTTTCTAACATCAGTTTTAATCTTGTAATAAATCAAGTTCAAGGTACAAGCATTCCAATAGTTTTAAGACTTTTAGTAGGGCTGACGATATGTCTCAGTCATTAAGAACACTGACTGCTTTTCCAGAGTACCTGGGTTCAATTTCCAGCACCCACTTGGCAGTTAACAACTGTCTATAGCTCCAAGACCTGACACCCTCATACCAGACATACATAGAGGCAAAACAATGATGCACATAAAATAAAAATAAATAAGTTCTATTTTAAAAAGAAAACTTTAGTGAATTTAAGTGCAAGCTTTCTTTGAAATGTAGTCATACATAGCTTATTCTTAATGAAACTTTCTCTTCCTGGAGCCTTGCCATTGGCCCTATAAACACTCTTTGCAGTTTTATTAAGCCATCTGCTTCTTATAATTGGTGCCAGATTTGTCGCCATTTAAACTGACGAGTATATCCGCTGTTGACCTCTACAGTCATCTGCCCCTGTCAAGCAGCCTGCCGTTTCTTTGCAGAACCATCTATAAGATACCTTAATATGAAAAGGTTAAATAAAACGTGGTACGCTTGAGAGTTGTGTGCTTTTTAGCAGATCTTCAGCCCAAGAAGCATTCCTTATACCATAGGGAGGCTATATTTAGTCTTTGAGAAAAGACCAGTTAATTCAGTGTCATAATACTAGCATACTAGTATCTCATTTTTAAAATTGTCAGTTGTTATGGGGTTTTCTCTAACATATTCCACATTATAACATGTTTCACTAAGATTGTCTTACTCAGTTTGGTCACAGAAAATTGATACTCTTCATCTTTGATCAAGAACAAAATGCCGTTTATTGGTTGGAACTGCTGGTTCTAACTTGTATCCAAATGTTTTGAAGATTCCTCCCTCCTTATCTTTAAAAAAAAAAAAGATCTCTGTCAATACCATTTCTTTGGTTTCTCTCTGGCTTTATACTAATTAGCTATCTTAAAACTTCTTTCATAAGCTAAAGTGAAACACCAGCTTAATTCATTCCAAAAACTATTTTATCAGTTATTAATACATGAGAATCTAATGACTGAATATGGTATTGAGTGTTTTCATTTGTAACTCAGTGGATTTCTTTTACATTTGAAGAAATGCATGACTTCTTAATGGTAATGAATAGAATTGTGCAAATGAGTAATTTGCCTAAAACAATATTTAAAGAACAATTTTATAAATCACCTTTATGAAATTCGTTCATTTCAACAAACTTATGCCTGCTTTGCTCCATGTTATTTGCTAAAGCACAGTCTGCCTTGGTGGAGGCAGTATGGTCATGCTACCATAGAGGGATATGGATAGATATCATATTCTGATGGCAAATAAGTGAGTAGGTGCTTCTGCCTGTCACAGTGTGGGAAGCACACAATAACATTAGTGCTAAGTAGAAACAGGTGATACCTATTGGATCTAAGTTAGTTACTGTTCAGGATATCAGTTAGAGCTAGCACTAGCCTGCATTTAGTATTACTATATAGGAACAGTGAGTGTTGATCTCTCCCCTTTCATTGAAACCTCAGTACTTGCATATGGTGCCACTGGAGCTGGGAAGACTCACACAATGCTAGGATCAGCTGATGAGCCTGGAGTGATGTACCTAACAATGTTAGACCTTTTCAAATCCATGGATGAGATTAAAGAAGAAAAAGTGTGTAGTACTGCAGTTTCTTATTTAGAGGTAAGTTGACACTAACCTCAATATTAATCATTGAGAAAACTCAGTTACTCAGTTGCAACGGTCCATTCAAATTATTTTATGCAGGATCTTCATGTGAATGTTTTCAGTCATTAAAATTCCTAATCATGCATGTTTTTCATGATCTTACTCTAATTTTAATTTCAAAGTATAGAGACATTCCAAAAATAGTGTGTAGAAAGAACTTCCAGAAAACTGAGGTGCCCTATATGTTAAAATTTACACCTGCAGTATACTCTGTTGTGTGTGCATTTATTATCTGGTACTGTTTAAGGTATAAATTTATTGAACCAGGTAATTTTTAAACCACAATCATGGAATGTTTATCAAAATCAAGAAATTAACAGTGATTATCATTGTCTAATCTATGAACCTTAATGCAATTTTGATGATTATATTATTAATACCTTTTCCAGAAAGTATTTCAGATCATAAATTACATTCATTTGTATGCCTTTGGCTTTCATTTATGAGCAGTTTTTGTTTCCTTTGTACTTTATGATACTGCCATAAGCCCCTCAGTTTGTTTTTGTTTCTATTAGACTTGGTTTATTATCTGGTACTGAGTGCTTCCTACTGGCATCAGTTCCCTTGCGTACCTGATTGCTCCTATTATTATGTTAACTTTTATAAATTTTGTTAGGGAATTTTCAGGCTTGCTGATGATTCATATTTGAATATATTATAGATAATGGTGATTTTTTAGACACCAACATTTCTTCTGTTTATTCCTTAGCATTTACTGTAAGGATACCTTTTCCCTTTGTTGCAATCTCATAGACTCGTGGATTATTTAATAGTCAGTAGACTGTAGGTATTTTCTGTGATTTGAGGGATGGGAACTTTTTAAATTTTTATGTGATGTGAATGCAGGTATGGATGTGAAGATGTCTTTTAGGAATTGATTCTTTTCTTTCTTTTTTTTTTTTGAGTTGGTTCTGTCTTAGCACCTTGTTGAAGTAGGGGGTCTCTTATTTCTTCCACACTACACCAAGCTATCTGGCTTTCAGGCTTCAGACCCTGCTTCTTGTCTCCCTTAGGAGTGCTGACTTTACACATAAACTTCAATGTGTGTGGTGCTTTTTTAAAAAAATAGGACTTTGCCAGGCAATGGTGGCGCAGGCCTTTAATCCCAGCACTCGGGAGGCAGAGGCAGGCGGATCTTTGTGAGTTCAAGACCAGCCTGGTCTACAGAGCTAGTTCCAGGACAGGCTCCAAAGCCACAGAGAAACCCTGTCTCAAAAAACCAAAAAACAAACAAAAAAAAAAAATAGGACTTCATACAATACATACTTTATTTCATATCCCATAACTCCCCCAAGATTCTCCCCTCTCCCTATCCACCCAATCTCATGTTCATGCTCTCAAAAAAGAAAAAGCCACTAAAAACATGGAGTACAAATTATTTCTGAGCATGGACCTGCTCTAGAGTGTAGTTGGTATACCCAATGTCAGTCCTTTGAAGAAAACTGATTTTCACTTTCCCAGAAGCATCATTTGTGACTAGCTTCTCTGTAGTGGCGAGTCCTTGTACCCACTTCCTCAGCCAAATGCTGAGCTTGGACAGATCTTGTGAATACTGTCACGGTCTGAATTTCAATACATCTGTCCTCTTGTGTCTACAACATCTCTTTCCTTAAAATTGTCCTTCACCTTTGGTTCTTCAAATCCTCCCACCCTCTTTTCCCTGAGTCTTGAAAGGAATGAAATAAAGATGGGCAATTAAGGGATGAGCAGGATCCAACTTTGATCATCAATCTTTCTTGGTGTGTATTTTGACCCATCTTAAACACTCCTTGGGATAGATTTTATGTGGCCTAGCCTGGCCTTGTACTCATGTGTCAGCACATTCACATTTGTGACTCCTTTTTGTGTGCTCAAAGTGTGAAAATTTGGTCATCCAAAGTTCCTTAGTGCTGCCACTACCCTTTTGTCTACTCTGTCATTCTCTGAGGCCTCGCAGGAACTCCTGGTGTTTGACAAATGACAATAAAGGTGCTGACAGTAATTGTTTGCTCCAATAGAATTTTAGAAACCCCTGATAGCACTGAAAATGTTAATTAAACATTTCTAGTGTTAGAATATTTCCCTTAGATCTTTTTTAAATTTTGTCCCCTTTTTTTTGTATTTTTTATTGATATTTATTGAGCTCAACATTTTTCTCTGCTCCCCTCCCTGCCTCTCCCCTTCCCCCTTTTGTTCTCCCCCAAGGTCCCCATGATCCCAATTTACTCAAGAGATCTTGTCTTTTTCTACTTTCTATTTCTCATGTAGATTAGATCTTAGTGTCCTCATTGTTGTCTAGGTTCTATGGGATTGTGGTTTGTAGGCTGGCTTTCTTTGCTTTATGTTTCAAAACCACCTATGAGTGAGTACATGTGATAATTGTTTTTCTTTGTCTGAGTTACCTCACTCACAATAATGTTTTCTAGTTCTATCCATTTTCCTGCAAAATTCAAGCTGTCATTTTTTTCTGCTGTGTAGTACTCCATTGTGTAAATGTACCACTTTTTTTTATCCATTCTTTGGTCGAGGGACATATAGGTTGTTTCCAGGTTCTGGCTATGACAAACAAAGCTGCTATGAACATAATTGAGCACATGTCCTTGTGACACGATTGAGCATCCTTTGGTTTTATAACCAAAAGTGGTATTACTGGGTCTTGAGGAAGGTTGTTTCCTAATTTTCTGAGAAATTGCCACACTAACATCCAAAGGGCTGTACCAGCTTGCATTCCCACCAGCAATGCAGAAGTGTTCCCTTTTCCCTATCACGTCTCCAGCATAAATTGTCATCAGAGTTTTTGATCTTGGCCATTCTTACAGGTATAAGATGGAATCTCAATTGTTTTGATTTGCATTTCTCTGATGACTAAGGATGTTAAACATTTCCTTAAGTGTCTTTCAGCCATTTTAGATTCCTCTGTTGAGAGTTCTCTGTTTAGGTCTGTACTCCATTTTTTTATTGGATTATGTGATCTTTTGCTGTCCAATTTCTTGAGTTCTTTCTATATTTTGGAGATCAGACCTCTGTCTGATGTGGGTTAGTGAAGATCTTTTCCCATTCTGTAGGCTGTCGTTTTGTCTTGTTTACAATGTCCTTTGCTTTACAGAAGCTTTTCAGTTTCACGAGGTTCCCTTTATTGATTGTTTCTTTCAGTGTCTGTGCTGCTGGAGTTATATTTAGGAAGTGGTTCCCTGTGCCAATGGGTTCAAGTGTACTTCCCACTTTCTCTTCTGTAAGGTTCAGTGTGTCTGGCTTTATGTTGAGGTATTTGATCCATTTGGACTTGAGTTTTGTGCATGGTGATATTTTTATTCTTCTACATGTTAATATCTAGTAATGCCAGCACTACTTCTTAAATATACTTTCTTTTTTCCATTTGATATTTTTTGCTTCTTTATCAAAGATCAGGTGTTTGAAGATGTGTGGATTGATATCCGGGTCTTCTATTCATTTCCATCGGTCCTCCTGTCTGTTCTTATGCCAATACCAGGCTGTTTTCAGTACTGTAGCTCTGTAATAGAGTTTGAAGTCAGGGATTGTGATGCCTCCAGAAGTTCTTTTATTGTACAGGATTGTTTTGGCTATCCTGGGTTTTTTGCTTTTCCATATGAAGTTGAGTACCGTTCTTTCGGGGTCTTTGAAGAATTTTGCTGGAATTTTGATGGGCATTGCATTGAATCTGTAGATTGCTTTTGGTAAGATTGTCATTACTATGTTAATTCAGCAAACAGTGAGAGTTTTACTTCTTTTCCAATCTGTATTCTTTTTTTTTTTTTTTTTTTTAGGTTTCCGGGGTGCTTTTATTTATTTATTTTTTCTTTCTTTTTTTTTAATTTTTTTTATTAATTTATTTATTTATTAAAGATTTCTGTCTCTTCCCCGCCACTGCCTCCCATTTCCCTCCCCCTCCCCCAATTAAGTCTCCCCCCAGCCTGAAAAGCAATCAGGGTTCCCTGTCCTGTGGGAAGTCCAAGGAACCCCCACCTCCATCCAGGTCTAGTAAGTTGAGCATCCAAACTGCCTAGGCTCCCACAAAGCCAGTCTTTTGATCTCCCTTTGGTATCTTATTGCTCTAGCTAGGACCTCAAAAACTATATTGAATAGATATGGAGAGAGTGGACAACCTTGTCTTGTTCCTGAATTTAGTAGAATCGCTGTGAGTTTTTCTCCATTTAGTTTGATGTTGGCTCTTGGCTTGCTGTATATGGCCTTAATTATGTTTAGGTATGTTCCTTGTATCCCTGTTCTCTCCAAGACCTTCATCATGAAGGGGTGTTGTATTTTGTCAAAAGCTTTTTCATCATCTAATGAGATAGATGATCATGTGGTTTTTATTTTTCAGCTTGTTTATATGGTGGATTACTTTGACAGATTTTCATATGTTGAACTACCCCTGCATCTGTGGGCTGAAGCTGACTTGATCATGGTGGCTGATGGTTCTGATGTGTTCTTGAATTCGTTTTGCCAGCATTTTCTTTAGTATTTTTGCATCAGTGTTCATGAGTGAGATTGGTCTGTAATTCTCTTTCTTAGTAATGTCTTTCTGTGGTTTGGGTATCAGGGTAATTGTAGCCTCATAAAACGAGTTTGACAATGTTCCTTCTGTTTCTATTATGTGGAATAATTCAAGGAGTATTGGTATTAGTTCTTCTTTAAAAGTCTTGTAGAATTCTAAGCTGAAACCATCTGGTCCTGGGCTTTTTTTGGTTGGGAGACTTTTGATGACTGTTTCTATTTCTTCAGCAGTTATAGGTCTGTTTAATTTGCTTATCTGGTGTCTTGATTTAATTTGGTAAGTGATATTTATCCAGAAAGTTATCCATTTACTTTATGTTTTCCAATTTTGTGGAGTACAGGTTTTCAAAATAAGACCTGATGATCCTCTGTATTTCCTCCGTGTCTGTTGTTATGTCCCCCTTTTCATTTCTGATTTTGTTAATTTCGATATTCTCTCTCTCTGCCTTTTGGTTAGTTTGGATAAAGGTTTGTCTATTGTTGATTTTCTCAAAAAACCAACTCTTTGTCTCATTGATTCTTTGTATTGTTGTCTTTGTTTCTATTTCTTTGATTTCAGCTCTCAATTTGATTATTTCCTGCCGTCTAGTTCTCTTAGGTGAGTTGCTTCTTTTTGTTCTAAAGTTTTCAAACGTTCTGTTAATTCACTAGTGTGGGATTTTTTTTCCAGCTTCTTTATGTGGGCATTTAGTGCTATGAACTTGACTCTTAACACTGCTTTCCTTGTGTCCCATAAATTTGGGTATGTTGTGTGGTCATTTTCTTTGAATTTTATTTAGGAAGTCTTTAATTTCCCCTTTTATTTCTTTCTTGACCTATTGATTCAGGTGAGCATTGTTTAATTTCCTTGTGTTTGTGTGTTTTCTCGAATTAGTATTGCTGTTGACTTCTAGTTTTAAACCATGGTGATCTGATAAGGTACATTGGGTTATTCCAATTTTTTTGTATTTGTTAAGGTTTGTTTTGTTACCCAGTATGTGATCAATTTTTGAGAAGGTTCCGTGAGCTGCTGAGAAGAAAGTATGTTCTTTTCTGTTTGGATGAAATATTCTATAGATGTCTGTTAAGTCCATTTGAATCATAACATCTGTTAGTTCTCTTATTTCTTTTTTCATTTTCTGTCTGACCTGTCCATTGGTGAGGGGGGAGTGTTGAAGTCTCCCACTATTAGAGTGTGGAGTTTAATATATGATTTAAGCTTTAAAAGTGTTTCTTTGATATATGAGCATGCCCTTGTATTTGGGGCTTAAATGTTCAGTATTGAAATTTCCTCTTGATGGATTTTTTTCCTATGACTAATATGAAACGACTTTCTTTGTCTCTTTTGACTGATTTTAGCTTGAAGTCTATTTTGTTAAATATTAGGATAGCCACACCCGCTTGTTTCTTAGCTCCATTTGATTGGTATATTTTTTTCCCAACCCTTTACTCTGAGACGACGTCTGTCTTTGAGGTTGAGATGTGTTTCTTGTATGCAGAAGAAGAATGGATTCTGTTTTCATATCCAGTCTGTTAGCCTGTGCCTTTTTATAGGTGAGCTGGGTCCATTTACATTAAGGGATATTAATGACCAGTGGTTGCTATCTCCTGTTAATTTAGTTTTCATTGTTGGTGATGTTATTTTGTGCATTTTTTTCTTCTTTGGGATTTACTGTTATGAGGTCATCAGTTGTCTATGTTTTTGTTGGTGTAGCCATCTTCCCTGGGTTGGAGTTTTCCTTCTAGTATTTTGTGTAGGGCTGGGTTTGTTGCTAGGTATTGGTGAAATCTAGATTTGTATGGAATATCTTTTTTTGTCCTTCTATGGTGATTGACAGTTTTGCTGAGTATAACTGAGTAGTCTGGGCTGGCATCCATGGTCTCTTAATGTCTGCATAATGTTTGACCATGATCTTCTGGCTTTCATTGTCTCCACTGAGAAGTCAGGTGTAATTCTGATAGGTCTTCCTTTATATGTTACTTGGCCTTTTTCCTTTGCAGCTCTTAATATTCTTTCTTTACTCTGTATGTTTAGTGTTTTGATTATTATGTGGTGGAGAGGACTTTTTGGGGGATCCAATCTATTTGGTGTTCTGTAGGCTTCTTGTATCTTCATGGCATATCTTTCTTTAGGTAGGGCAAGTTTTCTTCTATGATTTTGTTAAATTTTCTCTGCCTTTGAGTTGAACTTCTCCTTCTTCTATACCTATTATCCTGAGATTTGGCCTTTTCACGGTGTCCCATATTTCATGGATTTGGGTTAAGCTTTTGTTAGATTGAATGTTTTCTTTAACCGATGAGTCTATTTCCTCTACTGTATCTTTAGCTCTTGACATTCTCTCTTCCATTTCTTGTATTCTGTTGTTAATGCTTGCGATTGTGGTTCCTGATCTTTTTCTCGTGATTTCTGTTTCTATAATCCCTTTGGCTTGTGTTCTCTTTATTGTTTCTATTTCAGTTTTCAAGTCCTGGATAGTTATATGTTTGATTTCTTTTTTTGGTTTTCTTGGAGTGATTTGCTGATATCTTCCAATTTTTTTTTTGTTTGTTTGTTTGTCTTTTCCTCCACTTCTTTAAGGGAATTTCTCATTTCTTCTTTCAGAATTTTAAACATTCTCTTGAAGTTATTTTTAGGTCATTTTCTTCTGGTTCATCCATAGATTTTTTTTTCTTTTTTTCTTATTAGATCTTAATTTCTTATTAAGACCGTGGGCTAAGATTATCTCTGTTACATTCTAGAAATAGATCTGTCTATACCTTCACTCCTTGGTTATGGCTTGTTAGAATCAACAGGTAAGGGCTAGAGAGTTGACTAGGTAGTTAAGAGCATTTGTTTCTTACAATGGGCCACGGTTTTATTCCCAGCATCCATGTGGCACATAGACATACATGCAAGTAAAACACTTAACACAAAAAGCAATAAAATAACTAAGTCTTTAAAAAAGAAATTCTCAGGGGAACTGGCTTTCATTGACAGTATTCATTCTACATGGTTGGTTGAAACAGGCAAGAGTAATTGGTATACATTAGACAAATAAGATCTAAAAGAAAGTGTCTGCTAACTTCAACAAATTTATTACATTTTTAAAATGATGTTATTATTGAATATAAAGACATACCAGAAAAAGAAAAAAAAACCATGTGAACTACTAAAACATGGAAAGAAATGGCAGTGCATACACACCTACTATGTCATATTGTAGGAGTCTATGTGCATTTTCTTTTTTATGCTTAGGATCGTATCTGGAATGTCATGCATCTTAATAATGCAGAATGCTCTACCAAAAACTTTATCACCAGCCAAGAAAAAAAAAATTTTTTTTTAAAGGTCTGGTTTTCTGATTTTCCTTAAATTTTTTCAGAAGTGCTGTTATTTTGTTTGCAAACGCTAAATGTACCTTTACTAGATTCGTAAAATGAAGTCAGCATATTATTTCTAATTATTATTTGTACAAATCTCTTTTACATGATCCTGAAGTTATAAAATTAAGGTGTGTGCTAAATGTAGGCCATAAAGAATAGCCAAGCTCCAATCCTTATTCTGTTGTTAATTTTATAACCATGGGCAAAGCACTCAGCATCTTAGGTGTTATATACACAGTTCAGATGAGGGAGACTAATACTAATTGTATGTTAGACTGAAATTGAAGGAGTAAATGACATAAATACACCTGTTTCTGACTGGGTTTTTGTTTAACATTTAGTCTCTAAAGTTGGTATAATTTGCAGTGGTGAGAAAGCTGGCTTATCTTTATTTTGTCAGAGTTGTCAAATCAGGAATTAGTGGGTGAGAATATAATAGCACCAGTTTTAATATTCAGTTGTAAACTGACATGATCAAAGTGTGGGTTTGTACATCATCAGTCAACAATGTTCATGTGAGATAATCAGTTAGTTAGACACCACTGTATTTTGGTTCTTTTTATTTTAAGGTATATAATGAACAAATTCGTGACCTCTTGACAAATTCGGGACCACTTCATGTCCGGGAAGATGCCCAAAAAGGAGTCGTTGTTCAGGGTCTCACTTTACACCAGGTATGCTTATGAATGTCTTTTCTTTCTGGTAGAGTAGCAGATCTGCAGGTTTCCATTTCTACCACTTTGACTCGACTGTGTTTGAAAAAACAAACAAACAAACAACTAATGAACTTAAAGACTAAAGTGAAATTATAAGGGATCTAAAACCCTGAGTGATTTTTTTTCCCAAGGTCACAGAGGTGCTTACAGAATAGATATCAGAACTGAGGATAGCCTCATTTTACTGAATTTTATTGACTATTCTTGTATCATCTTCTTATGAAATAATTGATGGATATTTTTCCTGCTAAAAATCTGGCTGAAAATTTATTATTCTGTTAAATATGTTTGTATTTTTATCTCAGAGACTATATTTTACCTCTTATTCTTATATAGCACCAAGTACTAAGGAGATGATACAGAGTCAATATTTATTAAAGAAGAAAATTATATTTAACTTTTAAAACTATTGTTGAGTAAGTTTAATAAGGGTCTGGTATTTAGCTCAGTGGTTGAACATTTTCCTCATATTCATGGGGCCTAGCATTTGAGTCTTTAGCACTTAAATAAAGGTTAGTTGAAAATTTAAAGATAGATTACTAAATATTTTTTTGCTATTTGAACTCCTAGCCCAAATCCTCAGAGGAAATATTACAGCTACTGGACAGTGGAAACAAAAACAGGACACAGCATCCCACTGACATAAATGCCTCATCTTCTCGTTCTCATGCTGTTTTCCAGGTACTGGGCCTTTAGACTATTATTCTTAAGTTGGAATTTAAAATAAAGCCAAGTTTATGAATAATTTTCATATGTTGCAGCAAAATCTCTTCTATGGGTAGCTCTGTTCCTCAGCGCTTCTTTAATTTGCAGCTTTTGTTTACAATTATACTTTGTTTTAAGACATAATCTCATTAAGTTGACCAGGTTGACTTTGACGTCACTTAAGTAGTAGTGGCCAGCCCTGACTTCAGTTCATTTTACCCCAGACTCCTAAGTCTCTGAGATTGTTGGCACTGTGACATCTTGCCCACTATTATCACTAATAGTATATTCCATACAGTAAGTACTAAGATGCTTTTCCCAGCACACTTTGTTCTTGAACATGCTTCAGCATCAAAAATATTTAGAATTGAGATGACATGCTTCCAACACATGGGTTTCTATTTTTGTGACGTGCAGAATTTCTTGAAAGTAAAGAATATTAAAGTAGAAATGGGAGATGCTTACCATGTAATCAACTGCATTCCTTAAAAATGATTCAGTACTGCATTGGAGAAAGTGTCCACAAAGATCCAAAGTTGCAGATATTAGTATTCATTATTGTTTGTAGTTTTTGGTGCTTTTTATATCCAGATGATTATTTATGTAAAGTTTTACTGTAGATTATGTGTTGTTTGTTTGTGTTTCTTATGTATGTACTTAGTTATGGGTGTGCCATGGTGTATGTGTGGAAGACAAAGTTCTATGGGGAATCAATATTCTTTCCACCATAGTTGGGTCTGTGAATCTAACTCAGTCAACAAGTGTTGGAGGAAGGATGCTTGTTGGCCCCCCCCCACCTTAAACCCTGAAATAATCACACAGAAACTGTATTATTTAAATCACAGCTTGGCCCATTAGCACTAGCTTCTTATTGGCTAACTCTTACATATTAATTTAACCCATTTCTATTAATCTCTGTATTGCCACATGGCAGTGGCTTACTGGCAAAGTTTCAGCATCTCTGACTCTGGCGGCGGCTCCAAGGCTCCTGACTCCAGACACTGCCCTTCTTTCTCCTAGCATTCAGCCTAGCTTTCCCTACCTACCTAAGTTTTGCCTTGCTATAGGTCCAAAGCAGTTTCTTTATTCATTAACCAATAAAAGCAACACATAGGATAGACAGAAGGACCTCCCACACTAATCAAGCTTGGCAGCAGGTAACTTTTACCCTCTTACTGGCCTGTGAAATTTATCTTCTCAAGAAGTAACTGTTACAATCGAAAATGTTTATATCAAGCCATTCAGATAGTTTCCATTCAGTAGTTTCTCTGATCTTTCCTCTTCCACTAATATTTTCTTTATCAAATCTTCAGAGAAATGTTTATGACAATGAAATTTTGCTAGAATGCATTATATCTTTCCTATGTCTTCATCTCTTTCACCTGTCTTGTTTCAGTTGAAGTGTACAAAGCAACTGAAGATGGTTATATAAGGGAGGTAGCATACCTACCATACATGAAGTCCAAATTTTAAATCTTCAGCACGAGTTAAACTGAGTACATTGGCTCAGACCTATAATTCTGGTGTTTCGGAAAGAAAAGATTCTGAAGTTCAAGGTCATCCTTGACTAGTAAGCTTGTAGCCCATGACCACTAGTCTAATAAAAGAAGTTGAGTGGAATATACCTTCCTGAGCTGCTGACATACTTGAATTGATCAAATTATAAATAGACAGTTATTTTCACTCATAGGGCTGAAAGATTCAGTCTTCTGTCAACTGGTCTTATATCTTTGGAACCTATGGTGAAGCAAAACATAATTGAATGGGGTGTTGCTTACCTTATATTCTGGATGTGAAAATTAATAGAAATAAAGAAAAGCTAGCCTTCTGTTATTTCCTTAAAGGAAATGCCACCTTGATCCAAAAACCTACAACTTGCTGCCCTCTTTGCTTTTTGTGAAGTGTAAGGGAAATATCATATGCCCAGGTTGTTCTGAAACTCAGAATCAAGTGATCTATCCACCATAACCAAACACACACACACACACACACACCACATGCACACACCCTTCCCCACAAGTAACCTGTACTACATATAGACCTATTAGGTTTTCATCTAGTGATATTAAGGCGGATAACACAGTTAACAAATGGGCCCTTGGGGCAGCCTTTAGTATCAAAACTCATATATACAAGTCTTTATTTTCATATTTTTCTTGACTTCAGTAATTCTGGTACTATAATTATCAGACAGATAATACATTGTTGTGATGGCTTTTAAAAGAAGAATGACTTTTTCTTCATATGTATGTTTTTTAATGAAACATTTCTTTAAATTTTATTAAATTTTACCCTTATTTTTTCCCTGTTCTATAATTTAAGATTTATTTGCGACAACAGGACAGAACAGCAAGCATCAATCAAAATGTCTGTGTAGCCAAAATGTCACTCATTGACCTGGCAGGATCTGAGCGGGCCAGCACTTCTGGTGCTAAAGGGACACGATTTGTAGAAGGGACAAATATTAATAAATCACTTTTAGCCCTTGGGAACGTCATCAATGCCTTAGCAGATACAAAGGTAGGTACTATATGTTTACTTGGTAAATGTTTCAAAAAATAGTTTCTACAACATGTGGTGAATGAGATCTTAAGCCTAAGTGACTCTGAGCTATCTAATGGTGCTACATGAGTGTCAGCGTCATTTTATGTTTGTTGTTTTGAGTGAGAGAAAGCATTTTGTGGTACTTTATGGGATTGAACACAATACCTCGCATGTGCAAGGGAAGTACAACTGCCTCTGGTTGTCTTTTAAGACCAGATCTCAAATGAGTTGATTAGTCTGGTCTTGGACTTTAGCCCCCTGTTTCACTCTCCACTAGCAGTAATTACAGGACTGTTCCTCCAGACTCAGCAATGTTTGCTTTTTTTCAGTCACCGAGCTTTGGACTTGATTAAGCAAATGTTCAATGATCACTAGGCAGCAAGAATGATAGTAAAATTGACATGAAGATATAAAAAAAAAGTCTTTTGAGTAAGTCTGTCTAGTTAGTATTTTATATAATATACTGTAAAATTGAAGTAATACAAAAGAGTTAGGAAGGAAAAGAGGCTTAACGTCTGAAGTGTAATTATGTAATAGGATATTTACTGAATGCTTTGAAGCATTTAAAATGTTTTACATGCACTGTATACCAGAAGTACTTACTAGTATACAGTATATTTGACAGTATATTAAGTTATTTCTAAAATGTGGTAATTGATGCCAGAACAGACTTAAAAACTTTAGGTCGTGATGCACACCTTTAATCCCAGTACTCGGGAGGAAGAGCAGGTAGCTCTCTGTAAGTTCGAGGCCAGCCTGGTCTGCAAGTTCCAGGACAGGCTACAAAGCTGCACATAGAAACCCTGTCTCAAAATTACAAAAAGAAAAAAAAAACTTTAGGAAAATTACTGTTAAATTGTTGAAGGTGTTGTTATTTTGATTCAGAATAATGTATTTTAAAATGATTAGGAAGACCTTCAAGAGAGAGCAAGTTACTAAAGTTACATGACCATTGAAAAAACTGCATGTTTTACATTCAATGTTGAACACTCAAAGATTTGCACGTAGTAACTTAACTTTATTGATTTGTAAAGTTAAGCCATTAAAGTAGAGGGTGTTTGCCATAATTTCCACTTCTCTAATAGGAAAGTTATATGATGATAGCATTAATAACATTAATGAATCTTTATATAAAATTTGTTCTGTTAAAATGAGAACTGTATTTTTAATATATCTTTTTAATGAAATATATATTTTGATAAACTTAAGTATTTAATGAAATATTTTATTGCATTTATTTGTGTGTGTTTAGTATGTGTGAGCATGTGGTCTCTTTATACACTTGTGGAAGTCAGAGGTTTGATTACATTTATTTTTTGGTTAAATCTCTTTAAAAATTAATCGATTTTCCTGCAAAATTCAAGATGTTATTTTTTCCTGCTGTGTAGTACTCCATTGTGTAAATGTACCACATTTTCCTTATCCATTCTTCGGTCAAGGGGCATTTAGGTTATTTCCAGGTTCTGGCTGTGACAAACAATGCTGCTATGAATATAGTTGAGCACATGTCCTTGTGGCACGATTAAGCATTTTTTGGATATATATCCAAAAGTGGTGTTACTAGGTCTTGAGGAAGGTTGTTTCCTAATTTTCTTGAATTTTGCAGGAAAATGGATGGAGCTAGAAAACATTCTGAGTGAGGTAACCCAGACACAGAAAGACAAATATCATATGTACTCACTCATAAATGGTTTTTAAACATACAGCAAAGAAAACCAGCCTACAAATCACAACTGTAAAGAACTTAGACAACGAGTACACTAAGAGAGACTTAACATAGATCTAATCTACATGGGAAGTAGAAAAAGACAAGACCTCCTGAGTAAAATGGGAGTATGGGGACCTTGGGGGAGGGTTGAAGTGGGGAGAGGAGAGGCAGGAACAGGAGCAGAGAAAAATGTAGAGCTCAATAAAAATCAATAAAAAAATTAATCAAACTGGTTTATAAACGACTCTTGTATCCAGGTAGATTTAGATTCATAGAAGAGTTGATAAGATGATGCATATTTCTTAATCCTACTTCAACTTGATATGCCATGCCCTGTTGATACTCATGGGAGGCTTGCCTCTTTCTGCACAGAAACAGGAGGAGTGAATTGGGGGTGTGTAGAGGTTTGAAGGGAATGGGAGGAGAGGAGGAAGGAGAGAGTACAGTCAGGATGTAAAATAAATCAGTGAGTTTAATTAATTTTAAAAAATTAGCAATTGTGATCTGACCAAGCAATTCAACCTCTAAGAAACTATCCTATGAGTGTATGTATGCAAAAATGTTAGAGTAGTCAGTCCCTAGTATATTGAATAAACAATGCTAACATGATGCCCTATCAATTTTAGAAAGATTGTCTGATCTACAACCATTGGTGGGAATAATCACTTAGATTTTTAGAGGATGTATTCTTTTGTGTTGTTGCTCTTCTGTGTTATAATACCTTTATAAGTGGCTAATAAACAGGAAACAATCCTTATTTCAAAGAAAAATGGTGATGCCCATCTTAAATATGTATCTCATGCCTAGTTTCCTTGTAAGTTTTTGGTTTTGGGGGGTTTGTTTGTTTGTTTTAGTTGTTTCCTTGGGGTGTTTTGCTTTGTTTTGGAAATATAATCTTGTTTTGCCATCCAAGCTATGTACCAAGAAAGTGGGATTAGAGGCACTATTGCCACCTGTCATCTATTGAAATATCTTTAAAATGTCACCTTTAGCTGAAAAATCATTCTTGATCATTGTTTTGTTGTGAGATTTGTTCTTAGAGATGTCAAACACCAGTGTTATCATTGGACATTGCTTAAATTCCTCTAGTGAAATAATTGTCACTTTTTATTTCTATGTGGAAAAGGATATAAGAATTCTTGTTTTGTTCTTTCAGAGAAGGAATCAGCATATTCCTTACAGAAATAGTAAGCTTACTCGCTTATTGAAGGATTCTCTTGGAGGAAACTGCCAAACTATTATGATAGCTGCTATTAGTCCTTCCTCTTTATTCTACGACGACACTTATAACACTCTTAAGTATGCTAACCGTGCAAAAGACATTAAATCTTCTGTAAGTGCATTTACTTTGTCTTGGATATATGTTATTCTTATAACTCTAATTAAAGTCTTAATTATAGTCGTTTTTGTTAATGATTTTTGACAATATGAGTTAGAAATGTCCTTCCTAGTTGCTGAACTTTAACTTAGTCACACTTTTTCTGTCTTGATTACTTATGCAGTAGATGTTTTTATTCGTTCTAGTGGGTGCTAGGGTAGTCTGGTGCCTTTCGTTAGTCTTCCCATCATGGCAAGTAGTGTTTGGATAGCACCACAGAGTAATTAGCCATGAATTTGATATATTTAGATTTATTTTTTATTTAATGTAATAAATGTTTATGGAAAATATTGCAATTTATCTGAGCACCTACTAATAATACATACCTTCGTTTATAACATTCTTTGCAAATGAATTTTCACATATATATATATAACATTGTGCTAAATCAAGGAGTCTAACATAGACTATTTAGGGAAATGTTCTTTGCCTGAATTTTGGGACACTTTAAAAAACACACAAGTGAAACATACCTACTTTAAAACTACAGAGATTTGGATTGAGAGATCTCAGTTAAATTGATATGCTGTCCCCTTGACTACTCCCTTTCCTCTTTAAGTGTCTGAAGATGAGCAGTGTGACACCCTTTGAGAAATGTCCATATACTATTTATATAAAAGGCCAAACTATATGAGTGTACCAAGATTTTCACACATTTTTTATGTTTTTACTCCAACCGATTGTGGAGTATTCTAGCTTTGTTTTTTATACTCCACATTACAACTGTGTGGGCCAAAGCTTGAAGCAGTTTAAGTACTTGATTTTTAACTTTCTTAAATAAGAAATTTCTATAATAAAAACTGTGTTTAATTTTTTCCCCACTCATCTATAAATGTGGAGGGGGTCATACTGTTGTAGAAAATATGAAAAAGAGTAAAAATCTAGTATGAACTCTAGCATAAAACAGAATTCTGAATTTCTTAAAAGAACAAAGAAAATGGGCAATTTTATATTGTGCATAAGTACTTGAGGGTATTTTTTTCAGTAAATCAATTTGTTTATAATTTCATATACATGTGAACCATGTTCTCTCATCACAAATTGTAAATTATGGTCATAATTAAACATGTCAAAAAGACAAAATTAGTGGAACCAAATTAATGAGATACAATCCACATTATGCTGTGTTTAGCTATGTGATTATAATCATAGTTTCTATCTTTTGGCAGTTGAAGAGCAATGTTCTTAATGTCGACAATCACATATCTCAGTATGTAAAGATCTGTAATGTACAGAAAGCAGAGGTATGTACCCTGTTCTCAGTGATATAGTCATTAGCTGTATTTCTTCCCTTAAGGGATGCTTTATTCCTTACTATCCAAAATTTAACACATTTTCTATTTTAGTGGAAATCTGTTTTATTTTATTATTTATAACTGAACTTTTGCTGCAGCCATGTATGATGGAGACAAATAATTTGATTTGTATTTTAATTAATGTTTTCTCTGCTAGATTTTAAGGTTGAAAGAAAAACTAAAAGCATATGAACAGAAAGCCTTGACTGACAAAAATGACTGTGAAAAATTAGTACATTCAAACACTCAAGACAAAGAAATTGAAAGGTAAAACTTTTAAGCCAGCTTTTGAGAAATGTATGGTTATAAAATATAGCCTTACATTAATAATAATCCCTTCTTGTTATGTATTATGTATATATATCTAACTATATACACTCAGTTGTATTCATAAAATTAATTGTCCTTCGTATTTGACACTTTGAAAAGCACTTCTTTTGATTCTATAGATACAAAAATCAAAAGAAAGGTCTAGTTTCATCATGTGTGAAGTTAGTTTATTTTGAATGGTGCTTTTTTGGCATTCCTACTTGTATAGTTTTATGAAAATAAGATATTTATATTGATTCTATATAGATCTAATCACCTATTAATTTTAAATTATTGTCTGAGTGAATGTCTTAGTGATGTAGAATGATAGAATTTTATTTCCTGTTGAAGATACCCCACTATCTTTCTTCTACCTCTCAAATTTATATTTCTTGGTCTGTTTCTTCTATGATTCAACTTGTAAACTTGTCATCAGTGATAGAGGAAAAAGTCCTTTTACATACTATGCTATTGACTGCTGTCATTCTGCTTTTCTCCCTAAACTTTATTTACAGCTTGGTAGATTATGTTGAGTTCTAGAGTATTAATTTCTACCTGACCACTAAAGCACTCTTTTTAAAGTAGAATTAAAAGAGGTATTGTTTCCTTGATTACAGAGTGTAGTAAGACCTCTCATATTTAAATTATATTGAAATTGTGTGTGTAGGAAGGTAGGTGGGGATACATTAGGAGACAGCTTATTTTTGCCTTCCACTGTAAATTTTAGAGATAGTACTGAGGCCTTTGGGCTTGTCCAGAAAGCACTTTTACCCACTGAGCCATCTCCGTGACCCAGAAGTATTAGGCTCTGTCCTGTATTCTCACACTGTGCTATTTTACAAATATTACATATAATTCTGACAGTTATTTCTGTTAGTAACAGAAGTCAATTTTCCGTATCTCCTTAGAGTTCCCTGTATGCTGTTGAAGTGAAAGCGCACTAAATGTCCTTGTTTTTCCTTCATGGTGAAATTGTTTAATCTCATGAATGACCCATTATGAAATTAAACTGTTTAATTTGTAATATAAAATTTTAATTCCATGCAATTTTTCTCATCTTAAAAAATACTTAAGTGTTTCTTTGTTCCTCAATTATTCGTTTGTTTCTTTGTTTGTTGAGGCAGGGTTTCTCTGTGCAGTACTGGCTAACCAAGAACTTGCTCTGTAGAGTAGCCTGGCCTTGAACTCAGAGATCCACCTGCTTCTATTGTTTAACTAAAAAGGAAAGCTTTAACATAGAAAAATTACATATAACAAAACAGGTATCGAGCAAGAATTACAATTATAATATTTCTATCTACCTAATCTTATCATAACTGAGAATTACTGTAACTATTCTTCAACTCCATCAAAGACTCCAGAAGGATATAATATTACCTACGTAAACAGGAAGTGCATTGTAAGCAACTTCCAAAACTCTAGAATTGACAGAGACATCTTGCTGCCTGGACAATCACCCAAAGTTTTTCTGTACCATTGGGGCATCCGTCTTCAGCCTACAGGCCCATAGTATCTGGCAGACTTTTCCATGAAGCAGGAAATTTCAAAGACAGGTCTTCTGTATCCTGCAGAATGTCTGACAGACTATTTCTTGAATCAGGAACCCCAAAGGATCGTCTCACCTTTAGGCAAGTTCAGCAGTCATTTCTCTCTCTGTGGGTCCTGCATGTTCAGTTCACACAGCGTACCAATCAATCAGTCCAGGCAAGAGCAGTTTCTTGCCCAAGTGGCTAACAAACTCCACGAGGAGCCTCTTCAATACCCATCATACTCTTGAAGTAGATTGGTGCTGCCAGGAACAGATGTGTCTCACTGTCGTGAAAAGTCCTAAATTCTTTAAAACATTTTAAATGCCATATTCTGTAGTTTTTCATGATTTAAAGATTATCTAACTGAAATATATTTCTATATATATAGAAAACCTAACTAACATCATTATAAGCTTGACTATTATAGATGATTATCTATTAACCTATATTTCTTAGTTATACATTACATTTTTGAATGAGCTAGACAAACACAATGCCTTAATTAAGGCCAGAAATAACAAATGCACAGTATAACAAATTGACCTTAAGTTTGTACCAATAAACCAAGATCCATACCAATACAAATCTCTATAACATATCTCCCTTTAAATGTAAAGAAACATTTAAAAACAATATTTGGAAATTTGGACATAGTTCTCTCCAAACTGCTTCCTGCTTTTTGTTGGATGAAATGGTTTTTTGGGAGTGTTCAAAGCAATGCTTCATGTGGTCTTGGTCCATCAAACCACATTAGTCTGGTTCTCATCTTCTGCAGAACCAAAAGCAGAACCTCTTTTCCAAAGCAACAAATCCTTAGACCCAAATTTTGGAATGAAGATAGGTTGCTGTAGGTTAGCAGCCCATACAATAAAATGTTTCTCTGTACTTAGCTCTTTCACAGTCAAAGAATTCAAAGAAAGCTCAATAATACACATAATCCAGACTCTCTTTGTATTTTCCATCTTTATGATTTCTTTAATCTATGACTATCTGCACTCTGTCTCTTTAAAGACTTTGTTTTATTTTTTTTAAACAATTTACCTCTTTTTCAACTTTCTATACTCTTCTTTTCTCTCCCAAGCCTACGTATTTTTATCCAACACTAAGACCCACCTAGAGGTCTTTTTTTGTCTGAAGCTGTCTTTATTGCATATCTGTAATCCTGTTCTAACGAGGATGACATCTTAAAATGCTAAATGCTTCCTAAAACCCTAAGCGTCAGCATTGCTAGCATATATACAGCCCTGCCTGCTTGCTCCACCCTGTCCAACATCGACGAAGTCCGTTCACTGCCTCTGAAATTGCCCGGTGGGAACATTCTCACCACCTCAACTCTGATAACCAGTTGGCCCATGCTGCTACCAGGTAACATGCAGCACGCTGACCATATGCCCCATTAAATGCTTAGCCTCCTGAAAGAGCCAAAGTTCAACTACGTGACTTTCTTTTTTGCTACTACTGAATCAGGAAGACCTCTCTTAAAGGAGCTGTGGCATGCTGCCAGCAAAATGCTGGCTACCAAGAAGCCGTGCTTAACTTTGTTCTTTTGTGTCTAAAATTACTTTTTAAGCTTTCTCAGATTTTTATGTAGATGTAGTTACCCATGTTGGTGTGCCAATTTGTTGTAGGAGGCTGCTCCTTTGTTTCCAGCCACTTAGACCTGAAATAATCTCTCAGAAACTATATTATTTGCAAGACTGTTTGGACAATAGCTTAAACATATTGTTAGCTAGCTCTTACTTCTAGAATTAACTCATCTCCATTATTTTATATTTTACCATGAGGCTAAGGTTCTAACTGATGGCTTGCATCTGTCCCTGGGAGGCTTCTCTTCACTCTGCCTTCTTTCTCCCAGCATTCAGTTTAGTTTTCCCCACCTACCCCTGTTCTGCCTGCTCAGGCTTTAGCCAGTTTCTTTATTAACCAATGGTATTCACAGCATGCAGAGGGGAATCCCACATCATGCCTCTGCCTCCAGAAGGAATTGGGATTAAAGACATGCCCTACCACCTCCCAGTCCTCATTTGTTCCTATCAAAGAAAACTTCTACTTTGTTTTAATATTCTAATTGATATTTAATTTTGTTAGTTAAAACATAACAATAGTACTAATACCATACATGTTTCTTGGAAATTAAACTATCAGTTTTCCAATACTGGAATGATTACTTTTATAAATTTGTTGTCATTAACCATGTGTAATTTGCCAGTTAAATTGTAGTCCCAGCTACTTCATTTCTGAGGCAGAAGGGTTGCAGTTTCAATCAAGACTGGAAACTTCGGATGATAGTATCTCAAAATTGAAAGCTTAGACACAGTTATAGTGATATAACTCATGAAGGAGTGCTTGCCTATCCAGTACCACAGTTCTGGTGGAGGAAAGAGGGTGGACTTATAAATTAGGAAAGTTTTTTGAGTTGTTGGTTTTAAATCATTCAACTCTCTCTCTCTCTCTCTCTCTCTCTCTCTCTCTCTCTCTCTCTCTCTCTCTGTCTCTCTCTCTCTCTCTCTCTCTCTCTCTCTCTGATTGTTAGTTGTGTCTGAGGGGGTGTCTGTGTGTATATGTATGTGCACATAAGTGCAGGTGTCCAGGGAAGTCAGAAACATTGGATTCCTCTGGAGCACAGACAGTTGTTATCCATCCTAAATTTTGGTTTTCATAAAACTTCAATAACATTTTTGTGCATTTTCTGAAGACAGTGGAAAAATATGCAATATTTTCTGGCTCTAAAAGTTTTGTAGCGGCAGTATACTAAAAAGAATCATAAAAAGAAAATACAATTTTTTTTTTATAAATAACAGTTGTAAAACTTCTCCTGTGGCTATCCCAAGGAAGTGGTATGATATAATTCCCTGTGTCCCATCTAAAAAAAGTAATGCAAATTTTGTTTTCTAGTTAGATATTCTAAATGACTGGAAAATACCTACTACTCATTCTCTTAGGATTTACTTCTGTTTTGTTTTTTTAAAGATGCTACCTAGAAACACTTGATAATGATTACTTGCTTTCCTTAGTAAGCAGTAAACACCCAGTAAAATGTTTAGACCACAGAATTACAAACTTAACAGTATTCAACTCCATCCTTGAATCAAAAAGTTACAAAAACTAAGATACTGTTGTCTTGGGGTATAACCTAAAGATAACATCAATTTATTTATTGGCAGTAGCATTGGTGTCATAGAGTACTGTGCAATCACAATATCCGCATTTGCATCCTATGAAATATTCCATCATCTTAACAAACTGCAGTGCAGTCAATGTACTGTGGTTTATCTTCATTCCCAGGAGAGTTTCATTAAGAACTACTAATGTAAATTGGTAGTACCTTTACCACAGATCCTTACAGATATTTCCAATGCCAAAGAACATTTATTTCTAAGTGCACAAACTTGGTTTTATTTTAAAGACTTTGTAATTAATTTTCTTAGATAATTTTGCCTGTGTCAGATTTTTGATAAGACTGAAATATCATTGAGCCCAGTTGTTCTGTTAGTTAGAAGTTGCCAAACTAGGCATTTCCTCAATTTTTCATAGGATTTATTCAGTTTTGAATCGTTGACTTCTTGAGTCTAATAAATTCGACAAATTAGATTCTTTATTTTGCCCTTTGGAGAAGGAAACCACAACCTCATTTCTAGGTTTGCCACGTTGTTAACTTGGATGTTTTGGGTCCTGCCAGTGTCAGTTGACTTTTTGCCAAGCTGTAGGGGGTACCTAACCGTATGGTGTATTCTCACTATAATAATCTTTGAAGCTAAAACTGGTTCTCTCATTTTCCCTAGGGGGCCATGGACATACCATATGATAATGCCCCCTATTGCTTTTTCTTCGCAGTAAGCCAACACCAAACAGCACGTGATGCTCTGTTGCTAATAGGACTGTGAGAATTGTCACAGTAAAGATCCATGTTACCGTTCTTTGCATTTTTGCTAAGCTTTAAGACTACATATGATAAAATGCAGTATCTTATTATCAGAGGCCTTGTGATACCCAAATATTTAAATAACATTATTTTCTTTGCAGGAGAAAAAAGCCTACAGTAGTAAAAATTAAAAGTGATATTCACTTCTAAATATTTTTGTATAGGAGAAAATTGTTCTCACCTACCTACCTACTATTTATCATTGAGTATAGTCTGAATGATGTATGTTATTTAAGTAATCTGTATATTAGATAATATAAATTTAATGAAATATAATTGTGTGCTTTATTTTTGGTAGATTTCAAGAAATTCTAAAATGCTTGTTCCAGAATCGAGATGGAATCAGGCAAGAGTATTTGAAGTTAGAAATGTTGCTTAGAGAAAATGAACTGAAGTCGTTCTATCAACAACAGTGCCATAAGCAAATAGAGATGCTGTGCTCAGAAGACAAAGTAGAAAAGGTACTTCACCACTTCGTGTCTAAACTTCAGAGAACATGGAAATCTAATTCCTGAAGTTTGATAAGCACCATTTTTTACTCACCCATTTCTGAAAAGTTTAGAAATACTGTGAGAATCAGAGGACACTCTAAAAAGCAAACTTTTAGTTGCATTTGTTCCTTTTTTGAGAGCATGTGGGTCCTTAGGGACAGAAGCAGCCTGTGCAGTTGTAGGTGACACTTTCCAACTTAGGCCAAGAGGAGAGTTTCTGTTATTATTCCGAAAACCGTACTTTATCACTAATCTTGATAGGCACTTCTACAAGATCCTAATAAAGCTCTAACCAACTTTTAGTATTTTCTACTGTTGTTTCTGCATACGGTGGTGAGCTATTCTCTACTACACAGACCACTCTTCACTGCCCTACCTTTGATTTGAACCACTAACAATGCACTGACTTGAAAATAAGAACCTTCTAATACAACTAGAAAGGTCAGAGATCTACACCCCTTCATGATATGGAAGAAAGGGCTGTATCAGGGGGAAAGGGCAAGGGGTAAGAAAAAATTGTCTTGTCTGAAGATTTATTAATGGTTTGCATTCCAAAATGGTTATGGTCCAAGCTTTAGCGAACTATATATTTTCCTTAGAAAATGCCTAGAGTTGACATATAGCATGGCATCAAACCAGTGCTACCTCTGGGAAACCTAGCAAAAGCCATGCAAAACTACCCTAAGAAATAAACCTTAACATTCACTGTAGGTAAGAGTCAGCAGACTTAACATATAAGACAGAAACTCTGAGAATTTAGACACCACAGTAATCCAGTTTAAACTAAAAATGAAGTATTCAAAAAAGAATAGAAGACAAAAAAACATTAAAGATAAAGATACTACCAATGGCGAATACCTAAATGTGAGGGTCACAACATGAGGAAAGCAAATGTAATTTTCAGAAATTATTTATTCTTAAAAATCTCATATTATCATACAGTACCAGCAATGCTTAAGCGGTATTCACTTAGTTGTCAGAAAACCCTGAAATATTTAATAATCTCCTTTCTAAGCATGGCCAAGGGCAAGTCATTTTGTCAAAAATAGTATACAACCATAGGTAGTTTAACCATGGTTTAAACTCTTGTAAGCTAGTGCTAGAACTTGTACTTTAGCTCTGCTTTTTTGCATGGTAAATACTACAAAATTCAGTATTTCGAAACTGGAAAACAGGTCTAAGAAATTCAAATGATGTATAACATAGCTAACATGTGGACAAGATGTTCTCGACCCCAGCACTTGAACTGACTCCTCCACTTTCAGGAAGGACCCTTCCTTCTTCAGTGAAACCTACCTGGAAACTTTCAGAGAACTATCCCAAATGCTTTTATCTTAGGGCAGTGGTTCTCAACATATTGGTCTCAACCCCTTTGGGAGTCAAATGACCCTTTCTCGAGGGTCGCTTAAGACCATCTGAAAGCACAGATATTTACATTACAGTTCATAACAGTAGCAAAATTATAGTTATTAAGTAACAACAAAATTAAATTTTGGTTTTGGATCACCATAATATGAGAAACTGTATTAAAGGGGCACAGCACTAGAAAGGTTGAGAACCACTCACTGTTTTATGTTCTTCTAAATCCTGCAAAATTGATAATCAAGACTGTCACACCATAGTAGTGGTGGACTTTGTATGTTTGTTTATTTGGTTTTTTTTTTTTGTTGCTGTTCCTTTTGCTCAAAGCAATATTGACACCTAAAATTTCAGAATCACGTTTTCTATCTCAAGGCCTGTTGTTTTCTGAACATTTGGTTCATTGAATATATAAAGTTCTCTCGATCTCAATGGAGAAAGGAGCCACCTTTATGTCCTGAAGACCAGTCACCATTAGGGAATACATTTGATGAGCCTTAGAAGTCAAATCAGAATTGTCCTTTTTGAATTTCAAGTTAGATCCATTGTCTTTATGTTCATAGAATACTTGTTGCCCACATTTCTGGAGTCACAATAACATTTATTTGCAAATGTTAAGGCATTGTAGATGTAATTTAGCCACTAACCACAAGCAAGGATAACTCCTTTAATTTCATTTTTTTAGAAGATAAAATTACTGAAGACCCATTGAAATTGACTTACCTGAGTTGTCACACTTTTTGAATAACAGAAGAAAGTCAGAATGCCACATTGCCCACTTCCTGCTCTATCACTCCCTACGCTTCAAGTTTTGGATCCTGGTCTACCATTAAACTTGTCTAGTACTTCAAAGACCTTTGTTTATTACTGGACTTAGTGTATTAGAGATTGCTAATGTAATTTACAGAAATTGTTTTCTTATAACTATGAAGATAATTGATTATTTTCCAAAACAAAAGACAGCTTGTGGGAGCAACAACATTGTTTTAAATCCTTCCAACAATATGCCTGTCTACACAAAAGATGTATTCTCTTATCAGCTTCTATGATTTTCTGTAGTGACCTTACACCTCTGTTAGCTCCTGGAAAACTCTTACCCTGAAGTACCATTAGGAATTTAAAAGGCTGGCTAGAGAGGTTTAATGTGGTTAAGAGCATTTGTTACTCTTGAAAAAGACCTGGGTTAGTGCGGACAATGAGGACTACAGAGAACTCAAGAACAATGGCAATGGGTTTCTGATCCTACTGCACGTACTGGCTTTGTGGGAGCCTAGGCAGTTTGGATGCTCAACTTACTAGACCTGGATGGAGTTGGGGGTTCCTTGGACTTCCCACAGGGCAGGGAACCCCGATTGCTCTTCGGGCTGATGGGGGGGGGACCTAATTGGAGGAGGGGGAGGGAAATGGGAGGCGGTGGGGGGAAGAGACAGAAATCTTTAATAAATAAATAAATTTAAAAAAAAGAAAAAAGAAAAAGAAAAAGACCTGGGTTCAGTTTATAACACCCATGTGGTGCCTGACAACCAACCTTAACTCCAGTTCTTGGTGATCTTAAGGCCTTCTCTGACCTCTGTCCACACCTGGACTGCACATCGTGTGTGTTCTCACATCTAAGCATACGCATTCAAATAAATCAGTCTTTATAATTTTGTAAAAAATTAAAAATTATTTTGACCTAGTAAGTCCCCTGCAAGGACCCAGGCATCTTCACATGAAAACTGCAGGTGCCCAAAAGTTGTCCAAAGTTAAAGACCCCTGCAGTGTAGCATTTGTTGTGTTAGCCTTTGTACCCCTTCAGTCCTCTTTTGGGAGAAGATAAGGATTTTGTTTGTTTAAGCCACAGTTTTGTTTTGCTAAGGTCTTGCCATGAGAAAAAAAAAATCATTTATCATATGATTAGAGAAATGGCAATGAAGAACTCAGAACTTTGATGAGAATGACTTTGCTTATCAATCACTATCCCTGTCATTTGACTCTAACCTCCTGTGAGTCTGTCTTTCCTTGAGCATTTTGTTTTTCCATGAAAGCAAGTTAAATGAGATGTATAGATATCTAGAATCTGTCTGTAGCTTAATAGCTATCACACTGGCTTAACGCTAAATATTTACAAGCTAATATCATCCACCAAAATGAAAATGCTCTTATTTGCTTATGTTATCTGCCTGAAAATATTAATAATTAGTAATTTTTAGAAATGCTAAAAATAATGATTAATTACCTAAGGAGGACAGGGTCTTTGACCAAGTACACACAGCTCTGCTCTCTTTGTGGATGCCCGTGCTCTACTTCAGAACCAGCTACAATGTTCCTATCTCTGAGGACTGATTTTTTCAGGTATACCCATCGTAATGGCAATTATTTAGTTCAGTGTCCATTGGCAAATTACCAAGGCCAAGCTATTCTGACCAATGGCTCCTGTGTTAGCATGCATAGCCTTTGGGCTAAAAAATCAGAAGACCAAATCTGACCAAAAATAGTCATGAAGATGTAAAATATCAAAGACATTCAGAGTATCCATTGTGGTACTCAACCTGACCATGGGCAATGTAAAGTATTGATATATACTCTGGCTCTTTTTTCTCTGTCATTTAGAGCAGGCAAATTAAATCAGCAAAACTTTTTTTTTCTTCGTATCTTTTCAGATTGGAGACAAGAACAGAGTGTGCATGCTTTTTTTTTTTTCGAGTAAGGAAATCATGGAATTTATCTAACCTTATATGAACTTTACAAATGTATCATGCAAAAAAAATGTTATAGCTTTCCATTTGACCACTGCTTTTCTTAAAGCTATAAATTCAAGGTGTAATTTTATTAAATGACTCACAACTGATTTGCTATTTTGCTATGATATTTTAATAGGGAAATAGCAGAAGGCCTTAACATATTGTATTATCCCCATATAAGAAAATATGACTTTTTGAGTGTTGTACACATCAAATATAAGAATTACATATATTAGTAAATACATTGTTGTGTTTCAGGCCACTTGCAAACGAGATCACAGACTTGAAAAGTTGAAAACTGTTCGCTGTTTCCTCGAGAAAAAGAAGGAAGAGGTGTTGAAACAGTTTGATGAGAATACTAATTGGCTTCAGCGAGTGGAGAGTGAAATGAGGCTCTTGGGTCAAAATGGTGACATTCCAGAGGTACAAATATGTATATATATGTGCTCAGATTTAATCTTAAAAACTGCGCTCCTTAAATTTCTTGTGTTTCTTGAGTGAATATCTTTCATGTAACAACTGCCTCCCTGCTTCTCTGGGATTTAATTAATTCACTTTTCTGTTTTAATGACTGTGTCCTTAATTCACTAATACCTCATTGGTTTGTGGTTTTTGCTTTCAGAAGGGTCAATTTACTTTTAAGTGTTTTTTAAGTAAATGTCCTATATGAAGTAACTCTTAAGTTAGAATTAAGCAAGTGTGTTAAACTGGTTGAGGCTGCATCATCTAGGCCTGTTACACTTTTCCACTCACAACCTCTTTTCACCTGAGAAAGTTTTCTGCGATCCTGAATATATAAGTATGTAATAGATTTACAGATCAAGAGTTTACAAATTACAAATAAAGGAACTTATTATAAAGTAGTAGTTCTTTTGTGAGTGAGAACGTGTCTGTATGTCTCTGTGTGTTTATCTTTATGGTTTTTTTTTTTTTTTTTTGGTTTTTTGAGACAGGGTTTCTCTGTAGCTTTGGTGCCCGTCCCCTTGTAGACCAGGCTGGCCTCGAACTCACAGAGATCCGCCTGCCTCTGCCTCCTGAGTGCTGGGATTAAATGTGTGCGCCACCACCGCCCGGCCTGTGTTTATCATTTTTTAAAGACAAAATCAAATTTGAGTACTGATGAAATAAATGGTCATGTTAATAGGGCAACTTTTCAGAATTCATCGTTTTGTTTTGTTTTAATTATCTGGAATAACGAGAATGTTACCTTTTTATAATGGATAAGTGCAATGTGGCAGAGGTTTACTTAAGGCCACTTTAGAAATGATTGGAAATTATTTTGTGATCACAGCAAGCCAAAAGTCATTTACTGATGTTTTATGAAACTCAATCAACATCTCAAATAGTGGCTGGTAAAAATCAAACATAGCATAGTAAAATCAAAAAATACAGAAATTTAATACTTTAGTTGCTGAGGAGCAAGTCTTTATTTTCTCTAAGTAAGCCATTGTGTTTCTGTAGAATAGAAATCTTTTATGTACAGTAAAACAGTACAATTCTTGCATTCACTAGTCTTGAATTAGAGCAAGTGTGTTTTCAGGCATCTTTCATTGACATTAACCAGTGCAGAGTGCTATGTATTAAGGGCCAGTTTTACAGTGAAGTTGTGATTCAGTATAAGGGTACACAGCCCAAAACACATCTCCTACTTACATGTTTGCTATTGAATTAACTTGTGATCCTTGTGTGTTCAAAACCTTTTACTGTGGCTCTATATTCTCAGCACCCATATTCAGGTGCATGCCCCAGTATGAAAGTGCACCCACCAGTTAAGAAGCTGGGAAGTGAATAATTATGTTTTAAACTTACATATTCATTTAAAAATTAGCTAAAGTATTTGTATTTGTAGCATATTGCTTGCCTTTTTCAATGTTGTAATGTTTATAAAGTTATTATCATTTGAGTTCTTGTAGTGAATTTAGTTTTTTAATACGTTCCCATATAATCTTTCAGGTAATCTAGAATTTTTGTTTCTTGCTTGCTGAGAGATCTGTGTAGACTTGGCTGGCTTGGAACTCAGTATTAGGCCCAGGCTGGCCCTGAATTCATAAAGATACACCTGCCTTTGTCTCTCCAGGTCTGATATTATTGGTGTCTACCCCCCAGTCTGCCTATCCCAACATTTCTAGCAGTATTTTTGTACACCAGACTGTGAGCCATTACTTTTTAGTACTTTATATATTTCATTATAAATAGCACAAGAAAGGTAACACTTTCTAGTTCTACCACCTAGCTCCTTGTTTTATTTTTGTAAGATGTTTCACAGCTGAAACAATTATCTAGGCATAAGCACTTACTTCTTGTATAAACAAAATGTGAGCTGACTTCACGGAGGGACTTACCCAAGGTCCTGCAACTCATGGGAAACACTACTTTTAAATTTGAAATGAGTGCTGATTTCATTGTGTGTGTGTGTGTGTATTTCATTATGTACTTTTTAATCATATGTCTTTATCCAGCAGTACCACAGTTGTAATTCAGACTACCACCCCTCCACTCCTGTTATCATATTCTAACACCTGGCCTTTCTGATTTTTATCTACTCCAACCAAACTAAAAGTTTGAGCACTAACGCCGATAGTATCACTCTTCAGTGTCCTGCCCCTACTGTAAGCTATGATGGCTGACCAAACCTGGCACAACCTGGCACCCTGTTTTTCTAAAGCTTACTATGCCCTACCATTGTACTCTCTACTTCAGTGGTTAGCTGACTTGTACTTCTTATACTGTGGTCTTCTCTTCAGATGTGATCCTTGGTATACTGAGACAAGAACACACTAAAATTACAGTCTTGCTTTTCCTAAGGCCATCTACCCAGGATCTATGATGGATTGGGTGGTTGCAGAGGATGAGCTAAGGAGGAGCTGGGTTTTATGGTTTGGTTGTTTGTTGTATTGGGAAGGCATTTGGGATTCTTTGGAAAACATGTTTACACACTTACTTAAAGTTCTAACTGAAAAACTATAAGGAGATCAAGTAAGATGAATCAGTTCAGCTCTTCCACGTTAGTCAAGTAAACTGATCTCCATAAAGGCCATGTATTTGGCTCGAGCTGACATTTGTTTCAAGACTGAGCATTTCCCTAAAAATCAAATGACTCATAGGTCAATCCTCTAGACATATCCTGGTTCCATAAAAAAGTGGCTTTATCCAAAATACATGATATATTTCATGAAGTATAAAGGTGAATTATGTAAATGAATTGTGCTGGCTAGCTTTATGTCAGCTTGATGCAAACTAAAGTCATTTTAAAAGACAAAACCTCAGTTCAGAAAATGCCCCCACCAGATCGCCTTTGGGCAAACCTACAGTATATTTTCTTGAATCTCAAAGTAACATTTCCTAGTAAACAGTGGTATGTAACGTATTTTATATGTAACAAGCATGGTAAAGAGATTATATTTCTTTGTCACTAGTAAAACATTAACTCTTTATGTATCCTTTTAGTCTTGAATATAATAAATTTGATAATTATAAAAAGAACCCCAACCGACCCCCCCCCCCAAAATCTAAATCTGTACTTTACACAATCCATGTTCAGCTGTAGACTAGAAAGGAGTGTGAAAAATAATTGAAATGGAATACCAGTTTTTTTTCCTTTAACTCCAGGCATAGCTCTGTTTATTAAATTGTAGCTTACCAATCCAAATGTCCCCAGAAATACATATCATTACACAATTAAAGATGCTAAAACTGCTGGGGTATTTTTTTCTTTCATATCTCTCCATATCCTCTGAGCTGATCCGTTTTTGTATTTAGAATTTAGTAAATTTCAGAAAAAAAGAATAAATTGTAAGTGGTAAATTAGAGGGCACCTGACCCTAAACAGAAGAACATTGGGAAAACTGATATTCAAGAGACTTTTTTATTCTAAGATGAAGCTTTTAAGAAGACTAAAAGGGATGAGAGAGAGAGAATTGTGCAGCATGCAACTCAGCACTGGTCTGTATACGGAACTAACTAATCATTGTCCATCCTCGGATGAACCTTACCTTCGAGTAGAAATGCAACTGCACAGTGAATAAATAGCATTCTTATTGGTCAGTACTGTCGCAGTGTTGGAAGATAGAGATTGTCCATCTTTAAATGTAGTGCTCAAGGAATGCCTCTTTTAGTAGTAGCATTTAAGTAAAGACTTCTAGCACAACTGTTTTTTCACATATTGTAAACAAATTAGATCAACAAAGAAGCTGTTGTCATAGTATGCCTTTTTCGAGATGCCTAACATTTATTTTTCAGAAGAATATTAAACTCTTACCTTGTTGCTAAGTTCTAGGCTATCTAGTTTTATGTTCAGGTTGACACAAACTAAACTCATTTAGACAACAAGATTTCTTATTGTCTAAAATTTTCAGCATGTTTTTTTACAACTTTAAAAAACTTGGTGTCCACATAAATAAGTTACATTAAAATTAGACTAATTCTTTAAAAATCTACAATACATTTTTCATTATTTTTCATAGATACTCAGTAAAGATCTTCATTGTCACCACTTTCGGCTCCAGACTAGAGACCTAAAAACACAAATGGAATACATGAAGGCTCTAGCTTGTCTCCAAGAGCGGCAGCACAGTCAGACTGAGGCGTAAGTACATGGCATTGGACAGTCTACCAATCTTAATGCTACAGGAAATCGAAATTTATCTGAAAAGGGATTCATTAATTTGAATTGTTGGTCAGCATCAAAAAGCACACAGGCAGAAACATTGAGAGAATGTGAAGGATGTGGTTCTTTCCTAATAACTAATTATTTATAGTACTTTGTAGTTTTTCAATGAATTTTCTTTTCTAAGATTTTGGATTTTGTGCTAAAAAAATTAAAACTGCTATTAACACCAATTAGATTAGATAATTTTTGGTTATTGGTAGTTCCAAAATAATTGGGGGGGGGGGTGCCTTCTCAATCATCTACCTTCTGCACTCATCCCTCATCCTAGTCTTCAGTTGAAGCCTGGGTCCCATATCCAGTGCCCAGTAGCCGAGTCTGGACCAGGAAACATATACTGTTTGCCAGCCCATCCTTCTGTAGTCACATGAGACATGCAGCCACAGAAAAAATCCATGTACTCAGATCTTATTACCATTACTAGCTTTTAAGGAGCATCAGGTATCTCAATTATTTTATAATCTTTATTATTTAAATAATTTTCTTTACCAGTTTCACACGTGCATCTTCTCCCATCTCAGTGCTGTCTTCTCTCCCTTCTTCCCTATGACTCACCTTTTTACCTTCCTGTCTTTTTCTGTTTTCTTTCTTTTTGTTTTGTTTTTGGTGTGTGTGTGTTGTTATTTGTTTGTTTTTCTCTTTTATTTGGTTTGGTTTGGTGACCAAGCAAGTTTAACCAGACCCACCTATATGATTATTAGTTTGCAGCTATCCATTGAAGTCTCCTGGGCTCGGGAATGGTTATACAACTGAAGACAGTGGTTCCCCCTTTCCCAGCTTCTGTGTTTTCATCAGTAATTCACCAGTAGCCTATAGGGCACCTTGAGCCCTTCTCCCTTCCTCAATTGATTTTTGACAGGGCCTGTCTTGTGTGTGCCTAATGTTGGTCACCGCTGTTTTACATTCATGGTTGCTGTGGCTGCACCAAATCTAGAGGATGGTATTTGCAGCACTCACCCTATCTTCCAGCTCTGAGATGCTTTCAGGCTCTTCTTTCATGATTGCTGAGCCTTGGAAAGGGTGGTGTAAATGCCTCTTTTTACTGCTGAGCCCTCAGCCATCACTTTTCCTCAGCATTTTTGCTGGCTAGGAGTCTCCAGATTCATTATTGTTCAAAGCAGAGACTTCTCTGATTAAGGTTAATAGTAGCGCTTTTTTTCTTTCTTTTTTTTTCATGGGTATAAACATAGAAATTTTTAAACAGTTAGATGTAATCAGTTTATTCAACAGTACTGAGTTACCCACTTGGCCTTTGACTTCCCCTGGCATAGGTATTAACCAGGCTTCAGTCACAAGCATGAATTCAGTCCCATGGATTGTGCTTCAAATCTAGTCAGTTGCTTACCCTTTTTTTAATAATAGTTTTTCATTTATTTTCCATCCCCATCCCTCCTCTCCCCATGCCCCGTCCCACCCCACCTTCTACTTTTGCACAAGTTGCGCCACATCTTGTCCACAAAATTGATGGAGTTTTGCTTTGGTTTTTGTCCTAATGGGTTCACAGCTGATAAAACCACTGATACCTTTCTCTACAACGTTAATAGCATTCTCCAACATTTACATTCCAGTAAATAAAAAAAGAAAGAGTATTTTCTGCTTACATATGAGCTTCCAAAATGAAGCAAAAATAAAACAAATAATTCAAACAGCAATAGCAGTGAATCAGCACTAAAAAGTCTCTCAAATAAAAATCTCCCAGGACCAAGTGGTTTTACTACAGATCCTATCAGAGCTTCAAAGAACTAATACCAATGCAATGCAAAATGTTCCATATATGGAAAAGGAAGGAAAGCTTCCAACTGTATTACCCTGATAACAAAACCCAGAAAAGCACACACATGTTACACACTATTATGATGAACACAGATGCAAAATTTCTTTATGTAATACTGACATACTGAACTTAAAAATCACATCAGATAGATTATTCATCATGATCAAGTTAGCTTCATTTCAGAGATTCAGGATTTCTGCATATATATAAATCAATAAATACAATACATCATAAAAATGGACAGGAACCACAGGATTATCTTCAGAGACACAGAAAAGGCCTTTGACAAAATCCTATGTCCTTTCATAGCATAAATCCAAAGAGTCTAAAGATGCATAGAGCACACCTCAGCACAATAAAGGCTATATTTCACAGACCTGTAGCCAGCATTGGACTAAATGGAAGAAAGGTCACATAATTCTCGCTAAGATTAGAAATAAGATAAGGGAGCCCAATCTTTTCACTTACACTAATTACAGTGCTTGAAACCTTAGCTAGGACATTAAAACAGGATGGAGTGCCAGGTGGTGGTGGTGTACAACTTTAATCCCAGCACTTGGGAGGCAGAGGCGGGCAAATCTCTAAGTTCAAGGCAAGCCTGGTCTACATAGTGAGTTCCAAGACAGCAGGATTGTTTCACAGAAAACCCTTGTCTGGAGAGGGGGGTTGACACTGGAGTGGGGGTGATTAAAAATAAGTCAAAGTTTCCCTACTTGAAGATGATACGATTCTATATTTAAGAGAACTTAATGGCTTCACTAAAACCTCTTACAACTGCCCAATGCTTTGCAAATAGTGAGGTGCAAAATGAACACAGTGATACCGCAACCTTCCTGTAACTCCAGTGGCAAATTTACTGAACCAGGCAATCAGGGAAACAGTCCCATTCACAATAACATTAAATAGTAAATAAATAAATGCTTGGGAGTAAACCTAACTATGCAAGCAAAAGAACTGTACAATGAAAAATTTTAAAACACTGCAGAGAATAAAATAGTGCCCTTGTTTGTTAACTGGAAAATATAATTCTGTGAAAATGGCCAGAGTGTTTCCGTTTTTATGTGTGCTTATAGTCACTGTATAACTCACTAATAGAATTTTGTTATCAATTTAACTATGATTTTCCTTAAAAGTGTGATGAATCTCTTGTCATCTTTTATAAATCAGTTACAGTTTGTTAGGTAGGCATTCTTTGAGGTTATAAATCAGTTACAGTTTGTTAGGTAGGCATTCTGTGAGGTTATATAAAAATGAGAGGCCATGTCTCTATGGGCTTTCATTCAAAAATCCCAATTGCGTTCCACAGGTATTCTCAAGTTACCTGGGGTTAATTTTCCTATGCTTTTGATTTAAAGTAAGCTATTTTCAAGATGAAGAAAAACAATATTTTATCAGTGGGGGTCCACAGTCATCATAGCTAATCACTGTCACTTGGTATCAAGTGGCATGTGGGAGCTTAGGCTTTCAGAGACACAGTCGTTTATTTTAACCCCACTGTGCTCTTATATCATACACAGATTGAGATGCCTTAATAAGCTTTACCTTAATAATGAAATAATGAGATAAAATTGATTCCAACTGATTTTAACAACTAGTGAACCAAATCATCTCCAAAGCATTGTGACATTGTAAAACGTGAATAAGTTTTTTGACTCAGTCTTGAATTCTGCTTATTTTAGCAATAGACCCTTGTAGAAACTATGTAGCATTGCTAAGCCTTAGATTTCTCATTCATAAAAATAAATTATTATATGTAGTAATAAGAGCGGCGGGGCTGCGTCCCCAACACCCCAGCCGCCTGCTCGGCTAGCTTATGCCCCGAAATAATTACACGGACACTGTATTCATTTAAACACTGCTTGGCTCATTTCTACCCAGCCTCTTCCAGGCTAACTCTCGCACCTGGACTAGCCCATTTCTTATCATCTGTATAGCACCGGTCTTACCGGGAAGATTCTAGCCTATGTCCATCCTGGGTCGGAGCTTCATGCGTGCATCTTCCCTGGAGTGGGGAGCATGGTGTCTGCTCCCGAGAGGAGAGCTGTCTGACCTCACTTCCTCTTCCTCCCGGCATTCTGTTCTGTTTACTCCACCTACCTATGTCCTAACCAATAACATGGGCCAAGGCAGTTCCTTTATTAGCCAATGACCTTCCTCCATCAATTATATAAATGTAACATGTTACTTGAGTTCTTAAAACGTTTCCCAGGTTTAATTATTTACTAGTGTTCATAAGATTTATATAGTTATGCTCAAAGCTATGAGTTAGTTTAGCAAACAGTACAAAATAAAACCAGCAAAATGGAAAGGTGCATAGGATAGTTCGGAAGAGATTAGACAAATAAAATTTCAAGAATCTTGTTACGTGCCAGACATGGTGGCATTTGCCTTTAACTCTAGCATGCAGAGGCAGAAGCAGGATTCCTGTAAATTTGCAACCCCCCTCGTCTGTGTGGTAATAGTGAGATTCTAACTTCAGAAAGGAAGAATCTTGTATAGTGAGACACAGTATATGCTTAATTTCAGCAAAAAGCTATGACATCACATCATATTGGAAATTGGGTTCTGTCAGTGCCTCGGGGTTTTATTGGGGTGATTTATGTGACAGATAAAAATGTCCGACTTTCCAAAGGAAAGTAGGCAATCCCAGTAATGTCTGTTGCTTAAACACACATTTTAAATATAGTGAAACACTTGTCATTTCCAATCTGCAAATTATGAAATATTCCTAACATCAAAAGCAAAGCTTTCATAGCACTTTCAAACCTAGGAATTTTACTCTGCACAATACAGTTGCCAAAAGTACAGGGATGTAAGACTGTCCTGCTGTCCCTTTCCAACACTCGCTGCTCAGACTTGTTCACTTTCTATCTTCTGTGTAGTTGCTAGACTGCATTGTGTATTCCCTACACCACAATGCCCATAAGTTTGATATTGATGCAATGCTTATCCAGAAGCCTGGAGGTGAGTCGTGATCAAAAAAGTGGCAGAGAGAACTTGAGGACTTGTAAAATGGCAGTATTCAAGCCAGGTATATCCCTCAGGGTCACACAGATGCTACTGAGACTACTAATGGAGCCTTGTTTTCCTGATTCCCATCCAGGATTCTCTTTATACTGAATGTATTAAGTATATGTTGAGCTTTTTGGGTGAAATCACATTTTTTACAAAGCAAATGTGAATTATGAAAAGATTTTAATATTGATGTTTACCTGGGTACTAAGGGAAAGAGGGACAGAGATAGTCTTAGGAAAGGACAGTTTGACCTCACCTATACTGGTTCAGGCTTCACTAGAGAATTTGCCTGTTGTGCAAAAGAACAGTAATAGTGTCTTTACAACATTCTGTTTCTTTCTTTTTTCTTGTCATCTTCTCTTTGTAGAGTATTGAATGCTTTACTTCCAACCTTAAGGAAAAAGTATTGCATGACGAAAGAAACTGATCTGTCAAAGGCTGCTTGTGATTCTGACTTTGAAGATATTGAGCGTTTGGTTGAGAGGAAGAAGGTGGTGGTTTGGGCTGACCAAACCACAGAACATTCAAACCAAAGTAATCTTCCAGGGATTTCCCTACTTATGACCTTCCCACAGCTTGGACCCATTCAGTCTATTCCTTGTTGTAAGTACTTTTTATTTTACTTAGTTAGTGGTAGCATTATTTCTGAAGAGACTGGTTATATTCCTAGCTACAGAACAGTTGATTTCTTTTCAGTAGATTTAGTTATTTGATGACCACTATCAAAGAAACTAGCTTCTAAGTAATTTTAATTAACAAGAATCTTCCAGGCCCTACAAGCATGTGTATACTGATGTTCTGAATAACTAGCAGTCTCATTTAATTCTCATTCTTATTTAAATTTAACTTCAACTAAAGACCAAAGCTTATAATAAATATTATATTCTATAATCTAACCTTAAAATCAATACTATAGAATTTAGTATTTTTCTTTTGACATATTAGTTTTCTCTCGTTTTTCTAACAAATTGTGCCTAAGATAGTTTCATTACAAAACTAGCCTAAAATCTTGATTTAAAATGACACTTTTTAGCAATGTAGAATTGCTAAAACAAGCAGAATGCCCGGTCGTTGAGATAACCGATGTTACCAATTTGGTCATCTTTATATGCTCTCTCTCATTTGCACATCCTGCCTTCCCTTGAGCTCTCTGGGTTTGTTACTCAAATGTGTTTTTATTGGGTACGCCTAGCTGTTAGGTTCCACATGAATGCTAGCACATTACATTTTGGTCTGCAAATTTTCTTGGTTCCTGAGTTTTCTGTAAACATTTTAAATATACCTACATCAGAAATTTACCTCATTTAAACCTTTGAGAGCCTACAAAATAAATTTGCAGTGATTTAATCAGTATTCTGTTGAATAGTGCATTAGAGATTATGCCTATGTGTGTTACTCAGAATTTGCATTGTTCTAACCAGATACCTGAGAAAGGTTTTAATTTGATCAAAGATTTTGCAAAAGATTGAGTCCATGGTCACGTGGGCATACCATGCTATGAGCAGGAGCACATTGTGGAGGAGTTGGCAGGCAGGGAGCAGAGAATAGTGGAGGGGTGAGGGCCAGGTATAACCTTGTAATTTATGCCCTCACCTCTTCCTGTGATGTCCAACCTCCAAAAGTTTCTAAAACCTCCCAAAACGGCACCTACTGCTGGTTTAACCCATGTGCCTGTGTGAGACATTTTATATACTAACCATAGCTGTGTGTATTTGCATCTGTGCTTTCCTAGAAACTGATTTACTATATTAGAAAACAAAAATAATTTTTTCAGTATATGTACTTTGAAAATTTTGAGTCCCCAAAAGTATAAGTTTCTTATGTAGATACTTAAAATCCCAGATGCCTCAAAACTGAAACTGAGAATATATGTCTTTTGAATTGTTGGCTCTGGTGTTTAAGATAAAGGATACAATATCTGTACCTAGTACTTATTAACTAAAGTTCATGTTTAATCTTTCTGTAAACCAGAACAGTAACACGTGCCTTTAGAATTTGTTACTACTTGGATTGCTATAGCATTACTGCATCTTTTATTATATATCTTTGGGTGTTTGTTGAGTTGGCCAAGGTTTTTGTTATTATTTGGGGTTTTAAGGGGAATTTGTTTCTTTCCCTTTTTTTTTGAATATAAAGAACTTAATTGTCTTTTTTCTTTAATTTATTCTTATTTTATATACATTGATGTTTTGCTTGCATGTGTGTCTGAGGGAAGGTGTTGGATACCCTGGAACTGGAGTTACAGACAGTGTGAGCTGCCATGTGGTTGCTGGGAATTGAACCCTGGTCTTCTGGAAGAGCGGCCATCTCTCCAGCCCCAGGAATTTGTTTCTTATACAAAGTCTTGACTATATAATTCATACTGGCCTGCAACTTGAAGCCAAAGCTAGCCTCAAACTTGAAATCCTCCTGCCTCTGCATCCTGAGTGTTGGTTTATACCACTGCACACAGTGCTTTATCAAATCTTTGGTCGTTCTGTATTTTTACATGGATGTAGTCCATTGTGGAGAATTTTTCTAGTGACCTGGCATCCTGAAGCTTTGTTACCTCTCACTCTCAAGTACTCCCAGTGTGCTGAGCTTTTTTGTCACTTCCTCTGGCAATGCTAAAATGTCTCTTTTGGTTACCAACTTGATATACCTTGGAAGAGGAACCCATTACTGAGAAACAGCCTCTATCAGATTGACCTATGGATATGCCAATGCTTTCTTATTGATGGAGGAGGACCCAGACCATGGTAGGTTGTTTAAGAAATCTGACTGAACAGAAGTAGTGAGTAAGCCAATAAGCAGTGTCCATCTATGAGTTCTGCTTCAGGTCTTGTATCCAGGTTCCTATCTTCAGCTCTTGTCCTGACTTTGATAGATGGTGGACTTTATATACTGTAGGCTAAAGTAAGCCCTTTCTCCCTAAGTTGCTTTGGTCAGTAATTATCACGGGAAGAGAAACCAGATTTCAACAACTAGCAAATAGCCTTAAAGGAAAGTTAGCTTTAATTTTAGACATGACCATCCTAAGCTTCCAGCTTCTTGTTTTACATGTGGCTCTCAACAGTTTTGTTAACAATTCAGTGCTGTCAAACAGCACTTTGTACAGATTTTTAGTTCTTTTTCAGAAGCAAGATTTGTTTGGATTAGCTACACCTATTTTACTAGCAGAAGTTGAAAAACATTTACATGCAATGTATGGATCATATTCTTTTTCTACCTGCAGTTTCTCCCAGGTCCTCTCTACCTCACTACCCTTGCAACTCATGTTCTGTCTCTCTGAATGCACTCAGTCTTGCCTGATCTCAGGAGCTAAGCAGAATCAGGCCTTGTTAGTATTTGGGTGGGGGCCCTCTACTTTTTTTTTTTTTCGGGCAGGGTTATATTAAGGTGACAGGAGTTAGAGATATTATTTGAAAATCTCTCCCCATTTCATTCTCCCCTCTTCCCACTCTCGAATATGTGAATGTAGATTTATTATCATTTTTCTTTTAATGAAGCATTATTATCATTAGAGTTTACCTAGGTGAGATATTTGGAAAGCAACACTTAAAATATATTTTCATCTCCTGCACTTGCCTCTTTCTTTATAATGAATTCAAGATGTTGGAAAGGAAGTGGGGTTTTAACACAAAGACTGAGAACTACCAACTACCTGCTATTAAAGGTTATTATTATTCCTTATTTTAAACCCCATTTTTCAGTTACAGTGAACATGGACAGACTATATTTGTCAGCAATGAAATAAAACTTTTATTTTTTTTCTGTGAATTACCTACTAATCATTTGAGTAAAATGTTTATTAACAGGCACCTAAGTGTAAGGATATTTGTTTATTCATCAATAATACTGAATTACTGGATATAAAGTAATTAGGAAATATTTATATACTTAGGAATATGCACGTAGACATACACACAGAGACATAATAACAATTAAAAATATGGAGGACATGAATTTGAAAAGAACAGGGACAGTACAGGGGAACATTTGGAAATAGGAAAAGAAAGGCGGGGATGTAATTGTCTCAAAAATATAATTTTTTTCTATTTAGCTTCTTTTTATTCTTTTTTAATTTATTTATTTATTTATTAAAGATTTCTGTCTCTTCCCCGCCGCCGCCTCCCATTTCCCTCCCCCTCCCCCGATCAAGTCCCCCTCCCTCATCAGCCCAAAGAGCAATTAGGGTTCCCTAACCTGTGGGAAGTCCAAGGACCACCCACCTCCATCCAGGTCTAGTAAGTTGAGCATCCAAACTGCCTAGGCTCCCACAAAGCCAGTACGTGCGGTATGATCAAAAACCCATTGCCATTGTTCTTGAGTTCTCAGTAGTCCTAATTGTCCTCAATGTTCAGCAAATCCGGTTTTATCCCAGGCCAGCTGGCCTTGGTGAGTTCCCAATAGAACATCCCCATTGTCTCAGTGTATGGGTGCACCCATCGCGGTCCTGAGTTCCTTGCTCGTGTTCTCTCTCCTTCTGCTCCTGATTTGGACCTTGAGATTTCTGTTCGGTGCTCCAATGTGGGTCTCTGTCTCTGTCTCCTTTCATCGCCTGATGAAGATTAATATTCAGGAGGATGCCTATATGTTTTTCTTTGGGTTCTCCTTATTTAGCTTCTCTAGGATCACGAATTATAGGCTCAATGTCATTTATGGCTAGAAACCAAATATGAGTGAGTACATCCCATGTTCCTCTTTTTGGGTCTGGCTTATTTCACTCAGGATAGTGTTTTGTATTTCCATCCATTTGCATGCAAAATTCAAGAAACTAGACCGTAAAAGGCTAATCAACCCAATAATAAAATGGTCACTGAGCTGAACAGAGAACTCTCAACAGAAGAAGTTCAAATGGCCAAAAGACACTTAAGGTCATGCTCAACTTCCTTAGCGATCAGGGAAATGCAAATCAAGACAACTTTAAGATCCCATCTTACACCTGTCAGAATGGCTAAAATAAAAAACACCAATGATAGCCTTTGTTGGAGAGGTTGTGGAGAAAGGGGTACACTCATCCATTGCTGGTGGGAATGCAAACTTGTGCAACCACTTTGGAAAGCAGTGTGGCGGTTTCTCAGGAAATTCGGGATCTACCTACCCCTGGACCCAGCAATACCACTCTTGGGAATATACCCAAGAGAGGCCTTATCATACAACAAAAGTATATGCTCTACTATGTTCATAGCAGCATTGTTTGTAATAGTCAGAATCTGGTAACAACCTAGATGCCCTTCGATGGAAGAATGGATGAAGAAAGTATGGAATATATACATATTAGAGTACTACTCAGCAGTAAAAATCAAAAATATATTTTAAAAGGAAAAAGTACATCACAGTGCAAAATAAGCTCCTTCCTCATTGAACTGACCCACTGATAAGGAAAGAGAATGTACTTCAATTAAACAGAGTTTAGAAGTAGATTGCAAATAATATGCTGTTTTTACAAACATAATAAGGGTAGCTTTCACTGATAAACTTTAAGGATCTTACAGATACAGCCAGAGTATCTAGACTGTTTTTCAAGTAAGGGGAATAAGCCATGCTAAATCATAACTTGGAAATTTGTCTGAGTTGTTCCAAGAAAGGCAAGCATGAAACACAACTCTTGACAAAGGAAGCTAAATGCTAGAATCAGATTAAAGAGAAGGCAGATCACACAGGGTTATTATTAAGAGTTACTCTTTTATTCTGCATGACATGGGGATATACAGCATGATCTGACTGTAAATGGTGGGCTTGGCTGTGTGTTGTGAGTTGGGTAGCTACAATGTTGAGAATATGTTATGATAAGGAAAGGCTGGAGGGTTAGGAGACTATTATACTATCAAGTAAAGATGAAGTTGCCTCAATTACTGAAACAATAGTATGGCTCATAAGATTTTTAAACTTCACATCGGAAAGAATGTGTTCATGTTAAAGGGGTTAGAAAAGACATCACCTGGAATGGGTTTTCAGAGACATTAGTATATATATGTAGGAACTTAGTATGGGGCTAGTTAAATTTGACTTAAGGTGTATCCAAAATGGAGATGTCCTTGTAGGCAGTTATGAATATGAAATTCATGAGAGAGTTATGATTAACTCTAGCTTTGATGATTGATAACATTTACATAGTATTTAAAGCTGTTGAACTGGATACAAAAACTATGGGATATTAGCTCTTTCATATATTTTATCCCTTGCCTTTAACTTTGAGGTGTTGTGGTATTCTTTTGGGTGCTAAAATTTTACTTAATTTTTTTTCCTCGATACTCTTGCAATCATTTCCCATCCATAAATTGTGTAGATGTTTGTAGGTACCTTTGTTTTACATATATTAAGTATAGGCACCTGTGATTTTATTATTGAAATCTCTACTCCTTAGAGCAGGTAACTGTTTTTCTTTTTTATTTTTATGCGCACATTTGTCTAAGGGTATCATCCCCTGAAACTAGAGTTGTAGACATTTGTGATCTGCCCATATGCTGGGAATTAAACTCAGATCCTCTGAAAGAGCAGCCCTTGCTCTTAGCCACTGAGCCATCTCTCCAGCCCTGGTAGCTGTTTTTCTATTGTTTTGTTGTAGAGTTTATTTATAGTAATTCTAGTTCCCCTTCCTTGTTCATTGTTTTGAAATGGATTTTGTTTTAACACCTAGAAGCTGAATGTTAAACTAATTATTTTTTAAATTTTAAGGAAATAAACTCTGCTTCAAAATTCATAGCTTAGTCTTCGTTCTCTTTTTACTACCAGATTTTCTCTGTTTGCCCATATCCTCAGCAGCTTGAGCATTTTCTTCATTTTTCTCCATTTTTCATTAAAGATATCCTTTGGGCTTGTTTGTTTGTTTGTTGAGACAGGGCATTACTGACTGTAAGCTTTGATTGGCCTTATTCAGAGGCCCACTTGGCTGTTCCTCCTGAGTGCTGGGATTTAGGTGCATGCGCTACCACGCATGACTATATGTAGATATTTTATATTTTTATTATGCAGGCTACTCTTAATATTTTTGCTCTTTATTAATAAACATTATTTCTTATTCAGGAAAAAAATTCTTTCATTGTTAAAATGTCAGTACTTTGCCAATATCAGTGCTTTAAACTTTAGGGTTAGATATGCAACTTTAAATCTTTAAGTTTGTATGTCTGTAGAGTAAAGTGTACACCTATCTTGGGTCTTAAAACAGAAAGCTCACTCGCAGAGAACTGAGCGTATGACGGGCAAGGTTTATTTATGGAATTGATAAAATTTTGACATTAAATGAAAAGTCAAGACTTCCTCATTACCCATCTGGAAACTCAGTTTGTATTATTTCTGTCTCTAACCTTTCTTTCTGGTTTGTTTTCTTTTTTCCTCTGTCCGTGCTTTGATCTTAAAGCACAATAAAAGGAAAAACACTAGTAGAAGCCAGTCTCTCACAGTACAGATGCTCTTGGTGAATGCAGCCTTCCTCTGTCAGCTCATATCTCCCCTACAAGAGTTTGCCTACAAGGAAATATGTAAAAAAAAAAAAAAATACAAAGTCTTTATAAGCTTCAAATGACAAATGGATGGAAGCAGAAATATTTATCGTTAAATCTTCCAAATTTTTCCCACTTTTAGTCATTACCAATAAGCAGAAGTTATATTCAGGGCCCTAAATACATTGCATTTGCCTCTTGCTCTCCAAGTACATTATGACAGTCTTTACTTATTCACATATAGCCATAAATATGTATGTAAAGATCCTTTGCCTTTTTTTTAGACATCTTAAATATGTACAGATGCTGTGAGAATAAAACCGAGTAGAAATCATGTTTTCTACTATTTTACACAGAGGGAAAGGTCAAAGGGTTTTGGTTGACTTAACTCTTAACTGCTGTATTTTCTTAAACCACTGTAATAATTTTTAAGTACCTGTAAAATTATATTGTTTGTAATATTTTGTTTATAATTGATATTTTCTTTATAGAAGTTAATAATAGATAGCCACAATGGTATTGCTTCTTTGATAGTACCTTAACTTTTATTTGTGTGAGTGTTTTGTTTTGACTTTCAGTACTGTTTTAACCCAGGGCCCTGAATATACTAGGTAATTATATTACCACTTACAAACCTCCACAGGTCCCCTTGTTTCTTTGTTTTCTTGCTTTTGGGAAGGGTCGGTGTTAATTGTCCATCTGTTGTTGGAACATTTTTGAGATAGGATGTCCCAGTAAGTTGCCCAAACTGCCATTAAAATCACAGGGTAACCCAGGGAAGCCCTCAGATTTCTGTGTTAGCTCTCATTTGGCTAATTAAGTGTGTACCACTGTGCATGGGTACATACATATCTCTTAAAATTTTTAATTTATTTACCTGTGTGACTGGCTTTCATGAATTTTTTGAGTCGTAGATCTGAGGAAAAGAATCGAGATATATGATTAGTACAATAATTGTATTAATTATTTGTACCAGAAGTGTTCATAGAAATGCATATATTACTCTTTGATTTCCCTCTAGAACTTTGCCCTCTAGTTTTGTTTTTTTGTTTTGTTTTGGTTCCCAGAATACCTTCTCTTACATGCATTAGCAGAGGTGCTAGCAAAGGAAGAATCCTTGCCATCGTTTTGTACCAAATATCAATTAGAGCTAATCCCATTCATCAATGTCTCCCTGTCACATACAGCCAGCTTTTTAGCCTGTGAGTCATGTTTGCTAACTACTGCATTCTGTTTTATACTAACGTACAGCTCTATACTAAATCTCTTAGTGTTTGCAACCGTATGCTTATGATAAATCGCTTCCTCTGGGAAAGATCACTCAGAACATGTAATTTGGCACATCGAACAATGACCGCAGAAGGCCTGCCCAATTTTTAAGAGAAGGATTTTAAATTCATTAGTGACAAATGATCGTGTCTCCTTATTTAAAGGAACCACCTGTGAAATATTTCAGTAAGCTGAATAATAAAATTTATTGCCCTCTGCATAAGGAGCCATTTGAATTGACAGTATTTGTGTATTAAGTATTTATTTAATAAAGAGAAAGTAAAAAGAATGTTCTTTGTTTCTTAATGCAATTTATTTTAGAACATTCTGAGAAACTTTGATGCAAGGAATGAGTAATTGTGGTGATGTATAAACTGGTTCTCATTTTTCTAATCTCTCCTGTAAGTCTAATTCACATCTACCGCCAAACTCCCAGTCAAGTGCCGTCAAAGGCTTTCCTGAGCCATTGCCAAGTCAGAGGCAGTGGTACCAGCCTTCCTTCCAGCAGGCTTTCTGAGCCATGCCTCTGCAGTTTCCAAGGTTTTTTTTTTTTCAGTCCCAGATGCTGCTCCCATTTTCTCCATCCCACACCCTGACCTATTGAGTCTTTCTCTGCAGTAAAACTCTAATGAAAACTGTACTCCTTTTATGAAACTCCTTTTGCTAAAGTCTTAGTGTTAGTATAGCTGTAGCTTGCCTTCTTGTCCCCAGCAAACTGTAAGAGTTGGAAACTATGTCAGTAATTCATTTGTAAGTTTTCTTCCTTCATTGTATTAACCTTTGGATTAAGACAGCGGTTTGTTTGGCAGTTTTGTTACTGATAAATACTTACAGAGATCCACCTGCCTCTGCCTCCCGAGTGCTAGGATTAAAGGCGTGTGCTACCACCGCCCAGCTGAACCACATGAATTTAAGTCACTTATTTTGTGGTATTAAAGATTGAACACAGACCCCTGTGCATGCAACAAGCACTCAGATGCTAAACTACACCCCAGCTGCTAACTTTCTACTGATTGCTACGTGTTATAGTCAACTAATAATATACTAAAAAATACTGGGTTTGTTTTTACCTCATTCTTCTGGTAAGTAAACCACTAAATTCTCTGTACATATGTGTTACAAGTTTTCTAATCATCTCTTAGACTGTATCCCTAAAAAAATAATAGGTAGGTCAGGTAGTGTGTATGTTTTTAAAGCACTTGATAGTCATCAAATTATTCTGTCTAGTAAAATTGTATAGTGTATCTTCCTAAATGAATAAATGAAAGAGGAAATTGTCATGTACTGTTTTTCTAATGTAATTAGTTCTGAATTGATTGCCTAATTATTTGATTTACCTAATTGTGTTATCTTTTCTCTTGTTTTTCTCTGATTGTTACAAAGTATACATACCTGTGTATATCTTGAAAAAGATACATATTATGCATACATGAGTCCTAAACATGGCTAAATATGTTATGTATTATATTTTTTCTATTGTTTATTCATATTTAAGTAGGCCTTATAGATTTGGGGAAGTTTGTAGTGCTGGGAACCCAGAGCTTCATAAATGCAAATTTTTAAAGCAGCCCTATTTTAAGTTATAAAGATAGCCATTGATAATACACTTACTTTCTTTCCTAATAATAGTCAAGAAATGCTGTTCCTATATACTACCATATAAGTAGTGTGGTATTTTTTGTTCATAGTTTTGGGGTCTGTGGAGGTAATTTGACTTATGTAAGTTACTATATTAATCCTGTTGTCATTATTTCATGCTCCTCTATTTATTTCCTCAAGCTTTCCCCTGGTAAATCCCAGATAATCTAGAAATATTATTGACATTGTGAGTTGGAGTCTGTCAGGTGTCTTACTACTGAGCAGCAAATTATTAAATAAGAAAGTTTTGATGAACACTGAGATTGTCTAACACTAAATTCTCATTCTGAAATTGTAACCAATGTGATTTTTCTGGTGGTCTGCAATTAATGAGACTACCCCTCTAGTTAGAAGATTCAGTGAAAAATAGAGAGTACTAAACCATATTATTGCCATGACTAAGGAATGTGAAAGTTGATAAAAGTCCTAAATCATGGAAATAATTACTTTATTACTTTAGTTTTTATTGTTGTTGCTTTTGTTTGGGTTGGGGCTTGTGGTGGACAGGAAGACTGTTCCTAAGTTTAGTAGTTAGGACTGTTTTGGTGGAGTAGCTAAGCAGGGTAGTTTTGGTTTTTTGGAAGTGGAGGTCTCAAGAATCTGATGGTAGCTTCTGTACCCAAGGGCAACCTTGAACTTGTGACCTTCAAGACTTTCAGGTCTTTTGCTAGGAGGAAACATCTCTGTATGTGAATTTAAGTTTCTTTTCTTCTATAGTAAGGATTAAACAAAACTACATATTTGGTTTAAAATTATTAAGATAGACTTCTCATTAATAATGTATTAAACAATAGTTCTTATAATTACTAAGATAATCACTTAATACATTTCACTTTGAGGAGAGGCTGGTAAGGGGGCTCACAGCCAAGATTGCATACTGTCCTTACTGATGACCTGAACTTGTTTGTCAGCACCAATGTCAGAAGTCTCACAGCCTCCAGTAACTCCAGCTCCAGTGAATCCAAATCCCTCTCTGGCCGGTGTGGGCACTTGCATACACAGGCATATACCCACACAGAGACACATAAATAAAAGATAAAATAAACCATAACAATTTTGTTTACATTTTTTTAAAGCTACTCAAGGAAAATAGGCAAAGCAATGTTTTATTTCTGTTTGTTTACTAAAATATATGTCGTATAGCTTATAACAACATTTGGTATTTATCCATTGTTTCTAAACAATATGCTATTCCATAACTGATTTAATTCTTTCCTTATAGTAGAGGCTAAAATTATGTAATACATGAGGATGTACCTTCTAGATTTTCTGCCATTTCTCTGTATTTTTCTCTTAGGTCAGGCAAAGTTATTATAAGTATGCTGGGCATAGAATTGCATTCCTTGTTCCAGCTACTACAGAGACCAAAACAAGAGGATTCTTTGATCTGAATTCACTATCTTCTTTGACAATATAGTGATTCTTCTCCCTATCCCTCCCTCCCCTGCCATAATTTTATAAGAGATTTGAGTGGAGACTGGTATTTGGGAGCCATTCTGATATCAATCCCCAGTGATACTCAGATGACTTACTGCTTATCTGAACTACTTACCTTGGTCCCTCTGGTGGACAGCAAACCATACTTTCTATCATTTGCATCTAATTGGATTCCAGCATGCTCTCTATATTTCTCCATCACTGCTATAACTACCCTATCCAAGCTGTCATCCTTTTTCACATGAGCTGTAGAGGCAGGCTGTTACTGATTTCCTCTTTCAACTTTTGTCCTTGCTAATCCGTGGTTGGTTGGTTGGTTGGTTGGTTGGTTGGTTGGTTGGTTGGTTTGTTGACAGGGTGTTGCTGTATGACTCAGACTGGCCTTAAACTCTCAAGTCTCCTTCCTTGGCCTCCTGAGTGCTAGGATTATAGGCATATGCCATTTTTTCTTGATTTTTATGAAGGCATTATAAAGAATATAATCTCCTTTCAGGTTCCTTTTTATCACTTCTACAGTCTAAGTTTGAGAATTATGGAATCATGATAAATAGAACTATCTCCACTTGGTAGATAACATTTTATAAGGCTGAATTAGGAACATCTGCCCCAAACCAGCTCTTCTGGAAATTTACAGTATACCTCCTTCTTCTAATGGAAAAGTACAGCAAATCTTCTTTGTAAACACAAGCCTAGCCTATTCAGTGGATCTTAGAGCGTATAGATTATAGTAACCTTAACCTTACATGTTCCACTTGTTGTACCTTCCTAGAGAGTCAAATTTAGATAAAAGGAAATCATTATATTCTAGAAAGCTTCTTTGAAATGAAATGTCATACCTTATGTGTTGTGAAGTTTTTGCTAAGTGGGGTCATAACCTTGTGTATAGTTACAGTGTGTTGAATTTTTGTGGAATTGTTTGAATATTGGTTTTGCTTCTACTGTCTTCTAAACCTTCCTTATCAGGTATTCTACCTGGGCAATCTTAAATTGACCATCTACCCTCTCACTATTTTATCTAAATAAATAAATTGAAAACTGATAAGAAAAGCTCTATCATATACATTTTGTATATTTGTAGGATGTTTGCCACGCCAAGCACAACAATCAGTATAATTCCCTATTTACTATACCAGTATGTCTCTCCTCCAACTCAGCATTTCATAGTGCAAAATTATAGCTAAAGATATATCATTATGAAGTTATTATTTCTTTCTCTAACCGGTTATTGTTCTGGACATATATTGTTCGATGTTAAGTCTATGTTTAGATTATCCCAGAAGACAGGTGGCTGTCTTTTCAGTGTCTTATGGAAGATTTTCATTTTATATACTACTTGCTGTAGGAAAAAAAGTAGTTCTCCGTTATATTCAATTGCCAGATTACCACTCCAAAGATTATTCCTGTTCGATATATAGAAGAAAAGTAGTGACTATGGCTGTCACCACCCTCTTGAAATTTTCTGTATCATTTTTCTAAGTTTTATATATTACTATGCTTACATGACAAGTAACACATTTATGTTCTTATTTCAACAATTAATTTATTTGTTAATTATTAATTATTTGTTATAATTATTAATAATTTATATTTTAATTTATGATCAATCTTGATAAACTTTATGTCTATCTTTTGAATGAATTATTTGAAATGTATTGTTTTGGATATAACTATGAATTGATTATTGATAGAGTATTGGAAAATAAACTACCCCTTTGTTAAAATTGTAATTCTTTAATTTGAAGCACTTTTTTATTTGCAGAGCTTTTCATTGAACCCTAAATGTTTCTATCATCTAATCCTAGAAAATCCTTTTTCTATACAATGATGCCGTCTCCACTTTTCAACGAGATATTAATGTGTGCACTACTTAAAATGAGTTGCCCAAGGTCACTCACTGGGTCTTTGGTAAAATCAGAAATAGAATTCAAGTCTCCTGACTCCCAACTCAGTCCTCTATCCTCAATATAGTTTTCTGTCTTCTATACCCCTGTGTCTCTCACGGGAAAAGAAGTTAATCTTCTAGCTATTATTAGCCACCAAATTGGTGGTAGCAGCACAGTGGAGAAGAGTGACTGTCTTTACACTGCAGCATTAGTATAAAAATATCTGGTAATGGAAAATTTGACAAATGTCATGTTAAAGGGAGTGGAAAATTATTTTAAGATCTAGATCTCATTTATCTAGTTCTCAGAAAAGTCAAATTCCTTAGTAGAATGGAGATCATTATTTCTTCCTGTTTTCAAATTGTGTTTCCCAGAGGGTAATTGTCAACTATCATAATAAGAATAATGTACATACATCTGGTAATTGCCATACGTGTATTTTTAACTGAGCAGGAGTTGTGAATTGCCTTACTGAAATACATAGGTGCTTCTACCTGCATTTAAGTAGTATTAACTAATAAAGCAAATGTAACATCAATTGGGAGCTTTTCTGTCTGATTTTAAAAATCCATGGAAATAACACACAATTTTCTACAAGAAGTTACACTAAGCTCATATACTTCATGTCAGGTCTCTTGAAGGTCATAGCAATGAAGCAGGCAGTATTAAATGTAAGATAATATGTTAGAATGTATGAATTATACTGTTATATTCTGTTATGATTTTGGACATTAATGTAAGACATTTAATAAACATTTGTATACTTAAATTGTGAGAGCATTTCTAGGACTCTGAGAATTCACTTTAAGTTTTACCAGAACAATTTGTTTTCTTAATTTTTGGATGAAGCACTAAAAATTCCCTTAGTGTGTTTCCATTAAAGATTACTAAAGATTTGAATTAGAAGGAAGGATTGTACAGACATAACTGTTCTAGTTGTAAGTATTTTTAAAACATAGACTTCATGGAGGTGCTGACAAATAGAAAGGAAAAATGAGGTTTTCTTGAGGATTGCTTTCTTGTTTATCTAGAAAATACAGCCACTTACTCCTATGAAGCAGGTGTTATTCGATAGTTGGATAAGTATTCATATATGTAACTACAAACAGGAAATATTTGTTTTTAACCCTATGTCGAACATGAATGCTGGAAATTGCTTGTGAGTTGTCGGAAGTGGTTGAAAATTTGATTTTTTTGATTGTTCAGTACTTAAAGATGGCTATACCTATGTAGCTATACATATGTATCTATTGACAGTAAGAATTTATACTCTTAAATGTATTCATTAAATTTACTATTAAAGTTGATAATGAATAACCATATTTTATTCCTTTCCTACGTAGTTATTCTCTTTCAGATTTCTAACAAATGGTACATACATTACTAGTGATTTTATTTTCTTAATTATTGCAATTTGTGAAATAACTATTGAGGCCACATTATTGAACTTTTTAATTTTATAATTTTATTGAACAGGCACATCCTCAAGTGAACCTAATTTGTTTGATACTACTCCACAAAAAAGAACCAGAAGAAAATTATTGTCTTCCTCCTTGAAAGTAAAACATACTCAGAAGTCTCCACTGTCTGAGAGTTCACAGCTCAACGATTCTTTTAGCAAGGAACTTCAGCCTATTGTTTACACCCCAGAGGACTGCAGAAAATCTCTTCAAAACCCATCTCCAGCCTTAGTAAGACATTTGTCACATACTACAAGCATAGCCAATGATAATTCTTTGAAAATACCATGTGAAGTAGATTCTCCTCTCAATGGGAGAACAGAGTGTAAACAGAATGCAGACTCTTCATTAACTATATGTGATGATATCAGGAGCCTGAAGAATAACTTGCCTGAACCAGAATCACTACCAAACAGCAAAAGCAGTTTACCCAGGTACAAAAACAGAATACGTTACAATTCTTTTTTTCCCCAAGCCTTTGAAACTGTTAATGTCCTTCCTCTTCTTTGTTTATATTGGAGGTTTATTTCATAGAACAAGTATTCTCCCCTTGGTATAAAAGTTGCTCACTTACTACTGATAAATTGATAATGGGTATACTAACCACTTTTTTAAATCATAAATTTGATATCCTATGTCTATTGACCTTAAACTAGAAGAGACTTTAAGATATATTTCATCTGTGTTCCTTTACTGATGCTGTGTGGCCTAAGCCATCAATGAAGGACTCCCATGCTTACTACTAGTCATCAATGCCTCACTTTTAAGGAATATACAGAATTCAGTGTAGCCCAATATCCAATGTGTGATTGACTAAATGTCATCTAAGCAAGCATTCAACTGCATAATTACATCCATCCAATCTAAACATGGGAGGAAAAATACCTGCACTTTTTTTTTTCCTGTGAGAAATACAGAAATGTTTGACATCATCACTGGTATTTTTAAAATAGAAAATTTAATTGAGGGAACTTTTTATATAGAGGAATATCTTTCTATATGTATTAGTATAAATGATTTCCTGATGATAAAAATGTAAATCAGTTTTTCTCTGTGTAAATCGAACCTATTCTCTTCTAGTTCTTCATTGTTAATGTCCAGGCATGAATCTTCCTTATTTTCAACTAAGGAGTCTAGGCCTGTATCAACAAGTGTGCCATCCTACATGGCTATGACTGCTGCTGCCAAGAGGAAGAGGAAGTTAACAAGGTATGATGAAGCACGAACTGTTCCAGTCTCTATAGAAGATCATCTTTAGACTTTCAGTTACCACAACTTTCAATTATTCTTAGAATCTCAGTTTTTATTTAATCGTATCTAGGCTAAGTAAGTGCTCATGAAGCCCTGGATTTATGTTACTAAAGGGAAATATGAGTGAAGCCCGAATATGATTTCACCTGAAGTTTATACGAAGTATCCCATTGTTAGGTTACTAAAAATGATTTGAAAAGTCCTCAAGCTTCCAAACTGTCATTTAATTCTTACTTTTCTTCTGACGACAGTTGTTTACGTGTTTGCATATTTATCCTGGATTTCTTTGCTCCTAGAGTTCAGTTGTTTTAGTGGATTTTGATGCATACCAAATAAAATGTATAGCGAGGAGTCTGCTATCTGTGACCATGACATTGTAACTTATATCAGACCAAGCCACCAAGAAAGAATAATTAAAATTGTTTTTGAATTATAGCAGCTAAATAAAATACAACTAACAGCTTATTAAAAGTTGTATTAAAAATATAGCTAGGAGCTTATTATAAAAACAATCGTGGTAACCAGGACTTGAGAATGTAACATCCAAGAAAGCAACATGCTACAGGAACCAGGCTTTATAGGACTTGCCAGTTCATGACATAAGGCTGGAGGCCAAATGAAAGACGCTTTAAGTCATTCACAGTTCTCACCGAGCTAGGGTTGTTCTGTGTAGCCATTTCTTTTAAGGCTTGCCTTCTAAGTGCTGTTGAGAACCCAGCTGAAAGTAGCTGCTGAAATACCACTGTGTTAAGCAGAGCTTGACATTCAGGGATACAAAGGTTCAGGATCAAAAACTATGGAAGAAGGGGACCTTTTAAACACTCCAGGATTTTATTTGAAATTATCAAGGTGTTGTGCCCTAGGGATAAGATAAACTAGAAACAAATGAATTCTGAAAAACATAAAAGAAATCTTGGACCAACTCAGTCTTTGCTTAAATTCTTGTAATTTTTCTAATTCCATATTCTTCCAAACTAAAATTTAAAATCACTAGAGCATGCTCTCTGGAACCTTTGCAGATATCCATACATGATTTTAAAACAAAATTATGAGGCGGAAATTTTTTTCAACAACTAAAAAAAAAATTAAAAAAGGAATAGAGTTATAAAAAATTATAATAAACCGTATAAAATGGAAAATAAAAAAAATTATGGAATGTAGGACGCATAACCAAAAGACTTAAAGAAGGAAAAGCAATCAGAGAAGCAATGATCCATTGATAATGAGGATGAACAAATAAGAACTATTGATTGTAAGCATGATTCATTTCAGCAGATTAGGTAAGGTGTAAGATTCACCAAATATTCTGTTAAAATTAATCAAGTAGATATCCTAGAACCACAAAGATGGGGTTTTACTGAAATCCAACCAGATTAATGGATTAGTCACAACAAAAGAGAATATTAATGAGCTGGAGGGTAGATGCATAGAAAAGTGCTTAAACTAATAAAGGAAGAAGCAAAGAAAACAGGAGCACAGAGATATACAGAACCCTACATTTTTAAACCTGGAAAGTGTGTTTTCAGTCTCCTAAAGAAAAGAAGGAATAGCGAAAAACAGTATTTGATAAGATACTGGCTAAGAGTTTTCTAAAATGGACAAAGGCCCTTAAATCACCAGTTTGAAAAAGTACTAAAAACCACACACATGTTAATGACAATAGCCTAAGTTGTATGGTGTATCATGGGTACAATAACAAAACATACTAAATATGAAATGATCTAATTTTTTCTACCTCTTTTTCTTTCCAATAGTATATAGAGAAAAGTATAACAGCTAAAGTTAATTCTTCTAAATTTCTTATTTAGGCCACAGGACACAAATTTACAAATAGCATAGTTATTCACACTTCAGAAGTATTTTCTCATAAGTGTGTTTAGAATCTTCTCTTACTCTTCCACAACATGGGACAAAAGAACCTTGAAGGATATAGATGAATTGATTTTTTTTTTGACTGTATGTGTCTCTCTGTGGCACTTAAACAGTGATACAGTAGTAGTCCCCTCAACTCATACTTTTGCTGTTTCAGAAGCCAACAGTAAAACAAGATTTGAAAATATTAAAAGTTCCAGAAATTAACAATTTGAATCTTATTTTATATCATCTAAGTAGTATATCTCAGCAATACCTTGTCCCGTGTATCCATGGTATATGAGCTACCTACTTAGTCGCCATGTTTAGAACTGCCATGGAATAAGCAGAGGTTGGTTTCAGAAACACTTCCTTTACAAAATCATTTCCCATGCACAAAAGACAACTAACTGATTCTGGCAGTGGGATGGTCCAACCAGAAGTCATAGCTGCTTCCTTTAAGCAAAAAGTAGAAATTTATCCTAGGTACATGTTTAGGGGGGAAAACAACAAAGTATATTTTAGGTTTAATTCCTTCCTTTCGGGACCCCACGCAGTGGCAGTCTTTTAATAGTGCTCTGTTGGCCAGTGTCAGTCTGAATTGTGCTGTTAGTCTGGCTCACTTGGTTAGACTAACAAACTATTAGCGTCTGTTTCCCCACCCATTCCCACTAATTAATATTGTTTTCTGGGTTTTTGCTTGTTCCCATGCTTTCATTAAAATGCTGCAAGTGTTTATACTAAGAATGTTCTCAAAATGTAAACACAGTCATTATCAAATACAAGTTTTCTTGAAATGTCTAGTTGTGTAAATTGTATATTTGTGGGGTTAGATGTGTTAAAGACTAGCACATGAGAAACCAATACTGTGAAATAATATTAAAGAATATAATAAAGAAAGTATCTTGACTATTCATAGACTATCTCTTACTATGCTGTTACATTCCCTCTGGTATCAATAATTAGATCCTGCCATTAACTAAGGTTAAAAGAGATTAATGATAGATGTGTACATAATTACTTTTTCTTAATCTTCCTTTTTTCCCCAATTAAAGATAGATGAGCTTGAAAGTAATAAGCTCTGGTATTTTCCACTTAGTAGTTTCATATACATATTTAGAGGTGTATATGTTCTAATGTGGTTTTAAGATATTAAAATTTTTCCATGTGTACTTTATCTACTGTCAATTTTTTTCTTTATTAAAAAAAAGAAGAAAATTAGAGTAAAAATTCCTAGAAATTCCAAAAATCTGCCAAACTAAATTTTTCTGATGAAATTGTGATTGAAATTTTAATCCTAACAATATTTTTAATTTTTTCAACTCTTTATCATCAGTGCATTTTTTTACCCCTTGTGATGTCTCTCCACACTGCAAGCAGTGCTCATTCCCCAGGAAATATTCTGCAGAACTATTACCTGTACCCAGTATAATCCTATCTATCTAAATTATATTGGCATCAGTAAAATTACAGATAACTAGATTTAGTTTTTAAGTATTTTTAGTGCCTCCAATTACTAATGCAGGATTTACAATTATTATTTCTGTATTTGATTTCTTACTATATAGCATATGAATTAAGAATATTTTTGAATGCCTTAACTAAATGAAAACTTTTCTCCTCAAGTTCTACATCAAATGCTTCATTAAAATCTGAAGAAAATCATGGATTCGCCAAACGCGTTCGACGGGATAATTCAAGTGATAAGCTCTTGCAAGAAAACAGACTGACAGTAGGTATGTTTGTGCTGTTAATCTGATAATTAATTACATGATTATCTGTCATACATAAAGTACCTTGGTTTTATGTCTTTATAAATCTCTCCCTTTGTATTTTGTGGTAGGATAGGTGTGATTTTTATGCTTTGTAGAAAAGGAAATTTAAGATACATTGTGAAGCATGTATTCAATATTGAACAAATATTAAGGTTCCTGATTGAACCAGATTTCCAAACTTGTTACTCTACCTACTCTTTTTTTTTTTTTTTTTTTTTTTTTTTTTTTGGATTCTCGAGACAGGGTTTCTCCGTAGCTTTTGGTTCCTGTCGTGGAACTAGCTCTTGTAGACCAGGCTGGCCTCGAACTCACAGAGATCTACCTGTCTCTGCCTCCCAAGTGCTGGGATTAAAGGCGTGCACCACCACCGCCTGGCTTCTACCTACCCTTTTTGTTGTATAGACCAACTCATACTATAGTTACCTAATAAATAATTGAAATAGTAGCTAAATCAGTTATATATGTGTATTATTTAAATGTTTTGTTTTTGAGGCAGGGTCTTATTATGTAGTACAAGCTAGTTTTGAACTAGTTATTTTCCCGCCTCTGCTTCCCAGTGCTGAGATTAAAGGCATTTGCCACCTAGCCCGTTAACTATACTTTATAAATAAATTCGTCCCACTTGAAATTTTTCTCTCGGTGCTTGTGTTTTTCCATCTGGCCCCTGAAACATTTATGTAATTAATATACAGTCTCTACTTTGCTCCTAGCGATAATCATATTGTGACTCCCACTGAAAAGTTGACAAAAAGATATTAATGAAGGATCCTACGTACCCTCAATCATATGTGGGAATGGCATGAATCCATGGGAACAAAAGTCGTTCTGTTTGACTATGAGTGTATTATGTCAGCCAGTTCTAGACCACAAAGTCCAGACCTGTCTCTAACATTACAATTCCTGTGACTTCCTACAGTACTGATATTAAGCATTCTTGTGCTAGGTCCTAGAATGAATATGAAGATTTCTAAGACTGGTTTCTTCTCTAGAGGAACCTATAGCACTTGGAATTTAAAAAAATGTCATGAGATATTGTTTATGCCTCTGTATAACATGAAAGCTTTTCTTATTTTTCCTCAATAACTTTGCCATTTCTTTAATAACAATTGATACTTGTTTACTTTTTTAATAGATACATCTATTATACAGATTTTTAAAATTACACAATAATTTAAAAATATAATGATTAAAGATAATGGAGTGCTTGGAGGTTATCAATTCTAATAGAAGATAAATATTCATAAAAAGATGTAATATCTAAGCCGGGCAGTGGTGGCTCACGCCTTTAATCCTAGCACTCAGGAGGCAGAGACAAACATATCTTTGTGAGTTCAAGGCCAGCCTGGTCTACAAGAGCTAGTTCTAGGACAGGCTCCAAAGCTACAGAGAAACCCTCCTTCAAAAAACAAAAAGCAAAGAAAAAAAATGTAATATCTAAGCCAAACACATTTTAAAGATTAATAGAAATAAAAGAAAAGAAAGAAAATACAACTGCTTTTCTTAAATTGTGTTCACCTGAGTTTCTAATAATGTACAAGAGTGAAATGACACGACCAGCAGTGGGGGAAAGGCGAGTATTTTCTCTTTGTTTCAAATTTATTTATTTATTTATTTATTTATTAAAGATTTCTGCCTCCTCCCCGCCACCGCCTCCCATTTCCCTCCCCCTCCCCCGATCAAGTCCCCCTCCCTCATCAGCTCGAAGAGCAATCAGGGTTCCCTGACCTGTGGGAAGTCCAAGGACCACCCACCTCCATCCAGGTCTAGTAAGGTGAGCATCCAAACTGCCTAGGCTCCCACAAAGCCAGTGCGTGCAGTAGGATCAAAAACCCATTGAAAGGCGAGTATTTTCAAGTGGGAAGTTCTAGAAACAAGAAAACAAGAGCCTCTAAAGGTAACGCATGTGACTAAGAACATGTATAAACAACTGCACTGGCAAAAGGATGCGAGGGTCAGGGAGGGAAGCTAAGGAAGCCCTGAGTTTGTACCAAGAAGTGGAAATCTCAGAAAATATATTGTATTTTAAATTGTTTTAGTTAACCATGAATTTCAAGAGTAAATTTTTGTCAATAAATTGTTATATAAATTGTATAAACGATTAGTTTTGAAAGTTTTATATATATTCATCTTTCTTTCTTCTCTAGGTTATAGAAGAATCACCAACAAAATGAATTCAAACATGGTTAGAAAATTTAGAAGAAACGCTTCTAAAGAAAACATACACTAAGAAGTGTCGATGTCCCTGCAAAAATGTACTTGATGTCTCTGAGAGAAGGCTACCTAGAACCGATTACTAAAATATTTTCATCAAACAAAATAAAAACTCTTTTTTTTATTTTAAGTAAATATAAAATTACAAGAGGTTATGTTTGCCATTTCTCAAATATTTGTTACTCTTGAAAATCTCCAAGTGAACATATCAGTTTAGTTTTACTTTACCTCAGCTAGATTAGCACATTTTAGGGAAAAAAAGTGACCTAAATTGCCCTTATTATTTTCAAAAATTAGGAGACTCTAGAAGTCATAAAATTAAGACCAAGATGTATTTGTCTTCTGTTCTCTGTCAATATGTGTTTTATTCATATATGTGATTTTACTTTTGAAAACTTTGGTGCAGAAATTTAGATATAAATTCCCACAGTATTGTAAATATTGTTTAAATACCTGTCACAAATACCAATATTTTATTGCTTGGTATATTAAAGATATAGATTTTAAATTGTTTGTCTTCCTGCTTTGTTGAAATCACTCATACATAGTAAATGTTATTTTATATAAGCATGAATTTTGTGAATTTGTTTTTTATACTAGAGCAAGGTAGTGTGTACCCAGACCTAATCTGTAAATAACCTATGCATTTCTTCATAAGGAAGAGTTCTGAGGAAATATTTTATCATTCCTGTTACTTGGGGATTACTGAGAGCTACAACTTATCTACCTAACCTTATTCACTTATCTAGTTTGGCCTACTTTTGTAGGCAAAAGTACATGTTTGCCTAATACACTTTTAAGTTTCTGCCTCCATGGAATCTTCACGCCAAACCAAACAACCATACAGCACCTTGTAAGATTTCTTAAGGCTTTCCCTTAATCAATTTTTGTATTTAAAATGTAATCAAGAAAACATGAGGCAGAATAATCTTCATAGTTCCTCCTGCATTTGTAGGGGTGTAGTCAGAATCTGTCATACGAAAGGCCCAATAAATTTTCACCGTACATTGTGATTAGCTTTTGATTGTGTTGGCTGTTGTGAGAATCACCTTCCCTGGGCAGAAGCGGCACACACCTTTAATCCCAGAATTTAGGAATCAGAGGCGGGTGATCTCTGAGTTCGAGGCCAGCCTGGTCAAGAGAGTGAGTTCCAGAACAGCCAGGGCTACTCAGAGAAACCCTGTCATGTGTTGTCCACCTCAAGTACAAGTATGTGATCTTCTTACTTATACAATTTTTATCAAAGACTTTCCCTTTGTAAAATATGTGAATAAAAACAAAAGCAACTTGAAGGAAAGGTTCAGTCTGACTTAGAAACATGGTAGCGGATGCTGCTCGATTGCATCTGCTGTTGCCTGGCTTGTTTTTTTTTTTTTTTTCCTTCTCAGTTTGGGATTATACAACCCAGTTTCCAGCTTGGTCGTCCTTACCTACTGAAACTTCTGGAAATGACCTCATAAACATACCCTGATGTGTTTTCCTGGTGATTGATTGATGATGTATTAACCCTCAAGATTTGTACTCTTGTGTACTTGGAGTCTATTTAATTGTACCATGCCTTTTTTTTCTATTTCAGTTTTACATTTAAATTCATATATTTGTAAAAAAAAATTTGTGTGACGTTCATAAGTACTGATATGATAGTAAATACTAAGTCTAATAACCAAAATTTCTTTATAGTATCCATTTTTTTCTCTGTCCTTTTATTTCTTTATTTAACCTCATTTTAGCATTGGATAATTTGATTAGAAATGTCAAAATATGGCCATTTTGAGCACAAAGACTTCCAACACTAAAGAACTAGTAATATTCCTAAAATTATACTCTGAAGTGTAATATTCTAGATTAATATGCTATTGCCAGTTTGCAGACACTGATGTTTCCTGTTGCCACTTGCTGGCAGCCATGGTCAACCCCAAGGTGTTCTCTAACATAGGGGACAATTGTATCCCCTTTGGCCCATTTACAGTTTTCACACTGAGCTCTCCACAGAAAAGATATGGAAAGAAGATTCTACCTTGTACAAAATCATTCCAGGACTCGAGCCAGGGCGGTGACTTCACAAACCACAATGGCAAGTCCGTCTATGTGGAGAAATTTGAGAATAAGAACTACACCATGAAGATAACTATATGTTTTTCCTTGGGTTTACCTTCTTATTTAGCTTCTTTAGGTTCAGCAATTGTAGTGTCCGTGACCCTTATTTATGGCTAGAAACCAATTATGAGTGAGTACATCCCATGTTCATCTTTTTGGGTCTGGGATACCTCACTCAGGATAGTGTTTTCTATTTCCATCCATTTGCATGCAAAATTCAAGAAGTCATTGTTTTTTACCGCAGCGTAGTACTCTAATGTGTATATATTCCATACTTTCTTCATCCATTCTTCCATTGAAGGGCATCTAGGTTGTTTCCAGGTTCTGGCTATTACAAATAATACTGCTATGAACATAGTTGAACAAATGCTTTTGTCATATGATAGGGCATCTCTTGGGTATATTCCCAAGAGTGGTATTGCTGGGTCCAGGGGTAGGTTGATCCCGAATTTCCTGAGAAACCTAAACACTGATCTCCAGCAAAGGCTATCCTTATTGTTTTTGACTTTAGCCATTCTGACAGGTGTATAAACATAAAATATATTTTATATTAATTACTTTCATCATCTTACAAAATTCCACTAGTTTTCCCTTGTAACTGCTCTTCTACTTTTAATAATATTCTGGAAACCAAAATTTAACAAAAATAGAAAACCAAGAGTCAACATTAGTTAGGCATGCCATGACCTGGTCATTCCTGGCACACAAGCACCAAGCCCACAACAGTGTGGAAGATATCGAAATAAAAAAATGATGTGTGTACATGGAGGGAAAAGCTAGAATATCCATCAGTAATACCAGTAGCATAGATCCATGTATCTTGGCTATCTTTCACATAGACTTTTCCAAACCCATTTTTTAATTCCCATCTAATGCGTCTGCCAAAGATGACTTTGGCTGAGCTCTGATAAAGCCACCCAGAGACTTTTCCACTACATATAAATCATTCAAGCAATTGGGTGGTTTTTGATTCTTGAAGAAATGTACCATTTTTTTTTATATTTGCGGTGATGAGTTTATCCTTTAACAGCAGAGCCATCTCTCCAGCCCAAAATGTACCATTTTTATCTTTATTTCCAGGGAAGATTTAAAACACAAGCCTTAACTTACACACACACACACACACACACACACACACACAAAATGAATTAAATAAGCCCTGTACAGGTAAAGTTTATTGCTTCATGTTTTAAAATCCTGTAATTGTGATTTTTTTTTCCCACTCTGGGTGGAAGTTTCTAAGATTAATTTGGCAGGTTTGGGTATGATGAGCTTTTGGGTTGCTTTAATAGTCAGAACTCCCTAGATAAACTGGTCCCTCCTTCCAAACAAAGATATCATGGCTAAAAACATTATGATGTGTAACATCTCTAACAGGTAAGTTGAAGCTAATTTGTAACAAAGAGCGGTGGGAAAGGGTGGCTGTCAGAGGTGGAACTCATTTCAAAATGCTGCATCTGTCAGTAGTTCGGCATCACTGCTCAGAGACCCAAGGTGATACAGTTGATTGCAGAGGAATGACACTTCCAGGTGAAATCCATTATAAAAGTAAACGAATTCCCAGTCATGACCCTATGGACCATGCGATAGTCCCTCTGCGGCCAGCAGTCCCTCAGCCTGCTATAAATGGAAAATGAATGCAGTCATTCATTTGGCATGTGCCGAAAAGAAACATTTTCCAGTTTCCCCCTTATTCATTTAATGTTCATTTAAAAATGCACACCCAGAAGGACTTGGTATTTAATTCTTTTATAAACTGTAAACACTTCACACTGTGGTATTTGGATATCTTACAGTCTTTGTCCGTAAACAGAAGTTGCTTCAAGGCATATTCCAGATACTCAATGGTACAAAACTTTAGAAGCTTAGCAAGTTCTGCAAATGAATGTCAATACTGTTTACCATTTGGATAGAAAGGGACGCATTTAGTGCAATGAGTGTTACAGATGTTTGCATTTTAGTGCCTATAATTATGGCTATCTGCAGAACATGTTTTACTGATAAATCCTGTATTATAGACAATATCTTGAAAAATCTATTACTAAAACACATATTTTAAAAAAAACCTAAGTATCTACATTCTGTCATATTACCAAATTCCAGATCAAATGCAACATTAGGTTGCATAAACAGCAGAACTAAGCAGTCTCAATGGCGTTAGAATAGCACACAATTGGGAATATCATTATAAAGAAAATAGCTTAAGTTGGGGGGAGGGGACCTGCTCTTGAAGAATCAATTTCCCAGACTATTACATTGGCACAACCAATTGTAGCATTAGTTACATACCTGCAGGAAAACAGACCTTTTATATTCAAAAATAGACTTAATGGAAGAGTCAGTCAGCCTATTTTATTACTGCAGTGATCATAACCAGTCAATAATATAGAATTAAATTATCCATGAACACAAACATAAAAGTAGTAATTTAAATGGCGACAAAAAGTTGAGTAAGGGAATTTTATTATAAATACTTATCAAAGGCCAGACAGATAGCTCAGTGGGTAAAGATACTTGATGCCAATGACTTGAATTATCTGTGGGATCTACATGGAGGAAGGACAAAACTGACTCACAGAAGGTGTTCTCTGATGTCTACAAATGTACCACAGCATGCACACATGCACATATCTACACTAAATAAACAAACAAACAAACATGAATAGACTTTCAAAAGTAAATTTGTAATTATTATAATTTTAGCTCATATGTGTTTGAAATAGCATTTTATTAACAGAAATCAGAGCAAATGGTGTAATGACTTTATATTTCTGTAAATGTTAGGAAAACCCCACAAATTTAACCTGGAAAGAGTACACCAATATTTTCATCTCCTGTTATGTTTTAATCATTTTAGTTGTGCAATGTACATGTCAATGATCCTGGAAGCTTCATGAGACCCAAGTTCACAATACTTTTCACTCCTGAGCCCTAACGTCTAACATGGTCTTGGTACCTGACCTTATATCTAATCGTGTTCAAGAAATCCAATGGGAGAACCTGGAATAATTGATGTTTGCATTGCACAGAAGGAGTCTGGCTGTATGAGAAAACAATTCAAACATTGTACAAGTAATAGTTGTTTTACTTAGTTTCTTTGTTTTTAACTAACAAGAAAAATGTAGCTGGCTTCTTACAATTGTCTTTTCCAATGTGTAATGACTCCTCCAGAGTGGCCCGGGTCACATGCTCTCCCTCGCAGGTAGGTATCCAGTGAGTCATAAACTTGAGAGGTACATGCCATTTCCCCTCTGTGTGGGCAGGAGGATGCATGGCTATGCCATTCTTGGCAAACTGCGATTTTAGCACGAAATATCAGCTTTTTTTTTTTCTAAAAGTTTTTGCAAAAACAATCGTATCTTAACATAACAGACTTTCCTATAACGTCAAGTTTATGAAAATTATCATCTAAATCTGTAATTGCAAATGTTTATAGGGGATTTTTAACCAAAGGTGAAGAATTCCTTGAATTAAAACTTACCTAACACATCCACTAAATAGCTTTTATTAATCCTGTGTGTATATACTCTACCAACAAAGATATATACTTGTTTTTACTGAGTTCACTTTTCCTAGGCTTTATAGTGAACATCCTATTCTAATTTTTGTAGTGATTTGGTTAAATTAGTAGTTTGTTTTTATGAATAACTGTTCTGTATAAGACTTGAGGAAATTTTTGTGAGTAGTGATTTGGTTAAATTAATAGTTTGTTTTTATGAATAACTGTTCTGTATAAGACTTGAGGACTTGAAGTGCTCTGAAAGCTTGAATTTGGGGGTTAATAATCTGTCTTAAGATCCAATCACATCATTAACTACCTAGGAATAATACATACTCCATGGGTTAACAGTTCAGTCTACAGACAGTGCATTACTTCAAGCACCAATCACATCTATACTTCTCAGCCGGGCCACAATTTTAGGGTTCTCATAAACCACCTCCTCAGGTTTAATCATTTGTTGTCATTTCTCAAGAAACTCAGAGCACTTTACTTGTGCTTACCCTTTTATTATGAATTATTATCTTAGTAACAGCCAAACAGAAGGTGCACGAAGGACAAAGACTAAGGAATAGAGAGTAAGTAAAGCTGCCAAGAAGGTTGAGACCATGCTCCTCCATGCTACCAGCAATCTGGAAGCTCTCCAGACTCCATTCCTTTGAAATGTTATGGAAGCCTTCTCATTATGTAGGCATGAGTGATTAAATCATTGGTCACTGAAGATAATGTCATCCTCTAGGCCCTTAAGCCACCTTTCTAGTCATGTGGCTGGTTCCCCTGGCAACCAGACACCATCCTGTGGTTCTGGGGACTTTCCAACATTCCCTCATTAAACTAAGCTCAGGTGTGGTTGAAAAGAACTTGTTATGAACAACAAAAGATATTCCATTCATCTTTGTTCCTTAGCACTTAGGAAATTCCAAGAGTTTTAAGAGCTCTGGGCCAGAAACGGCGATAAACATCAGATTCATGTATTTCTCGTTATAAGTTACAGACTCACTGCAGTTGTTGAAAATTGACCATGGAAGCTTAGAACACAGCATTAGGAGTTTCTCTCCACCTCTTACCACTTCATATGCAGGATCCCCTTCTATACCACTTCTACCTCTTCATGACATTTTGAATGAATAAGAAATCTCTGAGAGTATGTACATTCTACTAATGGGATGTTATAATCTTTAGAAATTCCTTCCTTATTTTGAATCCAAATCAGATCCATGGCAATGCTAGCCTACTGCATCTCCTCTCTTCTTGAAAGCAAAGCAATGAAGTTGCATCTCTTGTTGTCAGTTTGCCACTTAGATGTAAAATAAAATCTGCCTTGCAGGATCATTAACCTTTATTACAAGAACTTGATAATGTCGCTGGGAAATAGGCAGTTCCTGATTGTTTGCATATGCTATATTAGTCAGGAATGTCTACAGCTGCAAAGAAAAGCATACCCAACAAAAATAGTTTAATGAGTGAGGATTTGCAGCTCTCATAACTAGGAACCTAGAAAGCTAATTGCTGGTGTTTGCTCTGCAGTTCAGTGATGCTCACAGATATTTTCCTCGGCAATCTTTTGGGTCTCTCTGGTCATTTCCTATGTTCAAGGCTAGAAGAAAAGTCCAATGTTTTTCCCAGCTGTATCTCTTTTTCTCAAGAGAGCAAAACCTTCCCAGAATTACTCTAACCAGACTCTATGACATGTATACCTCCTCTTGGCCCTTAATGGAATATGGCTTAGTAAGTGATCATTAATAAATAAGTGACTAAATATATTCACAACAACACTACCATGTGAAGAGAAGTTTGCGCTTTAGAGGAATTTAAATCCATATAAAATTGAATAAAAACAGTCAAAATCATCTCATTCATTTTTGAAAAGTAAAGAGCAATATTCACAAGAAACAAGTAAAGAAAACCACACTGCAGGACTCTTCCTTGCTTGCTAGCAGTTGAAACTCAAGTGGTTTCAATGATATACAGCTGAGTTCTGTCTTCAATAACAAACACTAAATGTGTGGTCAATAAGTTTTTGTGGAGATTTTCCTAGTGCTATCTCAAAACACAATAGGTAAATGAAAATATTTAATAGTTCCAGAAAGAAGCAAAAGTGCTTAGGAGAGTGTTAGGAATGCAAAATCCCAGGTTTCACCCCAGCCTCCTCTCAGAAAACACCAAAATTTTTGTAAAGTGTGTGTGTGTGTGTGTGTGTGTGTGTGTGTGTGTGTGTGTGTGTGTGCATGTGCACATGAATGCAAGTGGTTTGTTAGTCTTTTAGTAGGTGCCTGCAGAGGTAAAGGCCCCCTGAAATAGGTACAAATGGTTTGGAGCCTTCCAGTGTGAATGCTACGGTCCAAACCCAGATCCTCCATAAGACCAGCAAGGGCTGTTACCCACTGAGCATTAACTCTCCAATACCTAGAAAATTCCCATTTTAGTAAAATCTCTAAGGTGTTTGAAATGTATGCATCATCATCAAGTTTTCCCGGTTGTATGCTTATCAAACAAGTGTTCTTTGTTTGTTTTGTTTTTGAATAATCCTTCTAAGGACTCTCTGTGTTATAATTATGCAGATCTCATTTATGTAGAGCTAAAGAGTACAGTTTGATAGAAGTGAAACACATGTATACGACACCTCAGAGTTTCCTAACTTCGACCGACTTGTCATCTTGGACCCCATTGTTCTTTGTTAGGAGGAACTGTCCTAAGCAATGTTGGCTGTTTAGGAGCATTCCTAGCCTCTATTAACTAGGTGCCAGTAACAATCCCCACTCTTGCTGTGAAAACCAAAGGTGTTTCCAGACCTTGCCAGATTTCTTCAGGGGGCATAATAGTCCTGATTGAGAAACAATGCACTGCACCAAAACATTGACATTTGACAAAGAATCAGCCCAGCAGAGGTTCCCAATTTGTCTGTCGCAGGCTCTCCCTTCACTTCTCATCCAGATGTTAATGTTTATTTCATTCCATGCCGTTCTATATGCCTGGATTTGTTTTTTTATTTTGCTAAAGTTTCTTTTTAAGTAAGTTTTGAAAATAGAGTGTGGGCTGAGGAGATGACTCAGTGCATACAGCACTTTCTGTAAGAGCATGAGGACTTGAGTTCAAATCTCCAACGCCCACATAAAAGTCAGGCATGGTCACGTGTACCTGTTACTGCAGTGCCACAGGAGACGGAGACTGTGGCTAGCTAGCTGCAAGCTTAGCTCCAGATTCAGTGAAAGACTCTGTATGGAAGGATTAAAGTGATGGGTGATAGAGGACATCCTCCTCCGCTCTCTCTAACAAGCAGGGGCACATGTACTCTCACAGGAGCATACATAAAATACATTCACATGCACCACATGCATAGATCATACCTTAAAAAGTGAAAGAAAAGAAAGCAGAAGAAGTGTGTAGACAGTAAACTTCCTACTTGGGTTCTCTGTCCACAACTATCTGATCTGCTCTGCACTGCATAGAAAGCTATATTTGGTATCCCTTCACCCAGGACACTGAAAAATGCACCACAATGTGTTGTTGATATGAAGTCTGTCACCAATACTATTTCCTACATATTTAACATAAAAATGACGTAAATATGACTGCATATTATTGTTACATCAAAGTATTAACACTTGACCATTATTTTACCAACACCTTCATGTAGCATAATTTAATATTTCTTTGCTTTTGTCTCACTTCCTCTTACCCTTCTGGTCACTTTCTCCAGTAAGTATTCCTTACTTATTATATTTTTCTCTATTAGTTTTAATGTACATTTTCTTTTCCTATTAGCAATTATATTAAATGTAACAAATTATGCTCAAATTTAACCAAATCTAATGGAACTCAGGCACATCTTCCAAACAATCCAAAGATTTCCACTACCTTCACTTTGCCTATACCCTTGGACTTACATGCTTTTATTATACATATGAACTCAATCTACATAATCACCCTCAGATTGGCTATCACAATATACCAAGTATCCTTATATTTATCATCCCCACTATGCACTTTAGTTGCCTTTTTTCTGTGCCTTTTTGATGCCTTCAGGGTCTCATTTGTTTTCCCTCCTTTTCTACCTCAAGCAAGAGTCTAAAAATCCAACAAAGTCCCTACTTCCTTAAGTAGATAAATAGGAATTCCACCAGGCAGTGGTTTGCCTACAGCATGTTTTGGTATAGAGTATGAGCACTAATTGTCTTGTTTGGTCAACAGAATGTTTAACTAAGAATGTAGCCTGTAATCCTTCAACTGGTCTGTTCATTCCTTGTATTACATTAATGCAGTTTTTATCTTACTCACACCTTTTCAGGTCGGGGTATTTAAAGAATTATGGAAATGAAACACAGGTGATTTTCAGAATTCACTGGAAATCCCTCCTGATACTTTCCTACGTTTTTGTTTTATTGTTTTCACTCATGTCTTCATTCTCTTTACTTATTTTTCTAATTCACATGCTGCTACCGTGGTAAGTGGTATTCTTGTAGAAGCTGGTCTCTGACACTTAATGACTTCCAAAGATTGCTAGGAGACATTTTCTGTGTATGACTCACTATTGGTACAAAACCTGATAAACTGATTAATTTAAACAAAACCTTAGATGATGACAAAGACTTAAAAAGTAGCCAGGAATTAGCAGCTAGAGCTGAGAGAGGATTAACTTTAATTAAAGAGAAATTACAAAAGGTACATGTGGATTATGTGCAACCACATCTTAACATTGTCGTCATATTACCCTCCAAACATTCCCCTACAGGAACGCAAAGAGAAGATATATTATAATGTGTCCTTTTTACCACATAAACTGAGTAAAAAATTAAAAACTTATGTGGAAAAAGTCTCTGAGATAATTCCAAAAGGAAAATTGAGACTTCGTCAATTAGCAGTAATAGATCCAGCAGAAATTATAGTACCTTTCAATAATAATGAAATTGACAAATTATGGGAAGCAAGTGAACCCTGGCAAAAAAACTTGCAGTAGTCTTTTGGGAGGGATTAACAACAACTATTCCAAAGGGGAGATGGGGAGAGAAAAAGTGAGAAGGGGAGGATGGGGGGAACTTGGGGAAACAGGATGATTGGGATAAAGGAAGGTTGGATAGGGGAGCAGGGAAGCACATATCTTAGTTAAGGGAGCCATCTTAGGGTTGGCAAGAGACTTGAACCTAGAGTGGCTCCCAGGTGCCCAAGGCGAGGTCCTCAGTTAGTTCCTGGGGCAGCTGAGGATAGGGAACCTGAAATGACCCTATCCTATAGCCATACTGATGAATATCTTGTATATCACCATAGAACCTTCATCTGGTGATGGATGGAGATAGAGACAGAGACCCACACTGGAGCACTGGACTGAGCTCCCAAGGTCCCAATAAGGAGCAGAAGGACGGAGAACATGAGCAAGGAAGTCAGGACCACGAGGGGTGTACCGACTGAGACAGTGGGGCTGAGCTATTGGGAGCTCACCAAGGCCAACTGGACTGTGACTGAAAAAGCATGGGATAAAACCGGACTCTCTGAACATGGCGAACAATGAGGACTGATGAGAAGCCAAAGACAATGGCACGGGGTTTTGATCCTACTTCATGTTCTGGCTTTGTGGTAGCCTAGCCAGTTTGGATGTTCACCTTCCTAGACCTGGACGGAGGGGGAAGGACCTTGGACTTCCCACAGGGCAGGGAACCCTGACTGCTCTTTGGACTGGAGAGGGAGGGGGAGAGGAGTAGGGGGAGGGGGAGAGGGGAGGGAGGAGGGGGAGGGAAATGGGAGGCTGGGAGGAGGCGGAAACTTTTTTTTTCTCCAAAAAAAAAAAAAAAAACTATTCCAAATATAAGAAAATTCAATTTATAAAGAGAATTAATTGGATCCTTCCTCACATTGTTTGGGACACACCAATAACCGGAGCCCTACATTCTATAGTGATGCAAATAAATCAGAAAAGGCAGGTTACAAATCAGAAAATTTAAGCAAAGTGGATCAAAGCACTTATGATGCTATCCAAAAGTCGGAATTATATACTATTCTCATGGTACTAAAGGATTTTAAAGAACCTCTCAACACAGTTAATGATTTGCAATATGCAGAAAGAGTTGTCTTGCATATTAAAACTATTGAATTTATACTGGATGATACAGAATTGACTGTATCATTTATTCAGTTGCAAGACACAATCAGGAATAAGAATCATCCCATATACATAACACATATTCAATCTCATACAGGTCTGCCAGTTCCTCAAGCACAAAGTAATGCAGAAATTGATGAATTATTGATTGAAAATATGCTGAAGGCCTCAAAACTTTATTAAAAATACCATGTCTATAATAAAGGTTTTTAAAAAGACTTTTTCATCATGTGGCAGCAAGCCAAGGAAATTAGAAGGAAATGTCCTATTTGTTCCTTATTCAACCCAAAGGGTTCTGAAAGGAATGACATCTGGCAGAAGGATGTTGTCCATTTTGTAAATAGTAGCAGCATCAAGGAAACGCCATGTAGCTGCCAAAAAAAAAAAAAAATCCTCACTTGCAAACACACCGATAATGAAATCTCCATGATGAACTAACTCTGTTATCAGTTTCTACTACTTTCTTGTTAAGGAAGTTAAATCAAGTAAAAATTTCTGGCCATGTCATCTCTTCGTTACTTCCTTCCTTCCCTGAGTCTAATATATTTATTCATGAAAGTCAGATAATTGTAGTTACCTCAAGAGTCTTGGAAAATGGGGAGAAACAAACAGAGAAAATGAGAGAGAAGTTGAAAAAAGTTACCTAATTCCTCTGGCAATACAAGCCACTTCCTGCACAGAGTCCTGAAGCAGATCTTCCTGTACCACAGAAATTAAGGTTCCGAGAAAACTCCTGGGCCCATCCAAGTTCCCCCTTCCCCCACCTACACCCGCTTGCCTCAGGTTTGCTCAGGGAACTTCAGAGGTGTTTCTACTGTTCTTTTAGAAATCTGTACACACATTTCAGATCTCTAAAATTGAGAACATATCCCCACTAATAAAGCTCTGTGTGTGTGGTGTTGTTACATGGAAGTGCTAGACCATCACAGACATAGGATACATTCGTTAGTATTCATTAGTGTGCTATGTGGAAGATAGAGCTCAGTGTGGACTAGCCCCAGGAAAGAATCCACTACCATAAAAGTTGTAGAATACTCACGATAACTGCCCTTTTTTTTTTACTTCCAATCTTTTCTCCTAAATTTGTTTATAGTCCAGTTTCATAAAAAAAATACAGTTTCTATGACGATGGCAGCCATGCCTCATTTATCTGTGTCCCCAGGGGTAGCCATATGCCTGGAGCATTGTTGCTCCTGCTGAATCATAAATATTGCTATTGGCCAAATCTCTAAATGACTTAACCCATGACTAACTCGTGCTCAAAGGAAAGCATTGATACCTGCTTTATTCTCCTAACACAACTTTTAGAGGAAAATAATGGAATTAAAAAATATATTTCTAGATCTTGTCAGGATATTTATTACAATTTTCACTTGTTTAACTTGGGGTTTTAAGCGGCTCATTTCTCTTCTCCATTGTGTCTATTCCATTTTCAGCTGACACAGTTAGACGGTTTGAGCTGTATTGCGTAGTGAAAAGTTGGAAAATTATTCCAGTTGTCGCTGGAAAAAGCCTTACTCAGTTCCTTGTATAGCATAAATGTAAGTATCCTGGTCCCAGCCCTCCTGAGGAAAGTCCACTGTGGAGTATCTATACATATACACATATGTTGCAAATGTTTTCCCCAGACTTTGTCGTTGTTATAATCACTGGGAAAATTTAGTGCCTGGCTGTGTACAGAGCCTAAAAGAAATGTCATAGCTATCATTGTGAACAAAAAACCAAATATCTTTTATTATTAAACTTGTTCATTTTGAGCACAATCCCTCCAGCTGTGTTTCTATTTTTTCCTCTTCTGCTGCCTCCTGAAACCTAGTCCATGGGTTCTGTCCTTTCTTCCACTTGACCTTATCTCTCTCCTTCAATAAATGCCTTCTCACAACTCGGTCCTTCAGTTCTAAAGGCTTCAATGAAATACTTGCTGCTTTATTAAGGCATTGCCTCCTTTGATCCACTCTAGAAGTTCACAGTATAATTAAAGAGGTTTACACAAACAACAGAGTCAAATACCTGTCTGTGGAACAGAAGCATCTGTGCATAGTCACAGAACTAAACAAATGAGGTGTCTCAAATTTGACCCCCAGTACTGACAACTCTCCATTCTGTCCTCTGGAATGCTTCTTGGATAATATCAGATCATACACAGATGACTTCTCACTGTTTAGGGCTCTGTGCTCAGTTCACTTACTTACATTATCTCTTAATCCCCACAGCAAATCCAGAGCTCCATTTTAGTGTTCTTACTTGATGGAATAGAAGTAAAGAGAGATTTAATAGCTTTAAACCCTGTAGCTACCAAATAATATATATCTGGATTTGGCAAGATACTTTCATTTGAAAGCAATAGTATCCTCAAAACTTGATTAAGTAACCAGGGGAATTTATTAGTTACTTAAATGAAAAAGAAAGATTGAACGTCAGGTTGGGTTTGCTCCAGAGTTGCAATGATTTGTGGCCTCAGGTCCTTTCCTTCTTTTTTCCTTTGTCTCCAACCCCCTGGGTTCATCCCAAGAAAAGAAAGAGTCTGCTTGTGGTAGTATCCTACACCATGATTTCCTGCTTTTTATACAAAGCAAAGTCTCTCTTTTGCCTTCAGATGAAAACGGACTTCCATTTGATGCCATGACTTCTAACCTTGAATGAATACTGTTTCAAGGAAAATGGGATAATAGAAAGTAACATTAGTGGTAACCCTAGTGGCTTCTTATGCTACACAAAATGATGTATGTCATTCTGAACACAGTGTTAGCCTGTGGAACTGCGCATGAAAATGACATCTTGAAATTTGCATGCAAATGGATGGAACTAGAAAAAAACCAACCTGAGTGAGGTAACTTAGACCCAGAAAGACAAACATGATATGTACATACTCATAAGTGGATACTAGCTCTAAAGCAAAAGATATTGAGTCTATATAGTTCATGATCCTAGAAAAGCTAAGTAACAAGGTGAACCTAAGGAAAGCATACAGAGACCCACCTGTAAAGGGGAAATAGACAAGATCACCTGGCAAAATTGGAAGCATGGGGGTGGAGGGAGAAGGAAGAATGAAAAGGGAAGAGGAGGGGAGAAGGGAGGGAGGAGAACTTGAGGGAATGGAATAGAGGAGATGGATAAAGGACAGAGATAAGAGCAAGGAAAGAGATATTTTGATTGAGAGAAGCATTATGGGGCTAGTAAGAAATGTAGTACTAGAGAAATTCCCAACAATCTACAAGGATGACCCCAGCTAAGACCCTAAGCAATAATGGAGAGGGTGTTCCAATTGGCCTTGCCCTGTAGTCAGGTTGATGAATATCTTAAATATCACCATAAAACCTTTATTGATGGAAGCAGAGGCAGAGACCTCCAGCAGGCCACTAGGCCAAGCTCCCAAAGTCCACTTGAAGAGCAGGAGGCATGAGAATATGAGCAAAGGGGCTCGCTCACCCATTTTCAATTCTAGTTGTGAGAGTCATAAAGCCAGAAAACCCTATTAATATGTATGCCCAGGGATTTCAGTTATTGGGCCACTCCAGTACCATATTATTGTTAAACCATAGAATTAGAATAACATCAATTCTTGGAGAACAATGGCAAGTAGTTAAGATAGTCCTCCATGACCAAGTGTGTCTATGAATAGGGACTATCATTTCCCTTTAGGTGCAAGAATGCTTTGGGCATGAGCCTGAAGGGGATGATAGAAAACAGATTAAGGTTTGGAAATGCACCTGACATGACTTACATGACATACAGGTGCTTTTCAGATTACCGTGGGATTGTATCTCACACACTCATCATATACTGAAATCACAGTAGGGTAACAATCCATTTAATGTGACTGTCATGCTTTATCTTCCTGAAATGTGCTCACAACATTTACATTAGTCTAGACGGGAAAGTCACCTAACACAAGGCTTTATTTTGTGAAAAAAAAAAAAGGTGAGGTATACCACCTAACTTGTTGAATCCTGCTGTGAAAGTTGTTGGGAGAGGATCACAGAATGGTTGCACGAGATGCTTGGTGACCATCATAATTCAAAAATTTTATGACAAGCCATTATAAGCAGAGTGCCATGTATTCTAAGAAGACAGAGAGGCATTATGAAGGTGACCCCCATCTAAATTCTCTCTGCTCATTTCACCTGATTACAACTTCAGGTTGTTACCTAGCTTAAAGAAATCTGATCTTTCATTCAACATCAGTCATGTAAGACTGACTGTTCTTAAAGAGGATTGGTTTTCTGCACCAGACTTCTCCATAGTTTTATTCAGCTAGCCCACAGAAATGAAGATAGAATGTGTGCAATATTTCTCATTTCATTCTGTAAGTCTTACAATGCTAAGTGGGAATTCTATACCAAGTAATTTAGTATTTACTTCTGTATATCACACCCATTGCTTCTAAAAGCAGGACAAGTCTTAACTCACAAGATACATACACAAACACTGGGGAAAATATTTGGTCTCTAACTTGATATTTGTCACCTAAAAAGAAGAGTCATACTGTATGCTGACTACAGGATCACAAGAATGAGAATAATTTATGTGCTGTTAAATGCAAACCTATGGTGTATAGGTATACATGAGATTATTTTTGCTACTGAAATGTATCTCTGTAAAGAGTCAATGCCTATTTGGTGTGAAATACCTTGCATATAATTAATTCCTAGAATAAAATAAATACTTAATAATGATGAAATCATGATGCATAAATAAATTAATGGTCATTTTAATTTCATGGATTTTTGGGGGGTTGGAATGGAACATGAAGGATTTTTTAATTCGTAACTGGTTGAATGATATCTACTGATCTCTGTTTAGTGACCCAGATGTGGCCTTTGGACTTCTCATAAATCTTGCTGTCACCTGATATCCTTTAGTAACTGGTCTTGGGGGTTGGGGTGGGGGCAAAAGGTCTGGACCAAACAAGAAAAGAGTGGGAAAAAAATAGCTGTGCGATACTGAATTCTTGAGAGTTAATCAGTATCAGTTGTTGGTTTGAGAAGAGAAGTCTTCCAATTTGGAGGTTTCCATAACAACAACAACAACAACAACAACAATCTAGTCATATCAGGGATTCTCTTTTCTGAAATCAAGGCCTCTGCCTACCTATTTTCTTTGTTTATTTCTGAACTATTTTTTTATTTGTATCAGGACATTAATGAAGACAGAAGAGGCTAGTACATCAAGGAAGGTTACTAAGCTGCAGAAAGAGAAAATTCCTGTGGAGATGCAAAGCAGATACTGTCCTTCTGGATTCATCCATGTGTAATGAGAGGCCTTGACAGTAGCTAGAAGTTTCATAAGCCTCAGTTTCTTCTTTTGTAATATGACCTTGGTTTTTAGCTTCTGAAGTTGTTGTTAAAACGAAGTGAGATTTGAAATGCAGGGACTGGGTCTGAGAGCGCAGCCTAGGCTGGCTTGAACAAATAATACCCTTGTACAAATGCTGGGGGCGCAAGTGTGGACCACTGTGATTAGCTTTACAAACTTGAGATTCCCCCCACCCTGGAAAATGTGTGATTTTTAAAAAAAGGATGAAATTCTTGTCCTTTAGAAGTTGAGGAAAAGGATATATACCTGACTCATTGTACATGAATAGCATGCATTTTAGCTCACAAGATCAGAAGCAAAACATTCACCTTTTTATAGTTTTTTTTTATATGTAATGTTTGCTATTCTTTGTTTATGGTAGGAAACTTACTGAGTTGACTCAAGGTAAACCAACCTGTGGAGCAGTTGCATCAGTGGTTCTGAAAGTACCTATGGGTGTCGTGGCATTGGAAGTGATGTGTGGTCCTCCGTGTTGACAGACAAAAAACATGTTTCCTCTGCCAACATGGCCACACCGAAAGGCTACCCTTCTGGAATCTTGTTCTTGGAAAGACTTATGAATAAAACACACTGTACTGCCTAGTTACACAATGTCAACTTGACACAAGCTAGAGTCATCAGATTAGAGGGAGCCTCAACTGAGAAAATGCCTTTGTGAGATTATGCTGTGGACAGGCCTGTAGGAATCCTCTTAATTGGTGGTTGATAGGAGAGGGCTCAGTCCATGATGGATGGTTCCATCCCTGAGCTGGTGGTCCTGGGTTCTATAAAAAGCAGGCTAAGCAAGCCAGTAAGCAGCACTCCTCTTGATGGTCTCTGCATCAGCTCCTGCCTCCGAGTTTCTGCCCTGCTTGAGTTCCTCTGATGACTTCTTTGATGATGAACTGTGATGAAGAAGTATAAATAAAATAAAATTAAAGCAGAACGCCCCCCCCGGAGGTGCTTTGGTCATGGTGTTTCATCACAACAATAGTAACCCCAACTAAGATACACACCTGCTGATAGTTTTTGTAAGTAGATGTTCTATTCTTACACTTTACTAAAAGTATTGATCATTTCTAGAAGTCTTCAGGTGGAATTTGGGGAAATCCCTTATGTATAATATATAATTGGCAAATAGGATAATTTGATTTCTTCTCTTCCTATTTATATCCTTCTAATTCCTTTTACAGTCGGTATGACAACTGACTGTTACTCTCTGTTGGCAGCTTGGATAGCACTTTCTGATACTAATAGAGCTAGTCCCAAGGGATGTGACTTCCAGAGAAGATCAAACTTTATTTTCCTAACTTTTGTTAGAATTGTATGGTGTCTTCAGAAATAGGATCTTATCATCAAGTTCTGGGCAGCAACCAAGAGCAATGGCAGTGGCCTGTATTGTTCAGGAAGTCTCTTGGACTTGCCTGATCAACAACGTGAAGGGAGGCTTCCCATGCCTGGCATGGGGCTTTTTGCTAGACAGTCCCTGGCTTCAGTTCAATCATTTATATATGTATCCACAGACACTTATGTATAATATGTTTTTTTAAATAAGAAAAAATACTTCTCTGTGACTTCTTATAGAATCCTTGGTATTCTTTATCCCTCCTCCCTCCTTTTCCTCTGTTTCCTTCCCTTTTTCCTCCCCAGATAAAGGTTTCTTTTTTGCATTCCCCTTTTCATGACACTGGTATGCCACTATTATCCTCTCTATAGCTACAGCATCTTCATTTAGAAGGTACCAGCATGTTACTACTACTGAATTCCCCCCAAAAGAGATCAAAGCAAATCTTATACTTAAAGAAATTCAATCTATTGTATATATGCCAAAGCAAGATGTTTCAAATACAGTTTATTTCCTTTAAAACTGGGAAAGAGACTTAGAATTGGTCAGCATATTTTTGTTTTTATATAGCTTTTAGGCTGTATTTTCTTGCCAAAGCAATTAAAAACACACTGGTTACTTTTTATTGTTCGAACTAACTTCTACAATGTTCAAAGTTTCAATTAAAAACATAAAAATTATTTTAAGCTTAAAATCAAAACCAAAATACAAACATCTTTTCAGGCTCTGCTACTATTTAGCTTTGTGGCCACTAATACTTCTTTCTTTCTGATGCTTTCTTTTCTCATTTGGAAAATGAGGGAGCTAATGTAGTCCATGTCCAAGTCATTTGTGTGACTTAACATAACTAATCATGTCATGCTTGCTAATACGAGGTGATAATAAATGTTTCTGGTTTCCTTGTTTTGTGTGTGTGTGTATGTGTGTGTTTCATTTTTCTGTTTTTGTTTTGTTTTATGTTGCCACGATTGCTAGTACAGTTAGGAAACACTGCCTTTCCAATACAGTCACTCTGATTAGAAGATTAGTAAAGACACAGTAGAAGTCCTTCCTTGGTGGGTATCAGTGTGCATCCAAAACTAGATTCTGAAAATAACATGCCGTGTTGATAATGGACGCATTAGACATTTCATGAACTACCTCATTTAAGCATTATTAAAAGGCTCTGAAAGAGTTATCTAAAAATGGAAAACAAATGTCTAAAAAATTTTAATGGATTGCCCAAGGTTACAGAGCTAGCAACTCACAGACACTCACACTAGCAATTTACTCTTATAAGGTATTGATTAGCAGAGAGACACTGAGCTGATGTAACTAAATGTAAGTTCTTTAAGAGTCAGGGTTTCTAACTACCTTTACCTAAGACCCTTAAAAGGCTCAGACACTGATGTTAAACTATGTCTTCTGTTCTTCCTAGAAGAGACCCACACGCTGGGAGCACAAAGCCCTGTGACATGGATTCCCTGGCCCACTGCATGGAGTTTCAACACTGAAATTTAAGGAATAAAAGATAAAAAAGCAAATTTTCAGTTTCTCTTAAAGAAATAAAACAAAAATCAGTAACAATGGCCTTCTATTCTTATGTAGCAAGAATGTACCAGAGTCTTGAAGTTTATTGTTTCCACTGCACCTTTGCATAGATTACTAAAGGTGCTGACATGGGCTGATTGGCATCCATGGTCTCACAAGTTGGTGAGAGACTGCCATGCTGGCTGGAGAGGGAACCCACAAATCTCCACAGCCAATGTCATTGTGCTGAGTTGTTCTTAATTTTTTTTTACCCAAGCAACTCTTTTGAGAGCGATGTACAGATTTTCTGATTTGATGCAAGCCGTTAAAATTCTCTCTGATACCGAAGCCCAATGGCAATTAATTTATTGAAAACTCCGTGAGTTTTAAAGCTCGGTTCTTAGGCTCTGTCACTCATTGTTCCATCTCCTGACTTCTGAAGGTCTTTTAATAGATACCTGTTGACTCTACTGAGCTACTAGAATGGGGCAGGGGTAGCTCTGGTGACTTTCACAAATGTTTTAAAAAATACTCAAAAGAGATAGGATGGAAAATGGGCAGGCTATAGCTATGAACCACGGGAGCAGTATGAGCCCTTACTTGTTGGGAGGAGTGGCTGGGGATGGGCTGGGAGGGAGGTGGGGGAGCAAAGAAGTGGTAGTGGGACACTGTGGATGGAATGTAAAATGAAATAAAAATAAATAAAAATTAAAAAGGATTCTGGCTATTAAAAAAATATGAGACACTACATTTCTGCTCTTCTAAGTCACTCAGCTTGTGATATGTTTATAGCAACTACAGGAAATAAATGTCTTTGAGTCAGAATCCTCAAATGTCCAGCACCTCATGCCTAGACTATTAAACTAGCATATCTGATGTTGGCTTCTAGATAATAAGGCCTAGTGCTGATGCCTTGGTATTGGCCTAGTCTTCCCAGGCTAGTTAAACTGAATAATTGGAGAGTGTTGCTTTTCTTTTCAATGTCTTAAATATAGAGATCACTTTCATCTCCCAACTTGCCGTCTATCTCTTGGCTCTCTGCATCTACCCCATGCCCAGGTAACATGTTGAGAGCAACAGCTTCAGGCATGGACACTTTGATCGGTCAGCATCCTGACCAGGCTGATGGAACATTTATGTCATTAAGAAAGCAACTACAACAGAAGAAGTAAATTAAATCTTTGCTTCTGGGGAATTTTTGCTTTTGCTTTTACATATCTGGATAATATAGTTGAGGCTCAGCTTCTAAAACCCAACTGAAAAGAAAACACAGAACACAGAGTTGTTACTGAACCAGGAAGGTTCCACAAAGGCAGAAAAGAGCCTCTAGTGGGAAGACAGTGATCATTTGTTAGAAAAATCACATCCCGCCGAGTGTTGGTGGCACACGCCTTTAATCCCAGCACTCGGGAGGCAGAGGCAGGCGGATCTCTGTGAGTTCGAGACCAGCCTGGTCTACAGAGCTAGTTCCAGAACAGGCTCCAAAGTCACAGAGAAACCTGTCTCGAAAAACCAAAAAAAAAAAAAGAAAAAAAGAAAAAAAATCACACCCCAGTTGGAACTTTCAGCTATCTAAGGGTGAGAAATGGAAAAATGTCCCCTTCTTCCATTGTAGAATGTTAAGACTCCATTATCCTAAAACATGGCAATACCCAAAAGATAGAAAGGTTGAGTACCTCTAACCTGAAACTTTTAAATCCTTACAAATTCAAATGTTTTTGAATGCTGATGTCATGTACCAAGTGGAAAATTCCATCTCTGACCTTATGAAGGTATATAGTCAAAATGCAGATTAAATAAACGTATAAAATTAGCTTCTAGATATGCATATAAGGTCTATGTGGAACATAAATGTATTTCCTGTTTCAACTTTGGTTTCATGCCCAAAGAATCTCATTATGAAAATGCAAATACTTCACAATCCAAAATAAAAATAAAAATAAAATCCTAAAATCTGAAACCTTTCTAATCCTAAGCATCTTGGAATGGACACATAACCTATAGGAAGTCACAGACTCAGGATTCAGATTTGTTTCTTGGCAGAGGTTGGCTCATAAAGAATGTGATTGCCTTTGGGTGACAGCTTTTATAGGCCTGAGATATGCTGTTGACATTGATTTAGCATGCCCACCAGAGAGAGATGCAGACAAGTAGGAATTGAGCTACAGAGAGACTTCAGATACGGCTGCCTCAAGACGACCAGAACAAGTAAAACAAGAACATGCTAACATGGAAGAGGACATCTTATAGGGCTCAGCTCCTAAGAAAATAACTAAGGAAAAGTAAGATTCGAATAAATAGCTTTCTCCAAGGATGAGCCTCCTAATTGGTTACCCAGTACCAACTGGTCAGTCATGAAATCATGTGCCTGCAAATAACACTAAATGGACTGTCCAAGTTGTATTTAGGCAAGTTTTCATATATATGGAGCAATAATAATTAAAGAAAAAGAAGCCATGAATTCAAGAGGGAGTAAGTTGGGAAGGACATTGGGGGGGGGGGGTTGGAGATAGGAAAAGGAAGGAGCGCAAACTACATAATTATATTTTTAAAAAACTCCTTTTGAAAGTGACTAGTGCTGGTGACACATGCCTCTAATCCTAGCATTCTGGAGGCTGAAGCAAGTGGATCTCTTTCTGTTCTCTCTTCTTCCTTTCCTTCAGTATGTCTTCTTCTCTTCTGTCTATTTTGTACTCTCTCTCTTCTTTCTCAGCATCTATGTTTTATGCATAAATTCGGTGATGCAGGGAACAGAAAGGAGAAGATAAGAAACATGCATATTTTTAAATGCTATCAACAGATTAACATTTAGGCCTTCAAATGTTTCTCAATGCATTGTTTTAGTGAAGTCTAGCAAGACGTCAAATCTCTTAGAGCTGAAGCTACAGGCAGTTGTAAGGCACCCAAAATGGGTTTGAGGAATCAAGCATGAGATTCTGGACCAGCAGTATGCGCTCTGAATCACAGAGTCACCTCTCCCGTCCCCAAATCTAAGAACTTCTAAATTAAATTTCACTTCGTTAGTATGGGGGCGTCTGGTACATGAGCATGCCAGGGCATGTGTGCAAAGGTCAGAGAACAATGTGTGGGAGTTGGTTCTATCCTTGCAGAATGTGGGACTTGGGAGATCAAAGCTCAGGTGCTCAGGCTTGGCAACAAATGCTTTTACCTACTCAATTATCTTCTCAGAGCCAAATACGGGAATTTTCATAAACTTTTATTAACTCTCAAAATTTCTCAGCAGTATAGCTTCTTTCACATTAGAATAACAAGTTACTAAGCAAGTGAATAGTTTAATCTATGTACGTTTCATATGTACTAAGGCTTTGGGAAAAACATTGTCTTAAATTTTGCAGGAGTCTGAGACAGGAGATAAGCTGCACAGGAACATGTGGTCTAACAGACATGATTTCCATGTTCTGTTTTTCTTTTTAAACCCAGTAGGACACACAGAGAAACCCTGTCTCGAAAAAACCAAAAACCAAAAATCAACAACAACAACAACAACAAAACCCAGTAGGAAAAACTCCTTGGGAGTATAAATAGGTACCTAGTCAGCTCAATAACTAAGCAGGCTTTAGTTTACCAAGTTACCTATGGAATAAAAAGTCCTGGGGCAATGGGATAGCCGCCACCTAAGCAATGCCAAACAAGGCTTTTAACAGAAGAGGGGCAATAGACTTCAAGCATGGCTCCCTGCCTTGTTAAAAATGACAAAGCAAGAACTGAACTCTAATCTACTGAAATCTCCATGGCACAAAGAAGGCTTGGCTGTCTGGAAGCACAGCAGCAGGGACCACACAAGCAGAGGAGAAACAGTGTGAATGAAGAAGGCAGGCTCTAGCTCCCGTCTGACTTGTTCACAGGAGAAGGAAGAGTATCATTAAGATGCAGTGGATCATACTTGCCCGGTGCTCCCTATGCCTGTGGCTTCAGCTCTAGACAGGAGGCTCACTGGAGTCAATCCTCAGGGCTTGCCCAGTGGTGGTAGGCATAGGGTACTCATTCCTATCTCAGTCACTAAGACTCCACACTTGGACTGCAGATTGGAATTCATTGTGCAGCTGCTTTCAGCCTCCCAAACCCATTGGAGACTGGCACGGCAATATGTTTAAGTTGTATTTATCCCATTTAAGGTTGTTAATCTTGAGATGACAATAAACTACCTCCCACTTGTATTCTTAAGGTTTTTTTTCATGTTTTTTAGGACAGCATATGAAAGAACAGGTTTCTATGTGGCATTTTATACAAAAGTGTCATTCTTTTGTATTTTCATTTATTCCCCTCATCCACTATCCTCCCCTCTGCCCTGTTCTTCCTTGTGCCTCACCTCTTTTCTTCCTCCAAATGATTCCCCTTTCTGCTTTTTTATCACATGTATTTCATTACCTTCTCCATGCCCCATTAAGAGTTCTTAAGATCTCTTCCCTCCTTCCTTCCTTCGTTCCTTCGTTCGTTCCTTCCTTCCTATAAGAACCCTTCTATTTTTATGACATACATATGCATATATAAGTATATAATTTTGAAACTAAGTTTTACATATATTAAAAATATGCTGTTTGTCTGAGTCTGGTTTATTTAACCCAATATTGGTGATTTCCATGTTCAAATACTTTTCTAAAAAAACCATAATTCCATAATTGCCTTTTTCTTAATTGTTATGTGATATCCTATTGCATATATGCATCACTTTATTCATTCATTGGTGGACATTTAGGCTTACTCCCTTTCTTGGTTATTGGGAATAGTGCAGTAGTAAGCTTGCATGTTCCAGTATCTCTGTCATACACTGACCTGGAGTCTTTCAAGCACAAGAATGCTATAGCTTAGTCATGTAGTCATTTTTTAATTTTTCTGAGAAAGCTCCGTAGATTTCCACAGTGCATATACTTTCCCACCCCAGTAACTGAAATATAGGTATATACATTTATATCAACATTTGTTGTCATTTGTACACTTGATACACTTGACATTTTCACCGGGGTGACAGAATCACAGGGCAGTTTTAAATTATAGTCTCCTGATGGATATGATAGTTGAAAAATTTTCAGGTATTTATTGGCCCTTTATCCCCTAGTATGTCCTAATAACATGGTATTCCATCCTCTGATTTCTTCACAAAGAATTTACATCAGAAACTCTGTTATTTCTACCATGACCTTCTTAGTAGATGCCTTCCCTTTTGTGTCAGGTTCACATGGCTGCACCCAGAATTGTTTCATAGTATTGTTTCTATTTGTAATTCCTCTTCCATTTTTTATGCTGATCATAACACACTATACATGGCTGTCAACCTATTATTTCACAGGTAGTAATATATATTCTTGGTAATTGTGTAAGTATAGGTATTCAATTCTTGCATTGTTTGTGCACTTCCTGGATGTTGGAGTTGCCTGAATCTCAGACCTACTTTAAAAAACTCTGTAGGTTATTGGGAAAGGCATTTTTATAATTCCAAATCTAGGTTCCTTGACCATCAGATATGTGAGTTTATACTTATATATCACAATTTTGTAAGTATTAAATGATTCATTAATACCCCAGTACTCTACTCTTCTCTCTAGATATGCCATTTAAACTAAAAAGTGTTTCTGTTTGATTAAGTCTATTGCTGGTGTTTTCGTTTGTGTTTTTTATTTAGTTGATCTGAGTTTTTCATTTACAACATTTTCACTTTATTAAAACTCAACTTCATTGCAGATGAGGAAAGGGAGATGTTATGTGGAATATTCAGAGGAAATGAATACATTCCTAGGCATATATTGTCTGCCATTATTAAACAATGAGCATGTAAGTAGCTTAACCAAATCTATAATAACCAATGGAGTTGAAGTGGTGTATGGGAACGTTTCTTAACAGTTAAAGGGAGGATTTCAGGACAAGTAAGGGATTCAGCCACATAGCACAGGGAAAGGGAATACATGAGAACCAAGAATAATATATGAAATGCCATAATGGAACTAATTACAGTGTAAGCTAAGCTGAAACATTTACAATAATAAATAAAAAGCCTCCAACAAAGAAGAACCCAGAACTGATGGAGCTAAAGGTCATCTAAAGCCCTTTAGAGCAGAATTGTCACCCAGATATGAGTATTGGCCCCCAAAGGCTTGTATGTTTCAATACTTGGATTCAGTTGGTGGAAGTGCTTGCGAAGACTTAGAAGGTGTAACCTTGTTGAAAGAGGTGTGGACTGGGAGTAGGCTTTGAGATTTTGGAGGACTCTCACCATTCCCAGTGTGTCTCTCACCTCCTGATTATGGTTAGAGATATGAGTTCTCTGATATCTCTGCTGCCAGGCCCTCATTCCACTATCATGGACTTTGGCCCCCTAGAACGATAAACCCAATTAAATACTTGTTTATATATTTCTTTGATCATGGTGTTTTATCACAGCAACAGAACCGTGACTAGTACAACATGTAATGAAAATCTGAGTTAATTTAATCATGAATGTAAGCTGTTTCGCTGTCACACTTTAACATGGAGAAGAAGCAGGTAAAACTTTTGAAGTACATTTTATTCTTTTCAGTGTGTTTGAGAGTGAATTATATCGCTGCATTATTTCAGTATATAGACAATATGAAATTTTTAGGAAACAATATTAGAATTCTTCCTTTAATACCAAGTCTTTAGAATTTAGCATTTTGCGCTTCTAAGCATTGCAACGAGTTTTTAACTCATTTCAAAGGTCAGCAGCTCCATGTAGCTAGGTGCTTCTCTTCAAGACAGCCTGACTCCACAGTTACAGACCCCCACATGCCTGTGCTCTAGGTCAAACAGCTTTGGACATAACTGTTTTATACAATATGCAATTTAGTGATACATAAGCCTTAGTGAAATTATAGTTGATATGATTCAATAAAAGGGAGGCAGAGATATCTCCACTGTATCCTTTCCTAAAATCCAGCTTATTTACTAGTCTCCTCTCTGAGAACATTTGTAAATGGGAAAGGGTTTTGTCAACAGAGAAATATCTTCCCCAAGCTTATTAGTGTTATTTCAGTCGGTTTATCTTTGGAGTATACACACTATCTCAGCCAGTATGTACTTGAAGAATGAAAATGTACTTGAAAAGCAAAAAGCTTTTGATAATCATAATGATGGACGCCTTCCAGGGGTTTTTAGCCCCAGGCACACAGGAGACCTCTAAATAGGGAAGCAGATCTTTATGGGAGCCAGGCTTGCTCCACTGGCTATTGCCAGAGTAATTTATGGCTTAAGATTTGGTGACTTTCTAACTAAGGCAATTCATTCCCAGAAGCTGTCAAGGATGTCTACATTGCCTGTCAGTGATTATTGGCCCTGGCTCAGGGAAGCCTCTCTGACAAACCCAACTAACAGGGTGATGACCTGGGCTTCAGCTTGTGTTTGCAATTGGCAAGTTGTTTCCGTGGGGTGAAGAAAATGCAGATAAGAGGTATTTTTGTGTGGTTTATAATGGGTTTTAGTTTTATTTTATTATAATTTTATTTTCCTCTGAAGTAAAATACAAGCTATTGAATAAATTCAGAAACAAGTAGCTAGGATTGCCATGTAAACTGAATCAATATCAAGGCCTTTAAGGGTAATAAAAGAAACAATTAGGAAAATATGCAGGCAGGTTTTTCTGAACTATAAGCATTTATAAAATTACATCTGTTTGACCTACCTGCCTTTGTAGTGTGAACGAATGATATATTTTATTATTTAGGCAAGGGTTTTTTTTTTTTTTGTTTTGTTTTGTCTTTTGCAAAGTCCGTGTTCAAGACTCAAGGGTTAGCTGGTTCACTCAGAAACTATTAAAAGTCTTTAGGAGACTCATTGATGTTGTAATTCGAGCAGATGCATGTTGATAAGTATCAAGTGTTATTAGGCCTAAATATTTAAGCTTAAAAAAGAAACTTGAGGTTTCTACAAGGAATAATATTGACTGACTCTTCTATTCTGGCCAACTTCAGGCCAAAAAGTAGGTCCAAAATAGTATAAAAATAACATTTCAATAGGCAAAAAGGGTTTTCTGGGATTTGGCTTGGTAGACAAAGCCAGTCACTGAAACCCTGGGCAATCACTTGACTCGTCCGCAGGTCCTGATATGTGTAGTAGAGATAACTGATGTAACAAATATCACAAGCTCAGACTGAGCCATAGTTTTGCCCAGGATCTATGATAAATACTCTACTTCCTATAGTTCTCCAGACATTATCAGGTTTACTCTTTCCTCTTTCTCGGCTCAGTGATTGTGCTGCATGATTGTATTTCCACAGAAGGTCATCACATGTCTATGACATTATGGGAAGATTAAAAGAGGGATGTCAGTTTGAAAGGTGAGCCATGGACAGGCTCATGGTCATACAGTCCCAAAGGGAGGAAGAGGAGTTTTATCTAAGCAGTCTCTCTCTTCTCAGTTCACCGCTCTGACAGAGGAACTTCCCCACAAGAAGATTTAGTCATACTTATTTCACAAACCCCCAAACAGCTCTTCAACGCCTGCAGCATGATGTATAAACACCTTTGCTGGGGATTACAGGCTGTCACCATCTGACCTCAACCCATCAGTCCAAACTCATCTCAGATTACATCCCTCCGTGTGCCCCTAGGATGTTTTAATCCACTAAACATCTCATCAGTCTTTGAATCTGGCATGCATTCTCTGTTATTCTCCAACCCTACATCTGTGGTTTGGACTTCAATAGCCCTTCCTAGTCTTTGTTGTTTTATTGAAATCTTACTCTTAATATATTGCTTAGTTCTTATTTCTTCAATTCTGCTTTTTATTGAATTATATTATATAAATATCTGATTCCTCCTCTGTAGCTTCATTCCATAAATTCCTTGAAAATAAGAACTACACTTTATTCATTTTTATTTTTTCCATGCCTTCTATTCTTCAATTTCAATCACTGTATGTATTCATCTTAATGCTCATTGGTTAAAGAAATAGATGCTAACTTCAGACACACCTTAATTGTGTCTCCACCTGACACTAAGTTGGGATAGATTCATAAGTGATCCACAGATTAAATGCTAGGAGATCATTAGAAAGAAGTTTCTTGTAGGAGAAAGAACACTGAATCAAGAGTCAAATATGTATTTGAATGCTTATTGGGAAGGCAATTAATCTAGTGATTTGACAACTGCCGATAGTCCCTCAGTTGTCTGTGTTTTCTCTTTTGAGAATAAACACTCAAGTTTTAGCTGGACTCAAGGTTATCCAGCTAAGAAGTGCAGCTGTCATATCGGTTTTGCCATCCTAGAAACTAGATATCAAAATTTGGGCCTCTTCCCGTCCTCCCCTCCCACCTTCCTCTTCTTCCTTATTCCTTCTTTTCTTCCTCCTCCTCCTCCTCTTAATAAAGTAGCCAAAGTGATTCTTTTAAGCTTCAAATCCTACCAATGTACCCCCTCTCACTATTATTTGTTAAACTTTCCCAAGAAATCTCATCTAACATAGTCCTAGCAATGGGCTACAATATCTTGTGATCAGGTGACTCCTTATCTCTGGCATCTTTTATTACTTCCTATATACCTCTCTGTTATGATTTCTTACTGTCCATCACATACCTAACACAATGATCTAAGTCCCTTTATGTTGCTAGTTCCTTCCACGTGAATGATCTTCCTTCAGATAATCATGGTTAATTCCCACATTCTCATTCTAAGGTGAATGATCACATATTTGTTCCAATGTTTTGACCAGTGAACACCATTTTCTGACATATTCCACCATTGTTTTTGTTTGTTATTGAGATCACCTGTTAGAATGTACACAGGTATTTATATTAACAATTATGTCTTCCACATTATTGTATCTCCTGTATTGACTACCCAATACACAAACTGAATAAATACTTTTTTTAGTCTTTTAATTATATGTATGCATGTGTCCTGAGTGTACACATATATGAGAATGCCTATGGAGGTCAGAGAAAGGCATTGGGTTCCAGAAGGGGAGTCACAGAAGACTGTGAGCTACACAATATGGGTGCTGGGAACTGAACTCCTGTCCTCTGAAAGAGCAACCAGCACTCTTAACCATTGAGCCATTTCTCCAGCCCCTGCATTAATAGTTTATAAAAGCAAAACAAGGAAAAATACAAAAACTAAATACAAAAGAACTCTGGAGTCTTACACCATGAAGCAGCTACAACAGGCCTTCGATACATTTATGAAACAAGTAAGTTAGTTTTGGGAAAGTGAGATCTTGGTCACTGCATATATTCTAATGTGGAGCTTTGACTCTGAAAGATGCAAGTCAGTCTCATTACGCTTTTAATGGAGATCCTCCAATAGCTGCCCGCCACCATGGAAACAACTTCCAATTTCTTTATAAACCAAGAAAACTAGATTTGCCTGGGCCTCTGACTTCCTCTTCCACTCTATCCCTTGCAATATTTATTTACTCATCAGAGCCCTTGTCCCTCCTGATTTTGTTCCGGAAACATTTCCTACCAGTCATGCTCCAGATTGTTACAGGAAAGCCTCCTTGTCATCAGACTCAAGTTCATAATCTACCACCTCAGTGAAGTCATCTCTGGACATCTCAATCTCCGACTTGTACTAGGGTGGCATGGTCCTAATGTCTAGGACCTCCATCCCTTCATCCCACCTTGTATTCTTGGTGCCACTTAGAATCACTGCGCATCTATTTCTTTGCCCCTCATGACTGTTTATCTCAACTGGGAATTCAGGTTTTGGGATTGAAATCAATCATTGCTGTTCTTCATTCCTTGCTCACTTCTGAGCTGTTTCAGAGCCAAGATTGTTCGGGAACCAAAAGAAAAAGTGTGAGATGCTCGTTTGAGGTCACTGTCAGTGCTGAGTGATGGGAATGCAGAGGTTCAATCTATGTCCCATTAATGGCATAATTAGTTTAAGTAAGAGCAGCTTTGTGGTTCCCTGGAAAGGCATGGATTTTGCTGTCAAACATAAGATTCATTCTTTTTTAAGGTCTGTGACCATTTGTGAAGCAGCAGTTGTAAGTCACAGGGTGGTTGTGAAATGTATACAGCATAGTGTTTTTGAAAACATCTATTGCTGTGCTAATCATATAGTGAATTTGATATAAAAAAAACCTGCCTCCCATTTGCATTTTTATTTCCTTTCTGCTATATTATTTTACCAAGGCATACACACTTCATCAAACAGTGTTCACATTATATTTCTTTGCAACTACCTGTCTTGTTGAAGACACTTTCAACACTCAAAACCGTTTTGAAATTAGCATTTTTTCCAAGACACCAAGGCCATATTTTGGAAAATTCTTCCAGATAAGCCCTCTCTTTGGAAAATTCCCATTTCGTTTTTCATGGTGACCAAAGCTGTTTACTTCAGGACCCAACACCTTTGGCTTTATTTTTAGAGTTAATAAATGAATTAGTTTGTTTCCTGCTTCCTCTACTCACCAATCTGCCACTAGCAGTCACATGACAGTCTTAAAATAATTGCCTCAGTAAAGAGCTGCTTGGAATTAGTAGGATATCTATAATTATGCTTCAACTAGTTTGAAAAGGGTAGGATGTGCTCTTTGATCTCCAGTGATGCGATTTGGTGAATGCCATGAAGAAAAGGAGTAGGAGAAGAGGAAATTGTCACGAAACCTTAAAAGATGTACTCAAGGTGAGAACAAAAGGTTCTGTCATACTTTCTTCTGTTCCCCACTGTGCCTGGCACACCCAGGAGCGCAATGGACATGAATGAGTATGCCAGGATCAAGTGGATGCCAGCAGAGGAGCAAATGTTTTCTCTTTGAGATTCTTTTCTCGAAACTGTTCCATGCTTTGAGCGTTCCTCATTATCTGTGTTGTTTTCCTTGCCCTGTAAAGCCTCTCTTTGTCTATCTCGTTTTGCTTAGTGGAGGAGCCAGTTCTGGAGGACATCTAACAAATTCTGAGTGGAAAGAAGGTATAGGCATGAGGCTGCACTTTAATGTATTGAATTGGAGAAGAGATAGAGATTGAGAAAGAGGGGAAACAGATATGTGTACAGATACATGCTTAATATGGTGTTTCAGTACACCTCCACCAGGTGGGTTACTAGATCACACTGTGGAGCACTAAGGTGTTTGCTTATTATTTGCAACGTTATGATGCTGAAATTTTATTAAGAAAATGCCAAGAAGCATTCAAATCTGGTTTTTCTACAATGATTTTGATAACTTCAATTGTGTATTTTTAAATTCCTATTACTGTCAAATATACATAAATATTTCCCCCTTTCTATATCTTCCTCTCCTGTGTGTGAAATGTGATACTTTTCAGTATTCTTAGTTTTTTTCCCCCTTGGAATCCATACTTTTAACTTCCTCCACATCTGCTATGAAACAAAATATTGATTAATGTGACTTGTAAGCTTAACCATTTAATTATCATTGACCAATTCCTATTCATGAAATTTTTAGAGGTTTTTTTTTTAAATTATTTTTTTCAGTCTCTCTCTTCACTCTAATTTTTTTGGCTTTGTGAAAAGATTAAAGAAAATTACTCCAGCAGTAACATTCACAATCACATCTGAGACTTGCATTCCAAGGCCTTTGACTAAAGTCAACTGAGACTCACTTCGAGATAAACATGTTTTTAACTTTGTTATCTTTGTCACTTAAAAATTATGGTGTGATATAAAAATGTACAAAACCCAAATAATGTCCAGAAGGGAGTTTTCAGTTATGTTGACCAATAACTACACCAAAGAATAACTAGCAATAAATAGTGGATAATACTTGGCGATTCCACAGGAAGAAAATATACTTTAAAAAAGTAATCCTCAAGGGTCTGATACTCTGCCTTAGTATGGTTAAACTGATGCTTTGCATAAAGACTAGGAGGGTAGTTAATGGTGAAGGGATAATCTGACATTTCCTCAATTAGAGAAGGACACGAGCTTCTAACAGATGCTATTCTCACAGATGGCAATAAGACTGAAACCCCTTTCTAGCTGTGCACAGTAGTGACCTAAACACACACACACAACAATGGGCAGACTCTTCTTCAAAGCAGCCACCTTACAGAGGCATACTTAATCCAAAAATATCACCGTGTTCAAAACTGTGGAACTGCCTTCAAAGTCTACATTCTACTATTTGGAATGCCCTGAATATCTGCAAACAATATTTTGGTGGTGTGTTTGACATTTGTAAATATTAAAAATCTTTAAGTATTGAATCTCATATGAAAAGTGCAACCTAGGGAAATGTCATTTTGTTGATTTAAGAAAGAAAGAAATTGGAGGTATTTTGGATTAATTTTTCAGAGTAACTCCAGTGACTGTGAAATATCCTTAGACGATATTGAAGCTGAGGGGAAAAGGAAACTTCAGTAGTCTATGCATATGGCCTCCAACTAACATAATTTTGAGGGGAACAATAAAAATTTGGACATTTTATGTATTCTAATTTTATCAGTACTTTATGAAAAATCTAGCTTGATTGTTTATACTTGTGACTCTGATTTCCCACAGATAAAATAAGAAAATTACACCTGAAGGAGTTATTTCCAGATTTCATAATTTTTACCGAATTTGTTCATTGACATTTTCATACATGTGCAAAGTACATTCTGATTACCACTATCTCCTATCTCTATAGGATCTCTCTCCCCTATCACCCATGGCCCTTCCTACAGCTCCCTTTCCTGAGTCCATCTCTGTTTGATTTTTTTATTAAATTTATTTATTTATTAAAGATTTCTGTCTCTTCTCCCCCACCGCCTCCCATTTCCCTCCCCCTCCCCCAATCAAGTCACCCTTCCTCCTCAGCCCGAAGAGCAATCAGGGTTCCCTGCCCTGTGGGAAGTCCAAGGAACCCCCACCTCCATCCAGGTCTAGTAAGGTGAGCATCCAAACTGCCTAGGCTCCTACAAAGCCAGTACGTGCAGTAGGATCAAAAACCCATTGCCATTGTTCTTGAGTTCTCAGTAGCCCTCATTGTCCGCTATGTTCAGCGAGTCCGGTTTTATCTCAGACTTTTTCAGACCCAGGCCAACTGGCCTTGGTGAGTTCCCAATAGAACATCCCCATTGTCTCAGTGTGTGGGTGCAACCTTGCGGTCCTGAGTTCCTTGCTCGTGCTCTCTCTCCTTCTGCTCCTAATTTGGACCTTGAGATTTCTGTCCGGTGCTCCAATGTGGGTCTCTGTCTCTGTCTCCTTTCATCGCCTGATGAAGGTTAATATTCAGGAGGATGCCTATATGTTTTCCTTTGGGTTCTCCTTATTTAGCTTCTCTAGGGTCACTAATTATAGGCTCAATGTCCTATGTTTATAGCTAGAAACCAAATATGAGTGAGTACCTCCCATGCTCCTCTTTTTGGGTCTGGCTTACCTCACTCAGGATAGTATTTTCTATTTCCATCCATTTGCATGCAAAATTCAAGAAGCCCTTGTTTTTTACTGCTGAGTAGTACTCTAATATGTATACATTCCATACTTTCTTCATCCATTCTTCCATCGAAGGGCATCTAGGTTCTTTCCAGGTTCTGGCTATTACAAACAATGCTGCTATGAACATAGTAGAGCATATACTTTTGTTGTATGATAAGGCCTCTCTTGGGTATATTCCCAAGAGTGGTATTGCTGGGTTCAGGGATAAGTTGATCCCGAAATTCCTGAGAAACCGCCACACTGCTTTCCAAAGTGGGTGCACAAGTTTTCATTCCCACCAGCAATGGATGAGTGTACCCCTTTCTCCACAACCTCTCCAACAAAGGCTATCATTGGTGTTTTTTATTTTAGCCTTTCTGACAGGTATAAGATGGTGTCTTAAAGTTGTCTTGATTTGCACTTCCCTGATCGCTAAGGAAGTTGAGCATGACCTTAAGTGTCTTTTGGCCATTTGAACTTCTTCTGTTGAGAATTCTCTGTTCAGCTCAGTGCCCCATTTTATAATTGGGTTGATTAGCCTTTTACGGTCTAGTTTCTTGAGATCTTTATATATTTTGGAGATCAGACCTTTGTCAGTTGCGGGGTTGGTGAAAATCTTCTCCCAGTCAGTGGGTTGCCTTTGTGTCTTAGCGACAGTGTCCTTTGCTTTACAGAAGCTTCTCAGTCTCAGGAGGTCCCATTTATTCAATGAGGTCCTTAATGTCTGTGCTGCTGGGGTTATACGTAGGAAGTGGTCTCCTGTGCCCATGTGTTGTGGAGTACTTCCCACTTTCTCTTCTATCAGGTTCAGTGTGTTCAGCCTGATATTGAGGTCTTTAATCCACTTGGACTTGAGTTTTGTGCATGGTGATAGATATGGATCTATTTTCATTCTTCTACAGATTGGCATCCAGTTTTGCCAGCACAATTTGTTGAAGATGCTCTCTTTTTTTCCATTGTATACTTTTAGCTCCTTTATCGAAAATCAGGTGTTCATAGGTTTGTGGGTTAATGTCAGGGTCTTCTATTCGATTCCATTGGTCGACTTCTCTGTTTTTATGCCAATACCAAGCTGTTTTCAATACTGTAGCTCTGTAGTAGAGTTTGAAGTCAGGGATGGTAATGCCACCAGACGATCCTTATTTGTATAAGATTGTTTTGGCTATCCTGGGTTTTTTGTTTTTCCATATAAAGTTGACTATTGTCTTCTCCAGATCTGTGAAGAATTTTGATGGGATATTGATGGGGATTGCATTGAATCTGTAGATTGCTTTTGGTAGAATTGCCATTTTTACTATGTTGATCCTCCCAATCCAGGAGCAAGGGAGATCCTTCCATTTTCTGGTGTCCTCTTCAATTTCTTTCTTCAAAGACTTAAAGTTCTTGTCAAATAGATCTTTCACTTCTTTGGTCAGAGTTACCCCAAGATATTTTATGCTATTTGTGGCTATCGTGAAAGGTGATGCTTCTCTAATTTCCCTCTCTGTTTCCTTATCCTTAGTGTATAGGAAGGCCACTGATTTTTTGGAGTTGATCTTGTATCCTGCCACATTACTAAAGGTGTTTATCAACTGTAGGAGTTCTTTGGTAGAGTTTTTGGGGTCGCTTATGTATACTATCATATCATCTGCAAATAACGAGAGCTTAACTTCTTCTTTTCCAATACGAATCCCCTTGATCCCCTTATGTTGTCTTATTGCTATTGCTAGAACTTCAAGCACTATATTGAAGAGGTATGGAGAGAGTGGACATCCTTGTCATGTTCCTGATGTTAGTGGGATGGCTTTGAGGTTTTCTCCGTTTAATTTAATGTTAGCTGTCGGCTTGCTGTAAATAGCTTTTATTATATTTAGACCCACTGAGTTTATCCAGGGCCATTGATGTGACCATGAGTGTGGGAATGTTCACTGAAGTCTGGTGGGTTCACCCATGGTTTCACAGCTGCAGACAGTGATTTTCCCAGTATCTGTTGGTTGTCAACAGTTAACCAAGAAGGGGTGTGCCAGTTGAAGCTGCCTCTGATCTATCTATAATTGACAATGAGTCCAGTATATGTCCATTGCAGATAGCAACTAAAAGATCATGGCTTTATTGTCTGTGCCATGCTCACGAGAGAGCGTTTCACAATCTTTTTTTCTACCATTCATTTCCTGCATTCTGTCTGGCTCCTCTTCCACAGTAATCCCCTGGCTTTATCTGGGTGGCATAAACGTCCTTTTTTTGATCTGAGCTCTCAGCAATCACTTATTCTCAGCACCTAAATCAGCCATGTATCTCTACATTCACTGCTCTTCTTTGAAAAGAGAAGCTTCTCTGGTTAAGGCTGGGAGTAGCAATTGTTTATGGGCATAGACATAAATAATATTGCAGATTTGTAACCAGACAATTTTACTAAACAATTTAATAAGTAACTTGTAAGTAAATTAATCCTGAGGATATCCTGAATCATAGGTTTCTGTAGCTAGAAGTATTTTCCATTCCTCTGGTCCCCCTGTATACATTTTTCTCTGTCTGCCTCTTTCTGAAGTCACTTATGAAATAACCACTCTGAAGCTTATTTTCAATTACAGTTGTTTGGTCAATGTCTTAGGCTTCATACTTGCTAGCTTTAACTATTACATTAACCCATTTCTATTAATCTGTGTATTGCCACGAGGCTGTGGCTTACTGGTGTGGCATGTTACTCCTTGGGCAGCGACACGGCATCCTTTTGACTCTACCTACTATCTCTTTCTCTATCTCTGTTCAAATTTCCCACCTGGCTTTCCTCTGCTAAGCTATTGGCTAAAACAACTTTATTCATCAACCAATAAAAGCAGAACACACACAGAAGGACATCCCACAACAGGTTTCCAACCAGATTTACAGTACTAGGTATATATTTTCTCTTGCAGAACATATCTTGAATCCAGGTAGACAATGGTTGGTTACCATCATAACAGCGTTACCAGTTTGTGACAGTAGGCACACCTTGCCTGGCAGACTGGTATTGCAGCTCTTAGGGTTCACAGCTGGGTAAAACTGTTCATCCCTTTAGATTTTGTAAGGAGTTTATTTTTAGTAATGTATAAACTAAATATATAATCATATATAAACTAATGGTATAATTGTTCTAGAAGTTTCTGATTAAAATCCAGACAGATAATTCTCTTGGAAAAACCTTTGTCCTGTGACAAAATACCAGATCATCTCAACATCAGTGTGATTTTATCAATGCTAGATGCTCTATATTCAATATCACCATTTTACAGATGGGACAAATACACAGCTGTATTTCCACACCGTAATATTATTCATAAATAACAATTACATATAATATTTTCAGTATTGTGCAGAATAATTAATCAACCAAATTCTTCCTCTTGATTTTGCTGTAGGCTTGATGATGAACCCATGTGCTATGTGCTAAGCACAGCAGACTTCCCTGAGAAGCAGGAAAATGCCCGGCTTTTCAAAGTAAAAATCAAATACACTAAGTACAATCCATTTCACTGTTGAAACAATCAGTACACTATAGTTTCAGCTGAGTATCCTCTCCTTTTTCTGGTTTGATTCTTTTAAAAGTAGAATCAGTAAGGTTTGGTGACATTGAGGGGTGTTGGATAGGGTACATGTGTTTTTTCTGTCTTGTGTTGGTCTGTTAGTGTAGCAAAAGATTATAGGAGGCAGTGTTGAATGACCCCTCTTATGTCTAAACAGATCTCCATAGTGAAATAGATGTCTGGCTCTTGAAGCTAACTTTTTAGTCTGGTGGTATTTTGATTAACAAAGGCCTAAATAAGAATGTATTGTTGAATATAAATTTCAAACGAATGACAAATTTTTAAAGAAATATTCAACATCCATTTTACACCTGTTAGAATGGCTAAGATCAAAAATGCAAGTGACAACTCAGTGTGGTAAGAATTTGGAGCAAGGGGATTCTCCTCCATACCTGGCAGGGGTTTCAACTTTTACAGCCACTGTAGAAGTCAATGTGGTGCTTTCTCCCAAAACTGGCAATTGATCTACGTTCAGACTCAGCTGTACCACTGTTAGGCTTATACCTAAAGGATGCTCCATCCTATCACAAAGATATATTTATTAATGTGGCATCTCTATTAAATTTTTTGTAGGCATAATTAAGGAGGCCCACTAGAGGCCTGAATAAAGGGTAAAAATTTTAAAAAAAAAAAAAAAGAATGTATTACACGGTCTTAGGCGAAGCCACAGAAGCTATGGTGAAAGATAAGCAGGGTACAGAGAGGGGAAAGAGATGTACTGGAAACAAAATCATCATCACCCAGGGAGGAGTAGGGACTATATAAGGTCCTGTGTACCAAACCCACAGACATATAATGAATTCTTTGAGTCAAACTTTCCCAGACTAAATTCCCCCTGATCTTTTTAATAACCTAAAGGAATTATAAGTTTTTTTAATGGGTTGTTTTTCTTTGGCATTCGCAAGACCCTCAGTTTTTGTAGACTCTAAACTGCTGAGGGTTATATTTACATAACTTCCATGACCACTTTGTGAATTTCTTTATAATTAAAGACAGTTTGGCAGAGAATGGGCATTGTGGATTTTTTTCTCCCAATTTTGCCCCTTTTCAATTTTTCATACTGTAGAGTGACGGTTGAGAGGCATTTCCCATGACCAATTCACATCTGTCTGTGAATGAAAACGCATCATCCAGGGCTTGGCTAAATTTAATGAGCCCGCTTTACCTGGAATTGAGGATGTCATAGACTAGAACAATTTAAGCGGGAATGAGCGATAATGGAAGGACTTTGAAAAAAAAACTCTTGCTTTTCAAATTTTCATGTCTTTATTAAATTATTTTCCCCTCTTTAAAGCCATACAGTCATCTGTTTTCCAGGTGGAACTTATTTGAGTAATATAGCACAGGTGTACCTTGTTGTACTCAACAGATGAATTCCTGAAAAGCTGCCTTTGATAGAATTTTTTATAAATTGAATCACATTTTCCTGTAGACTTGTATTATAGTAACAGAAGCCATTATCCACATTTGACTGATTTTCAATTGGCAGAGTCCTCTAACACTTGAGCTTCAAGTTTCTCAGCCAAATCTCTATGTCAAGCAGTTAATGATCTGGAAATAATAAGCACTTATGTGAGCTAGGGGAGCACTATACTTAAAGGGAATTTGATTGTATTCCTCTGGAAGTAAAGAATCTTTATAGCTTTGTGTAGATTTTCACTCCTGGAATTCTCTACTGTCAGAAGCGTTCAGGAGGATATGGTTCAAACTTCTCTTTTGTGTAGATGGAGAACAGGCCTTGAGCATTTTATTCATGTAACAACAAAATATGGAGAAGGAATATCCATTTGGAGGCTGACAAGCTTGAATCCAGATGTCTTCTTCCTACTGTACTCTTTGGCTTTGGGCAAGCTATCAAAACTTTCTGAGTCCAGATTCCTCATCTGTAAGAGAGGGCCAAGATGATCCCATTCAGGGATGTTAGAGTCATTAAATTAAGTATATAAAACAATAATACAATGCCTAGAATATAATAAAAATTAAATGACTGCCTCCTAGTTAATTTCTCTTTAAATATATTATTTGAAAGATATGTACTAAAACATATGTTTTGTCTGAAACAAGAGTGTATCAAAGGATGCATTCTTTCTAAAATGTTTTATATTCACCCATTTTTAAACATTTGTTGTTGTTTGTATTTTTGGAGACAGGGTTTCACTATGTAGCCCTAGTTAGCCTGGAACGCATTACATAGACCAGGATCATCTGAAACTCACAGATAACTGCCAACCTCTGATTCCTGAGCACTGGATTAATGGTGTGTGCTCTCACTCCTGGCTTAATTTGTTAAAATTTCTTTCCACGTTTCCCCCTTTTATTGAAAATAGATTTTTTTCTCATACATTATACCCTAATTGTAGTTTCCCATCCCTCTACTCTTCCCAGTTCTTTCCCTCCTCCCCTCCCATTTGGATCCTTTCTGTCCCTCATTAGAAAAGAACAGGCTTCGAAGAGATAACAACGAACACAGCAAGATAAAATATAAGATCAAGCAAAAACTATGTATTGAAGTTGGACATGGCAACCCAACAGAAGAAAAAGAGTCCCTAAAGCAGGCACAAAAGTCAGAGACTCACTTGTTCTCACAGGCAGGAGTCCCATAAGAATACTAAGGTGGAAGTTATACTACATGTCCAGAGGAGCTGGTGCAGACCCATGTAGTCCCTGTGCATGCCGCTTCAGTCTCTATGAACTCACATGTACTCCTGTTGTCCTCCACCCCCTTTGACTCTTGCAATCTCTGTGGGATTTCTTGAGCTCAGAAGTGAGGTATTAAAGGTGTGTGCCACCACTCCTGGCCTATGGTTTTAAGTTTTTAGGGTTTTTTTTTTTGAGAATTTTATTATTTATATATTTATTTATTTATTTGAATTTCTGAGACAGGGTTTCTCTCCAAAACAGTTCTAGCTGTCCTGGAACTCACTCAGCAGACAAGGCTAGCCTTGAACTCACAGAGATCTGCCTGCCTCTGCCTCCGGAGTGCTGAGATTAAAGGTGTGCACCACCACCACCCAGGCTTCTTTTAAGAATTTTAAACATGGAACTATACTTATATCATTTCTATCTCTTCTTCTCACCCCATATTCTCCCATGCCCCATACTCCCTCTCAAATTCATGACCTCTTCTTTAATCATTATTGTTATAAATACATACATACATACATGTCTATTTAGTGATGATGGCATGTGTTTAGGCTTGACGTCTTGAGACCGGATAACTATGGAGTGTAGGGGCTTGTCCCAGGAAAAGATTGATGCTTCTTGTCTCAGCAGGCATTAATTGCCTGTAGCTCTTTAGCTAAGGATGGGACATTGTGAGATTTTCATGATAGCATACCAACCGTTGTCCTTGTGCTAATCCTGTTTAGGAAATCGTATTGTTAAAGTGTCATGAATGCAGCTCCCCTGTCGCATGTGGAACTTACCATCATTTTAGGCAGAACATATCTGGTAGTAATATTTTAATATGAAAATTCAGATAGGTTTTTTTTCATCAATTCATTATCTCTATAAAAATGCCTTGTACTTGAATGAGCACAAAGTCTCAACATGTATATCCATTGGCATCTATTTCTCATTCATACATCTGAAGGTCAACTGATGGCTCTGTTGATACCAGCTGGGCTTTGCTCCAGAAATGTTCTCTTCTGGTCTTTTCTACAGGTCAGGCTTGATTCTTGGTTCAACTCGGGTCTGTTCTACAAGTTTCTTTCTCTTAGGACCAGCAGGGCACCTGGGACATACTTTTACCTATCAAGATGTCGTGAGATTCTCTGAGAGATCAGAATAAAAATGTGACATCTTTTGAGGATAAAGTTTGCACCTGGCTTTCTTCTTGTCATTTAGCCCAAATACCATCCTCCAAAGCATACCACATGGCCAAGTCTACCAAAAGTGGAGTGCAGAAGTAGCTCCATAACAGGAGAGGAAGTCCTAATAATATGGACCAGAGTATGATTTCCAGTAGCACAGGGAACAGTGATGCAACTACCCATAGCCTCAGCAATGGCGTATGTACTTCAAAGCAGAACACGTTCTTTTCTGTCATACCAAGTAGACTATAAACTGCTGGGGACAAAAATAATTGTTGTTTCATTTCCAACTGTATTTTAAATCCTGGTTTGGATATTGGCAGAAAAAAAATAAGACAAATAAATTAAATTCTGTAATGGTTCAGTTAATATTAAGAAGATTAATTATATTAATATTTCTGGCTCAGAACTGTACAGAAAAAAACACTAAAAATATTAACCCAACATGTTTTGGATGTTTGTGTTTTTGAAATTGCTGCTTCTTTCCAGAATTCGACATGCATTCACCCAAATGTGACATTGACAGCCAATATTCAGAACAGGCCAGAGGTTATGGAGTTGGCCCCCATCAGTCAGCAGTAACTTTTATGCCAGTATAAACCTTTGCTTAATTGGACTGGCCTGACCAACTCAGAATGGAGAGTCCATCAATAGCAGTGAAATATAGAATGGACCCAGCTTGTAAATGTCAGTGGTATGAATGCTGTGCTGGTTTGAAATTTAGATATGGTTTTGAAACCAATTGCCCTTTAGTATTTGTTCTGTTAACAAACAGAAATGGTAAAGGGAACATTTAGGGGTCACCTGAAGAGAAAGCAGAGCCCTAAGGCTATAGGAAGGACTGAGCAATGGGGAGAAGAAAAGCAGGAAGTCAAGAGGCTAGTGCCTTTTCTACTGTGCCTGGTCCAGGATCATCAAAGCTGCCAAAACATCCTTCAGGTTTACCTCAGGGCCAGCCAATCCCCTTTGTGTGCTACTTAACATATCTTTCAGATAATCATAGTGTATTTATGTAATTAGACTAATTGTGGGTAATTGTGTGTTGGTACTATATAATTATGAAACCTAGCCTCCAACACTGTGGCACAATATGTAGGCAAGAGACACCGTGGGTGCAAAACAGCCACTTGATCTTTCTTCCCATTCAGAAATTTTCTCCTTTCCAGGTGCCAGAAAAGAAGCACAGACCTTTTTGTAAATCCATTATGTGCAGAACAAGGTCCCTGACAAACACATTTGCAGAAAAGCAACGGTTTTCAGAGCCTTGTGTTTTGGCACTGAAAGTCAAAACCATATGCAAGAGGAATGCGGCTTTGTCTCTGGAATTGACAAGGTGTATTTTTTTTTTATACACAGCAAACAATGGAGCTGAATTGCAGCCTGGCAACCCATTCTCTTCTCTTGAGCTGTCTCACAGAGGAAACACTACAGAGCTCTTGACTATGCTGTCATCAATGCAAGCTACTAGCTGTTGCATGGAGGGCTGCTTGTTTGTCCAGGCTGCCCAGCTAGCTTAGCCCCGAATAATCACACAGATACTGTATGAATTAAATCACTGCTTGGCCCGTTAGTTCTAACTTCTTATTTTCTAACTATTACATATTAATTTAAACCATCTCCATTAGTCTGTGTATCGCCACATGGCAGTGGCTTACCAGCTAAAGTTTCAGCATTTCTGACACTGGCAGCTCCATGGCTTCTCTCTGACTCTGCCTCCTTTCTCCCAGTATGCCATTTAGTTTTCCCCACCTACCTAAGCTCTGGCCTATCAATAGGCCAAGGCAGTTTATTCATTAACCAATAAAAGCAACACATCGACAGAAGGACCTCCCACACCAACTAGCTTTAAGTTTAGGGGTGCTGTGAGCTCTTTCACTTACAGAACTTGTCAGCTATTGGCTAGACCGCTAACACCATTTTCTCAGGTTCATTCTTCCATTATTGAGTGTTGATGAGTCAGGTCAAGCAATAACTTGAGTGCTGACCCTACTGAAGCCTCTGTTTTATAGCATCCTTGTGGGCTGGGCACTATCACTCTTCCCACTGCACACATGAGGAAGCTGGGGCTCTGAGAAATTAAGAAACTTCATCAAAGTCCCATAGCAATTGAATTCAGATGCTCTTGAGCCCAGGACTTAATCACAGCATTCCTCTGGATAAAAGTCATCCATTAGTACATGTGGGCCTTTATGCTGTTGGAGCTTTTTTATCTAGGATTTTTTTTAATTCATGCATTTGCTTCACTGACTGTTTTTTACAATGAGATGGAATCAAATGAGGATAGTGTGATTGGAGCAGGGCACTGACCAGGAGATTTTGGAAATCATAGGGTGGAGGTTTAGTTGAAGACAGTGTTGGGGGGAAGGTAAAAAGGGATAGGGAGACTCCATGTGCCAGAACCTAGTTGTGTCTGCAATATGTGGTACATAGAATCATAGACCAGGAAGCCAGCATTGCGGGTGCAGCACCGTTTGTTTTCTGTCTATGTCCTGACTCTCAGTAAACTTCTGACACTGTAAGACAGGTATACAGTTATTAGACAAATACAGATAGGCCCTGGGTGAGGGTTGGGTATTACCTTACATGACTATAGAGACCATGGATTATGAAAATGAATGATGCTAAGACAGATTAAAAACAGATGCACAAACATAGCGCAGAAGTGACACATGGTATGAGACAAAGACCCAAAGACAGTCCATGTGACTCTCCTGATCATAAAGCTAGTATGCAACAAACCTTTTAAAATTTCCCAGGTTTTCCATTCCCACGGTTATTCACAGTCTTTGAGTGTTTATCTTTGCATTCATAATCACTGATGTACTGACTCTAGTGACTTCTCTAAACTCACAAAAATCCAAGGCCTAGAAAAGAAAAGAAGATAAAAGGCATACTTTGGTCTCCAGACCATTAGCCTAAGGCTTGTTCAGCTCATACAAAAGGTTCATATAATTATTTTATTTGTGGGCAGCCAAAACACTATGTGAGTGCATTTTGATAGTCTCCTATGTGAAAAGCAAGATATATTTTTAATTACAAATTTAGAAGGAAAATACTACTATGCCAAAACAACTGATGTATATTATAGGTACTTACCATTAGGAAGTAGGTGACTTGAAAAGCCTTATGAAGAGTATAGAAAATAGCACCTCCATATTAAAAAAAATAATCATATTAGACTCAGCTTTCTGAAGTAAAATTAGTATAAAATATTCTTATTGTCCTTATCATACAGTTGCCTCTTTGGTGTAACTTCAAAGGCTGAGCAGATAAAGCAGAGGTCAGAGGTCTAACTGGGAAAACTGTCTCTGGCACTGCAATGAGAAATCCTTTCCTACTAACTGAATAGCCTTCTTCCAGGATCACTTGTAGTGCAGTTGGAATGAGGATCATAAAGGGATGGGAGCAAGAGGAGCTAATGCCAATGTCTTTATAATGGATATTCTTTGATGCTTGAGAAAAGTGACAAAGAGGAGAGTTAGTTAACAAAGCCCCTGCAAGCTCTCCCATGTGGTAGTATCATGTGGAATCACTGTGTCAAGGAGGCATCTTCAATGGTGAGAATCATCTTGGGAACTCTGAAGATGATAAAACAAGTGGGTGTCATATCCTTAGATCCAGTGATGGGAGCAGCAATGCCCCCCCTTTTTTGAAGAGAAGTTAGATGCCTGATTTTTAAAACTTAGAAATGAATTAAGCTGTTCCAAAATTCAGTATAGGTTAAGAAGTGAAAAGAGAAGTCCAAATAGAATATCAGATTTGAGTGTTAGCTTGTTGCCTTACAGCCACAGCTTTGGATGCAGCTGTTCTAACAGGGCAGTTTAGATCGGTTATGGCTAGGACAGGACCAAAGAGCAAGATGTGTGGGTAGCCTGTGGGGAGCCTCTTAACAAACTCAAATTGTTTTGAAGACACATTTCTTCCCTGCCATAAAGGAAATACAATATTGGTTTGAAAGACAGGACTGCTTAAAAAGATGACTGGCTTGCAAGGTAGAAGTTCACATCTTGGTGACTCTAGCTTTTGTCTTAGTTACCTAGAGTCTTTCTTCTCTCGAACATTTACCTCAAAGACGGAGGCTCCCTTCCCTGCTTTAACAACTTTATTGGTTTACTGATGATCTGTAAGAGGATGCTATGTTACCAAGGAACTTTGCAATCTGTAACAACATCTCCAAGTAAAAGCAAATGTGAAAAGCCTAAGTCAACTTTCTATGTGAATATAGTGACATAGTGAACAATGCAGTAAAATCAGAACAGAAGTTTCTGGATTTAACACTATTAGCTGCGCTACCTTTAGCAATATTTCTTTGTTTTCAGGTTAACTTTCTTTATTAACAAATGGAACAATAGTGCTTTTTTATGATGTGAGGATGAATTAAAACCTTCTATAATAAGTCATTGGGTGTTACAGTAGATGCTCAACAAATATCTCCTTTCTAAATATACAGCTTATGTCACAGATTTAGGAGAAAACATTATACAAATGATTAGCATTATTCAATATTTCTGGAAGGATGGTATGTTAAACAAAAACTAAAAGGTTTGGTAGATACATAAAAACTAAAACAGATACACTTCGGGAAGTTTGGGACAAAGTTTCAGTCAAGGTGTGACTTGATTTGGTCCCTTTTGCATGAGAAAGTCCTCAAAAGATGTGAATCCTCGAAATGGTTTTCATAAACAAGGAAGCAGGGACAAAACCTTGAAAGAAAGAAAGAAAGAAAGAAAGAAAGAAAGAAAGAAAGAAAGAAAGAAAGGAAGGAAGGAAGGAAGGAAGGAAGGAGGGAGACAGGGAAAGGGAGGGAGGGAGGGAGGGAGGGAAGGAGGAAAGACTACATTGCATCCAGAGAATATCAGGAAAGGTAGGGTACTCAGGATGTGGAAAATAAAGTCTTAGAGATGATGAGAGGACTTAGAGCCCTACAAGGGCAGGCAAGCCTTGGTTGTATCTCTCTGCAGTTTGCTTTAGTGTGTGATGTTATCTTAAAAACCAACAGAGAAGAATCACAATCAAACTAGAACAAGAAGAATGGATAAATGAGGAGAGGTACTAGGAGCTGAGACAATCCTTGGAAAGCTATGGTACTGAGATGGCAGCAGTTAGTCAAGCTATAGATCAGGAGGTGCCCTATTGATCTCAGGGACCAGATTGGTGCAAGACTTTGTGCATCTGTAATAAAGAGATATCTTGGCGTAATATTTCCAAAGGAAACATTTTCTTTTTCCTTCTGAACTCCTTTTAAAACCGCAATTATTATGGTCAATGAAGGAGAGTGTAGGAGGCTGTAACTGGCTTTCTGAGCACACCAATTTTTAAGATGGTTGAGCAGGGAGACCAGTGATAATAGATTCCATCTTATGAACTTCTGTCTGAGGCTCTTTCTGATGGCTTCCTTAGAGATAGTAGTATGTGACTTCAGTATGTTCCATCGTTCTAAAATAGAGCCAGCATTGCTTTATTTTACTCTAAACCTTACACTAATCAGACCTCATTAGTGTGGCCAAAAGGGATTATATTAAAACTCAATAGTAAAATGTTAACATCTGTTGTGGTCTTGAGTTTTATCGGAAATTTCAAGCTTTCAGATGAAAAAATATCAATCTGAAAGCAGAAGTCCCTGGTATGGCTAAAGCGACTTTGTCTTTCAGACAATGCTAGGGAAGAATGGGAGATAAATTACATCTCTAGGAAAGGAAAAGAAAAGAATTGCGTAGACTTTTCTGCACTAAATATAGGAAATATAGGCAGTAGTCTCTGTTCAGGGTTGGTGTGTACCATATAAGTTAATCTTTCTTTAGAGAAAATAATTTTGTTCATCTAGTTCTCTAATTCCATTTCTCAAGCAGTAGTAATCAGGGCCCCAATACAAAACAGATGGCCTCTCTGATGGGGTTACTTCAGGAAGATGTGATGAAGAGATTATTATGGATATATGGACTGGATGAAACAGTTAAACACCTTGTTTCCATTAAGAGCCTGGCCCTGGATCCATTATCAACAATGCGTCTGAAGAGGGATGGAGTGATGATTTGAACCTAGGGTTATAAAACAAGGAGGGAGGCATATGTGGCTATTTCATTGTCAACCTGATTACACGTAGAATCACATAGGAGACTAAATCATATCATTGGGTGTGTCTATAATGGCATTAGAAAGAGGATTAACAGAGGGGAAAGACATGTCCTGAATGAATGTGGCACCATTCCTTGGCCTAGGGGTACAAGATGCACTAAATGAGAGGAAAGATAAAGACAGAAAATGAATTGGTCACTGGCATTCCCCTTGTTTCTGCTTCATGATCCAGCATGACATGAACTGCTTCGCCCACCCTGCCATGCCATCTCCCATGATAGACTGAACCGTATAAAATGGTGAGCTAAAATATGTTCTTCATGCCTTATTATCTTTGTCAGAATTTTATCACAACAACTAAAAGGGTAGATAATATACTATCCATGGCTTTAGTAGAAAAATCTGATCATAGCTAACTCATGATGTGACTGAATGGTAACTGGAAAAAGATTAAATATATTCTTTTTCCTTTACTCCAGCTCTCATTGTCTTCTGTGGGTAATGCTATTGGAAAACTCATCTGGAATCCGGTGTGCACACGGATGTGGCAATGCATTTTATGTCAAATTCCCTGAGCACAAAGCAAAATGAAGACAAGTGTCTGTCTGTATCAAGACTGTTATAATCTATCCCATATTTAGAATTCATGAGTCGCTGATACCACCCATGCTGATGGAGTGGTTAAATATCTTATTTTAGAGTAAGAAAGTCTTTTATTTCTGAGTTTGCATTCATTAACATTGAGGAGTTTGCCCATCTATGAAGCTTTCTTCATAATTTATTTATTAGAGACAAGATCTCATATAATCCAAGCTAGATTTGACTTTTCTATGTAACTGAAGATGAACTTGAACTTACATTTTTCTTACCTTCGTCTACAGTGTGTTATGATTACAAGCATGTGGCACCATGCCATATCCAATTTTAGGATGTTCTGGGACTTCAAGCAGACTAGCCAAGTCCTCTACCAACTGAGTTACAATTTTAGCCTCAAATATGCTTTTATGTAGATCCCCCTCTCTTAATGTAAATTCTCATTTGCCTAGTTCTATTTTCCCATCTTAAAGGTGTTATTTCCCCTCCTATTTGTTTCTATACAATGATATAAAAACACCTACTCAACTGGATTGGTGTAGGTATTAAGCTGAAGTAGCTGCAAAAAATGTTATATAGTGAAAACATTAGATCCAAAACTTCTTTAGTCCAAAGATCAACTCTTCTGATCATACTGTAATTTGAGTTTGAGAGGTTACTTCCATAGTTGGAGTAGGTTGGTATGTTATTAACTGTTCTTCTTGTTGAAACTAAATGCTTACCAAAAGCAACAGGGATAGAAAGATTTATTTTAGTTCAGATTTTATGACAGGGAAGGCGTGGTGACTGGGGCTCCCTTCTCAGCCCAGCAGTTTGCTATAGTATAGATCGCAGCATCTGTTGTGATAGATTAGAAGCAAAGAGAGGAAGGAAGTGGAGTGGGTTAAAGGTTCAAGGGCTGGGCATCAAAGTCAACTTCCTCCAGCAAGGGTGTACATCTGAAAAGTACCCCATTCTTCTAAAACAGCACTCCTATCTATAGACTAAGTATTCAAACACATGAGCTTGTGTTTAAACCCAGCAGTTGGTATAATTGATTGATACTATTATGGTATTTGAGACAATGAAGTAAAAGTCCTTGACAGTTTTAGAGTCTAGAAATTAATTTAGGCCCATTATATATTGCTTTGGTAGATTCTTTACAGACAATATAATCATTGCTTTGTATGTTCAACTTTTAATTCTCTTCAGACAAGAGTTGAAGAATGAATTGGTTTGCATTTCCTCCATTAAGATGTAAACTTCATAGGGTCACTGACTTTCCTTTTTTTCTGCTGTATTTCTTGTTTCTACCTCAGCATAGGTACTTGATAAGGATTTATTTGCAGTGACTGAATAAAAATTATGGATTTTGAGAAAGTAAAAAAATCCTTAAAAGCACAGTGGTTTCCCTCCACATGAATGCTAGTTTCAAAAGTGTTTTGGAAGAGAGAGCTTAAAAGGCTGGAGGATACTGTTGAAATATTGTAGTTGTCTGCAAAATGTTGACACATGTCAAAGATACGCGAGTAGATGCGCCATCTGGGAGGCAGAGGCCTGGGCTTCAGTTCTAGGAGCCATGACTCCCAAGGGAAGGTGAATTGAGCATTGCTCAATGTGTGAGAATGCCATTGTCCCTGTTGGCTCCAGCCCTGGCTGGATAATTGGGCCACCTTCCATCTGAACCTCAAAGTATTTTTTGTTGTTTGTTATATTTTAAGGTTTATCAAAGATCAAGTTCTGTGCTTCACCAGAATTAGTGGCTTAAAAACTTGCTTTTGTTTTTAATTTGATCTATTATGGAAAAAAACAAGGACTGGATTCAAGTGGGTGGATTTAGTTACCTATTCATCAAATTACAGGTATTGATTGCAAGTTACTACACTTTAGCATCTGATACCCTTAAGATGTTTAAATGCCACTATCTCATTTCTTCTAGGGGTTAGCATTCCATAGCGAATGCATTTCCTAACTGGTTGTTCCCAGAAAAGCAGCATTTGAAGCATTTTTAATAAATTTCTACTGGAGACCCTATAATTTTCAATTTCTCAAGAGCACTTAACAGTTGCAAAGGTCATTTTAACACATAAATATAAAACTAGTTCACATAGCTCACTCTCCTTATCTTCAGGTGATTTTATTGTCTGTTTTCCTCCTTGAAACTTATATTCACTCATTCAACTATCTATCCAATATTTTGACATGAATGCTGAATGAGTATAAACTTACTATATAGAAACCACAACCCTTGTATTGAGGATAAAGGTAAATGATAGAGTGCTTGCTCGACATTTATGAGGCTGTTGGTTCAGTTCCCAGTACTATTAGAACTAAGAGGGTTGAAAAGTAAATCAATCAATCAATCAATCAATCAATCAATCAATCAAATAAGCTCTTCACTTTTCCCAGTTCAGTACATTTCTTCCTTCCAGTTGTCAAGAAATAATCATTGTTGCCATTATTTTTCTATGATTTAGTTTGTACCCTCTCTACATAAAACTCAATAACAAATCTGTTTGTTTTTCAAAATATAATGCTGGACTGTGTATCATTGTACTTCACGCTGAAGAACCACAGGAAGAGGCTTTCTGCTTTCATCTTTGCCTTTATTTAAGTCTGTTCTCAACACAGATGCCAGCTTGTCCTCCAGAAACCTCAATCAGGATTATCCCACTCTTGGCTCAAAGTCCCCCATCACTGCCCCGCTTTTCTCTCATGCTAAACTAAGTCCTCACAGTACAGGGAGGCATTTTCTATTCCTTCCCATTCCTTAGGTATTTCTTGCTTCTTTCCTCATTTCTCTTGTTACATTGTTCTCTATCCCACCACCCTGTGGTTCTAGGAACATTCCTAGGATGGTTCCAACTTATACATTTCTTCGTTCCTGCTTCTTGTTTCCTTAGTCTAAATATACTCCCTTATTCCTATTGTGTGTTGTTATCTTGACAACTTTCCCTTAATCACCCATAGAATTCCTGTATAGTTTATTCTACACAAATGGTGCTAAGCACCATTTGATGAATAGCGTACTTACTTGTTCACTGCCTGTCTCCCTCATTGAACTGTCAGCTCCTTGTAGACAGGCACTTGTCTTTATTCACCATCTTATCTATAGCACCTAGATCTGAACACTGTGCGTTCAGTAAAGAATTGAAAAATTAAAGAGGTTTGCAGTGAAATTCCTTAGTGAAAGAACACCTTCTGAAACCTTAAGTTTGTCTGATACAAGTCTATGAGTATTGTCTGATTTCTCTAATACATAGACAGTAAGGTCATCTTGGCTCAGTTAAAAAGTTTGGAAGATGAATTCCACATTTGAACAGAGCTTGGTTTGCAGGTACTGAAGGCAATTACCGCTCAGAATTTGGGTCTCGTCTGACCTACCTTCTGAAACATTTCATGGTGGTAAATGGAAGTTAAAACATTTTTCTCAAATCCATATTGAGTATATTATCTTCATAATTTTCTAGTAAAGTATTTTGTAGACATCTCTCTACTCAGACACCACGATGAATGAAAAAAAGGAATACTGAAAAGATAAGTAAGTGTCCTTAGGAAAAATATGCCAGGGAGGGGCATAGCCCTAGATGAGTGAGTGAAATAAAGAATGTGAAAATTATCAACCTGTTTAGAATGGCTGTGTCTTTCACATAAGATATATTTTGGCTGAAGAGATGATAGCTCAGTAGTCAATAACTTGTTGACCTTTCAAAGGACGCATATTAGTTTTCCAGCACCCACATGGTGGCTCATAACCATCTGTAACTTAGCTGCAGTTGCAAGGGACCTGCACGTGGTGTACATATAAACACACAAGCTAAACGGTCATACACATAAAATGAAATAAATAACTCTAAATATAAAAAATCTACTGAATGGTCCCCACAAGTGTCACTGCAGCCAGAACAAAATAAACCATGAAGAGGTAAAAAGAAAGACTCAGTTAAGCAAGACTTAATCTGCCAGGCTGGACCAAACTTTGGGAGTATGATGCCAGGCTGTTTATTGGCAGCATATTTAAGTGTGGTATAATTGGATAAGTTTCTTGGTGTAATACAATCCCTGGTGAACATGAAGCATAATTACTTGAAATTCAACTCAGGGTACATGTTATATTTTCCCTGAGAAAACACATTTCTACAGATAGGGTACCTGTATTAGTTTATTTAGTGCCTAGGGAAAGATCTTTTATGGTCTCTTTCACCCCGTGAGGTTTTGTTCTTGCTCTTTAATTTACCCAACTACTTATTTTTCCCCTAACTCCCACTCAAAGGGGATGAGATCCACGACTCTAGACCTTAGCCTAGATACAATTTCCTTTATGCACAGGAGAATTCTCCACATTGAATCTCTCTGTTTGGGTGGGACTCTGACTTCACTTAACTAATGAGTAGGGACCAAGAGTGGCATATGCCATTTCAAGACTCCAACATTTTATACGTAACTCCTGATCTTTCTGAGCTATATTGTCTTTGCCATTTTTAGTTACTACACTGTCCTGGTTCTCTTCACAACCTTCAGGAGACCTGTAACATGAGAAAGAAACAAGTTTCTGTAATGTTAAGTCACTGTTATTCAGTTTGTTACCACAGAATAGTCCAGCTTTCTCAAACTGACTGAATCACAGAGCTATGGCTTCATCCTATACCTCTCTATAGAATTGTGAGCCCCTCCCACTCTTTATATTTATCACATCTTTACTGATTAGTGTATAAACTATGTCTATAATGTTCATCTTTGTATCCTCAGCACTTGGAGAAAACGTTACCCGATAAGTGTATATTGAGTTGATTTTATATTTTTACCTCCATATCTCTGTGGTTTTGAACTTCTGGGAAAGTGGCAATTACATTTTTAAAATCCATAAATGGTGAAATATCTCACATTGGTACTGGATTTGAAGTAGCTCTTTATCCTTCCTGTGAACCAAGCTAAAATTGACCAAAATCAGATTCTTCTTCTAGCTTCTTCATTCTCCTTTGGACACCAAGATAAAACAGAAGGTCAAAAGTGTTGTAGGGAAGACCTCCAGGGTGAGATCCTTGTCTAGTCTCTGTTTGGACTGGGAACCTTTAGGTTCTCAGTGTGTGGTTCAAGGAACTGAAAAAATACACACACAAGAAGTATCAAAAAGACAGAAAAATTATCAAGAGCAAAACAAAGGCTCATTTTTCAGATACACTGCCAAAAGAGGCAGTGGAGTAGTTGAATGAATGAGAAGTCCAGGGCCTGGGTTCTTTTTTATGGGTTCTAGAGGAAAGAGGAGTAGTTGCTGAGGGGAACAATTTAGGTGGTTCTCTATTATTTTTATTGAAAAATTTTCATATATTTTGATCATGATTTTCCTCCCCCAATCCCCCTTCTCCTACCTACCCAACTTTATATTTTCTTTCTAAACAGACAAAAACAAAATAAAAATAAGAAACACACAAAAAGAAAAGAAAACAAAATTAGACAAAAAGTCTACAAAATCACTATTGCGTTCATTTTTGTGCTGGTCAACTGCTCTTAGGCATGGGACATGCCCTAAAATGTGGTTAACATATTCAGTGAGACTCCATTAGAGAAAAAGCTAACTTTTCCTTTGTCAGTGGGTATCAATTAATTACAGAGGTTAGGCGTGGGTGCCCTTGTCTTCTATTTTCTCTCATTGCTGTAATAATCCATTAAGTTTGAACCTATGCAGGACTTATGTATGATGCCATAGTCTATGTGAGTTCATAAGCACTTCAGTCCTTTTGTATCTGGAAGACATTTCCTTAGAGTCATCCAGCCACTCTTTGCCTTCTCTTTCTTTTTTATTTTATTATTTTATTTATTTTTTTAAAACAATCTTTGCTTTATGTACCAATTCCAGTTTGTTCTTCCTCCCCTTTGGCTCCCCCCACCTTCCCCAATCCCTCCCCCTCCCATTCCCAAGAGAAAGTGAGGCCTCCCATAGGGAGTCAAAATGTCTGTTGCATCACTTGAGGCAGAGCCAAGGCCCTCCCCCTGTATCTAGGCTGAGAAAGGTACCCCTTCATAGGGAATGGTTTCCAAAGAGCTGGTTCATGTACTAGGAATAAATACTGGTTCCACTGTCAGTGACCCCCCTCAAACTGCCCAAGCCTCACAACTGTAAATTGGGATGATGGGGATGAGAGGAGGAGAGTGGGGAGGGGAGAAGGGGAGGGAGGAGGAGAATGTAAATTATCTGGAAGGTGGAGTTGGGCCCCACCTTCAGAGGGCCTAGTTTATTCTTATGCAGGTTCTCTAACTGTCAGTCCAGAGTCAGTGAGGTCACAGTAGCTTGAGTCAGCTGTTTCCATGGGTATCCCCATCATAGTCTTGACCCCTTTGCTCCTCCCTCTTTATGACTGGACTCCAGGAGCTCAGCACAGTGCTTAGCGGTGGATCTCTGCATTTGCTTTCATCAGTTACTGGATGAAGGTTCTATGATGACAATTAAGGTAGTCATCAATCTGATAACAGGGGAAGGGTGGTTAAGGTACCCTCTCCACTATTGTTTAGATTCTTCACTGGGGTCTTCCTTATGGATTCCTGGGAAATTTCCTAGTGCCAGGTTTCTCGCTAAGCCCATAACGTCTCCCTCTATTAAGATATCTTTTTTGCTCTTCCTCTCTAACATTCCCCCAACTCCACCTTCCAGATAATTTACATTCTCCTCCTCCCTCCCCTTCTCCCCTCCCCACTCCCCTTATCCTCTCTTCCCCATGATCCCAATTTACTCAGGAGATCTTGTCTATTTCCTCTTCCCAGGGGTATCCATGTATGTATCCGGTAGGGTCCTCCTTGTTTCCTGACTTCTCTAGGATTGTGGGTGTTGGCTAGCTATCCTTTGCTTTATGTCTAATATCCACTTATGAGTGAATACATACCATGTTTGTCTCTCTAGGTCTGAGTTACCTCACTAAGGATGTTTTTTTTTTTCTAGTACCATCCATTTGCCTGCAAATTTCAAGATGTCAGTGCTTTTTGCCACTGAGTAGTATTCTAATGTGTAAATGTGCCACATTTTCTTTATCCATTCTTCAGTTGAGGGGTATCTAGGTTGTTTCCTAGTTCTCGCTATTATGAATAATACTGCTATGAACATAGTCAAGAAAATGTCCTTGTGGCATGAGTATGCACCCTTTGGGTAAATGCCCAAGACTGATATTGTTGGGTCTTGAGGTAGATTGATTGTCAGTTTTCTGAAAAATCACCATTCTGATTTCCAAAGTGACTGTACAAGTTTCTACTTCTACTAGCAGTGGAGGAATGTTCCCTTTACCCCACATCCTTTCCAGTGTAAGCTGTCATTAGTGTTCTTGATCTTAGCTATTCTGACAGGTGTGAGATGGTACCTCAGAGTTGTTTTGATTTGCATTTACCTGATGGCTAAGGATGTTGAACATTTGTTTAAATGTTTTTCAGCCATTTAAGATTCCTCTGTTTATTCTCTGTTTAGATCTTTACCTCAGTTTTTAATTGAATTATTTGGTTTTTGCATGTCTAATTTGTTGAGTTCTTTCTATATTTTGGAGAGAAGTTCTCTGTCAGATATGAGGTTGGTGACAATCTTTTCTCATTCTGGCAGCTGCTATATTGTCTGTTGACCATGTCCTTTGCTTTACAGAAGCTTTTCAGTTTCAGGAGGTCCCATTTACTAATTGTTTCTCTCTGTGTTTGTGCTACTGGGGTTATATTTAGGAAGTGGTCTTCTGTGCCAATGCATTCAAGGCTACTTCCCACTTTCTCTTCTATTAGGTTCAGTGTGGCTGGATTTATGTTGAAATCTTTGATCTGCTTGGATTTGAGTTTTTTGCATGGGGATAGGTATAGATCCATTTGCATTCTTCTACATGATGACATCCAGTTGTGCCAGCATGATTTGTTGAAGATGCTTTCTTTTCTCCATTGTGTAATTTTAGTTTCTTTGTCAAAAAATCAGGTGTTTATAGGTATGTCGATTAGTATCATGGTCTTCAATTTGATTTCATTGGTCTACCTATCTGTTTCTGGGCCCATACCAGGCTGTTTTCATTACCATAGCTCTATAGTAGAGATTGAAGTCAGGAGTGTGATACCTCCCAAAGTTCCTTTATTGTACAGGATTGTTTTGGTTATCCTGAGTTTTTTGTTTTTCCTTATAAAGTTGAGTATTGTTTTTTCAAGGTCTGTGAAGAACTGTGCAGGTATTTTGATAAGGATTGCATTGAATCTGTAGATTGCTTTTGGTAAGATTGCCATTCTTATAATGTTGATTCTACTGATCCAAAAGGCATGGAAGAGCTTTCCATTTTCTGGTGTCTTCTTTAATTTCTTTCTTCAAACACTTAAAATTCTTGTCATACAGGTCTTTCACTTGTTTAGTTAGAGTTACCCCAAGATATTTTATGTTGCTCATGGTTATTGTGAATGGTGATGTTTCTCTGATTTCTTTCTCAACCCATTTATCATCATAGGAGGGCTACTATTTTTTTTGAGTTAATCTTGTATCCTACCACATTACTGAAAGTGTTTATTAGCTGTAGAAGTTCGCTGGAAGAAATTTTGGGGTCACTTATGTATATTGTCATATCATCTGCAAATAGAAAAAGTTTGACTTCTTCCTTTCTAATTTGAATTCCCTTGATCTCCTTCTGTTGTCTTACTTCTCTAGCTAGAATGTCAAGTACTATAATGAATAGATATGGAGAGATTGGACAGCTTTGTCTTGCTCCTGATTTTAGTGGAATCGCTTTGAGTTTCTCTCTGTTTAGTTTGATGTTGGCTGTTGGCTTGCTGTATATTGCCTTTATTATGTTTAGGTTGTTCCTTGTATCCCTGATCTCTCCAAGACCTTTATTATGAAGGGGGGGGGTTGGATTTTGTCGAAGGCTTTCGCAGCATCTAATGAGATGATCGTGTGGTTTTTTCTTTCAGTTTTTTAAAATAATTTTACATTGATAAATTTTTGTATGTTGAACCATCCATGCATCTCTGGGATAAAACCTACTTGATCATGGTGGATGATTTTTCTGATATGCTCTTAGATTCAGTTTGGCGGAATTTTATTGAGCATTTTTACACCAGTGTTCCTGTAATTTTCTTTCTTAGTTGAGTCTTTGTGTGGTTTGGTATCAGGATAACTGTTGCCTCATAAATAGAGTTTGGCAATATCCCTTCTGTTTTCATTATGTGGAACCACTTGAGGAGTATTAGTATTAGCTCTTCTTTGAAATTCTGGTAGAATTCTGCACTGAAATCATCTGGTCCTGGACATTTTTTGGTCTGAAGACTTTTGATGACTGCTTCTTTATCCTTAGGGGTTGTAGGTCTATTTAAATTGTTTATCTGTTCTTGATTTAATTTTGCTTTGTGGTACCTATCCAGAAAGTTCTCTATTTCTTTAAGATTTTTTCCATTTTGTGGAGTGCAGGTTTTTAACCTGATGATTTTCTGTATTTCCTCAGTGTCTGTTGTTATTTTTCCATTTTCATTTCTGATTTTGTTAATTTGGGTATTTTCTCTTTGACTTTGGTTAGTTTCAATAAGGGTTTGTCTATCTTGTTGATTTTCTAGAAGAACCAACTCTTTGTCTCATTGACTGTTTTGTTTTCTTTGTTTCTATGTTATTGATTTCAGCCCACAATCTGATTATTTCCCTGACATCTACTCCTCCTGGGTGAGTTTGCTTCTTCTTGTTCTAGAGCTTTCAGATGTGTTGTTAAGTCGCTAGTGTGAGATTTCTCCAGGTTCTTTATGGAGGCACTTATTGCTATGAACTTTCCTCTTAGCACTGCTTTCAAAGTGTGCCATAAGTTTTCGTATATTTAGCATTCGTTTTCATTGAATTCTAGGAAGTCTTTGATTTCTTTTTTATTTCTTCCTTGATCCTGGGGTGATCCAGCTGTTGAATTTCCATGAGTTTGTGGGCTTTCTGCCATTAGTGTTGTTGAATTCTAACTTAAAGTCATGGTGTTCTGATAAGATACAAGAGATTACTACATTTTTTTTGTATCTGTTGTGGTTGCTTTGTGACTGAGTATGTGGTCGATTTTAGAGAAGGTTCCATACGATTCCAAGAAGAAGTTGTATTCTTTTGCATTTGGGTGAAATATTCTATATATGCCTGTTAAGTACATTTGAGTCAAGACATCTGTTATTTCTCTAATTTCTCTGTTAAGTTTCTGTCTGGCAGTCCTGTCCACTGGAGAGAGTGGTGTGTTGAAGTCTCCCACTATTAGGGTGTAGGGTTTGATGTATGATTTAAGCTTTTGTAATGTTTCTTTCACAAATGTGGGTGCCATTGTATTTGGTGCATAGATGTTCAAAGTTGAAACTTTTACTTGATGGATTTTTCCTGTGATGAATATGAAACGTCCCTCTTCATCTTTTGATTGATTTCAGTTTGAAGTCTATTTTGCTAGATGTTAGGATAGTTATACCAGCTAGTTTCTTAGGTCCATTTGATGGAAAAAATCTTTTCCAAACTCTTTACTCTGAGATATTATCTGTCTCTGAAGTTGAGGTGTGTTTCTTGGATGCAATAGAAGGGTGGATCTTATTTTCGTATGCACTCTGTTGGCCTGGTCATTAGGCTAATTGAGACCATTGATGTTAAGAGATATTAATGACTAGTGATTATTAGTCCCTGTTATTTTGGTTTTGTTGTTGCTGGTGGTATTGTGTGTGTATGTTTCACTTCTTTGGATTTTGATGGTGTCGGGTTTTCTATTGCCTATGTTTTTGGCAGTATAGCTAACTTCCTTGGGTTGGAGTTTTCTTTCTAGTACTTTCTATAGGGCTGTATTTGTGGTTAGGTATTGTTTACATCTGGTTTTGTCAAGGAATATCTTGTCTTCTCCATCTATGGTGGTTGAAAGCTTTGCTAGGTGTGGTAGTCTAGCTGGCATTGTGATCTCTTAGTGTCTACAGAACCTCTATCCAGGACTTTCGGACTTTCAGAGTTCCATTGAGAAGGCAGGTGTAAATCCGATGGGTTTGTCTTTGTATGTTACTTGGCCTTTTTCCTTTGTAGCTCATAATACTCTTTTTTCATTCTGTATGTTTAGTGTTTTGGTTATTATGTAGCAAGGGGATTTTTTTTTGATCCAGTATATTTGGTGTTCTGTAAATTTCTTGTTTTTTTTATAGACATGTCCTACTTTAGGTTGGAAAGGTTTTTTTTCTATGATTTTGTTGAATATATCTTCTGTGCCTTTGAGCTGGAGTTTTTCTCCTTCTATCCTTATCATTCTTAGGTTTTGGTCTTTTCATGCTGCCCCATATTTCACGGATATTTTGTGTTAAGAATCTGTTGGATTTAACATTTTTTTATGTCTAATCAATAGCAGCAGTCCCTGTTATGTTCTCCCATCTTTGCCTTTCTCTTTGACTGTCTCTTGGTGTCTTAGGGATGGTGCACAACACTCTGTAAGGCGCAGTCCAGCTATGAGATTCTGGGCCTCTCTTCCTTGAATTCCTTGCCTAAGATTTGCTGCATATGAGTCATGCTCATCATCTTTTCAATCTTCTTGGGCACAGTAGCACACTTGATATTTGCTTTCTTCGTTATTGAGCTCTATGAAGCACTTGGGTTTATTTGGAGGCTTCCTTTAGATGAGGAATCAGAATGGCAAGCCACACACGCTTTTCCAATTGCTTCTGCGTGTGTATTACTAGATTTTGATGCCAGAAAAGTCACTATCACAACTCCTATGCATCTGGTTTATAATAAGAAAGCCACAAACAGAGGGACTTCAGAAAGCATTCCAAGAAAGCTTAAATGTCTCTGCATAAACTCAAGATGCCCAGACGGTTACCTTATGTGTTGTAGGGCTGTGTCATTCTCCATTGGCTCTCTAGGAACCTATTTGCAGAGTTCCATCAAAGCTCTCTCAAGCAGAGACATTAACTAAGTGCAAGCCGAAATGTGTATGCTTTTCTGTGTGGCCCCAGAATGACTTGAGTCTCCTGAATGGAATTTCATACATGTGTTGAGTGAGGTGATTTATTATGGGAGGTAATGGAAATTAATTTCACTTTGAACCCTGGGGCACAAGAAAATGCCTAAGTGCTGAGCCATTTTCTGTAAGTAGGCTATAAAGCTGCTACTTGCTTCTGACTGGGTGGTGAGGTGGCAATGACCACTTGTAAAACAATGAACTGGAATAGGAAGTTAATGGGCCCTGACCGTCAGACAGCCTCCAGAGCAAGTCCTACTAGCCCTTGCTGTCAGGGGACTCTTAGGCTTCTTGGCGCCATAGATAATGGATACTGCAGCAGTCCCTGTGTGTTAAAGGAGAGCCAAAGGGAAGAAGCAACATTCCTTGAAGGTCAATGACCGAGCATGACCGTGAGGACTTGGCTCAGTGGGCATCCCCATCACTGGGACTTCCCTTAGTAGGAAGCAAGCTTGTTCAGAGCTATAAATGGCCAGAAAAGATCCTATTTCTAAAGATGACCTCAGCGAAAGGAATCAGTGTTGAATTTGGGCAGGAAAGTGTTTTCCTAGAGGATCCATGAAGTCTGAGGTCCCACCACACTCTACTGATTCTAAACCTTCAAAAATTCCCAGTTTGTAAACACAACTATAAAAAACATACATTGGAGAAAAGGCAGCCTCTTTCGCAAATGGTGCCAAAGAAATGGTTTCAACGCACAGAAATATGAAACTAGGAATATTATCTCTCATCCTGAATAGAAATGAATTCAAAATAGGTCAAGGACCCTAATGTCTGACCTAAAACTTGGAAACTACTAGAGGAAAAGAGAGGAAATCCTTCAAGATCCAAAGAATAGGCAAGGCCTTTCTCAACAGGACTCCAATAGCTCAGACAACAACCCTAGAAGTTGATGGTAAGATCACAGGATAGTTAGAAACCTGCACAGCAAAGGAGACAATTACCAGAGGGAAGAGAGAACCTACAAAAGGAAAAAAACTGCCAACTCCACATTGACTTGGGAATTAATATTTGGATATACAAAGAACTTCAAAAATTAAATACCCAAACTCCAAATTCAATCAATAAATGAGCTAATGAGCTAAAAATGTTGCTATCAAGAGAAAAATACAAATGGGTGAATAAACATATGAACAGAATGTTTAGCATTATCAGCCAACAGGGGAATGGAAATTAAAACTGTTTTGCAATAAATCTCACTTCAGCCAGAAGAAAACAGGTGGCAGCAAATTATGATGACGATATTAGGAAAGAGAGTTTGTTATACTCGGCTGGTGGGAATGTGTACTGGTTCACCCACAGTGGAAATTGATATGGAGTTTCCTCAAAAATTGCTATATAACTCAAGTATACCCTTGTGAATACAGTAGTGTGAGCTCTGGGAATACACAGTAAACAGAACATTCTAAAGGCTCTGGAGATGATGGAAACGGTGATGGACACAATATAAATGTGGGGGCTGGGGAGATGGGTTTGGTACATACCTCTAAGGACTTTTAGTTAGCACACCACGGAGATAATCGCACCACTATGTTTATTGCTCAATTATTCACAATAACCAGGTAATGGAGCCACCTTCGATGTCTGCTAATAGATGAATGAGTGAAGAAAATGTGCTCCACATACACAAAGGACTTTTATGCAATTGTAAAAATCAATTTAAATTATTATATGTTCAGGAAAGTGGATGCAACTGAAAATTTCTTATATTAACTTAAAGAAGCCAAGTGGATGCAACTGAAAATTTCTTATATTAACTTAAAGAAGCCATGCTCAGAGAGACAAATGCTGTGTATGTTTTCTCTCATAAAAGAAACCTAAATTAAAATGTAGATGTATGTGTGTTTGTAGATCATCATAGATCATAAGTGGGGTGAAAAGATCTTGAAGGATGTGAAAGACAGAGAGGGTAATGGCATAACATAGGAAAACAGATGGCAAACTAACTGGAGGGGAGGTGGGGGAAGAGAGCCAGCTGGAGGTGAGGAGAGGGCATGGGAGGAAGAAAGGAAGAAGGCAACAAATGAACAAAGTATAAGGACATATGTATGAATATGAATATATATGAAACTGCTGTGATGAAGCTCATTTCTTTATCTAAAAGATAATCTATAAAATCATTTAATTGTTTTTTTCCCTAAAAGCACCATGGATCAACAGTGAAATACAAAATATCCAGGAACTATTCTAAGAACTTCAGTGAAACAATTCCACAGATTGCATACCTCGATATTGTAAGCCTCGGAATTTCAGAAGAATAAAGTTTCCTTTGGAACTGTATGGAATTCAACACATACTCACTATAGGTAAGAAACTCTCATAATAACACACACTATGTTGAAATAAACATAGTCCATATATGTATTTATCTTCTTTAAATGTATTTGTTTTTATTATTTTTAATTATGTGTAGCTGTGTGTGTCTACATACGGTTGTATGCACATGGTTGCAGGTGCCTGAGGAAGCCGGGTGTCAGATCTCTTGGTGCTGGGATTACAGATGGCTGTGAGTCACTTGATATGGGTGCAGGAATCCAAATTCTGGTCCTCTGGAAGAGTAGCAAGCACTCTTAATGTCTACGTCATCTCTCCAGCTCCCCCATGGATGCTGCGTCCATCATAGTTTCCATCATCTTCAGAGCCTTCAGAATGTTCTGGGCTGTTCCCAGAGCTCACACCACTGCCTTTGCAAGGCAGGTCTTTAAGGAAGGTAGTTGAATGAGTGAATGAATTGTAGCATTTTTGGAGCCAAGGTGTCATCCAAGCCTAGGCCATGCTGGTACCCAAGGGCAATACTGCCACCAGGGCCAAACCAGTATGAGTTGTCTGTGCTGACACATGGGGCCATAATGTCATCTGTACCAGGGCTGCTGCCAAGGGCCGTGTCTGGGTTCATGGCCCCTACCACAGCCAAGGGTCTGAGTTAATGTCTGTTGCTCCTGATACCATCGAAGGCCAGCCTGATGCCAGACGTCTTGTCCACCACCTCTGGCCATGTTAATGACCGAGGGCCTCACTGCTACAAGGACGATGCCAACCTGAGTGGCCTGCCCAGCTTGCAGGGCTAGGCCCTTGCTGCTGCTGTGGACCATGTTTGGGTCCATAGCCCAGCAGAGTCTGGGATGATGTCCATGGCTTGTGTTACCCAGAAGGGCCACAGGAAGAATGCATGTTGAAATCCGAGGGCCACACTAAGCCAGTCCTGTCCCTCACTGGCCCTGCCCCTTGCTGGACATTGCAGCAGGAGAGCTGGTGTCGCCCGTCCTATGGGAGAGCTGACCCAAGCACTCGGGAGAGATGGTTGCAACCCCACCAGAAGTGTGGGAGCACTGGCCCTGATGGCATGGGTCTAGGAGAACGGGCTCTGACCCTCACCTGAAGGGGTGATCCCAATGACCCATACCGTCCAGCTCAACTACCACCCAGATCCACATCCTGGGCTTTGGATTGGCCCACCCTAACAGCTGCCCCATCTATGACCTGCTAAAGTGCACAAAGGGTCTGGCCCTGTGGAACGATAGCTACAGAACCTCCATGACTCTGGGCAACGACAGGATAACCAAGAAGAGTTTCAGTGAGGGCCCAATGATGATGGTGTGCCGGAAACCAAAGCCCTTGAACCAGACCAATGGCTCATTGTAATGAACATTTTACAGGTGGGGCTGATTGGACAAAAGGAGTATACTGTGTGTTGTATCTCAGCTCCCGATGCCACTAGAATTAATGAGGAATTGTTGAGAAGATGGAGGATCGAGATGGGGGTTTTTGTTTATTTTGTTTTGTTTTTAATTAATTTTAGGGGGAATACGGCAGGAATGAAGGGCAGATACAAAGGGGCTGGGAGGTGAGTGGGATTGGGGTGCATAATATGAAACTTCCAAAAAATCAATAATTGTGTTTTAAAATAAATAAGTAAATAGGTTCTGAGCTCTACCCCATGTCTGAGTAACCAGGTTATCCAGATTATCCAGATTATCTCTTAGAAATGAGAGTTTTGCAAACACTTCAAATTATTATCAAGAAGAGTCATAACCGGTACCATACAGGGCCACCTCCATTGGGTGCCCCTAAGAGAAAAAGTTTTCTTTTATACCCAGGAGTTAGGAAAGGTTGAGCTACTAAATTCAAATAGCTCTGGTTTGAATTTCTATATAACAGAGTGTATATGCTGTAACTAATCAGGTTTCCCATTTTACCTTATTCACAAAGCAGTTTAGAATTGATTTACTTGTCCAACACAGTCCACATTTCTACCTTATTTCTCAATGCTCCCCCTACCCTCTCATTCCATATCAACTTCCATTTTCCTCTGAATGATACTTTACAGTTTTTTGTTTGGCTTTTTAGTAGAAAGAGAAAAACATATACAAAATACATATAATCACAGAAGCTCTAGAATTCTTTAGGAAGTGTCTTGGTTAAAGTTTCTATTGCTGTGAAACACCATATCGTCAGAAGAGATATACCAAAAATGTGAAAATGCCATGAGAACAGATTAAAAACCTTTGTTTCAAACTGAAGACCCAAACTGGAAGACACAAGCACACGGGCGTTCTTCCACAGACAGTAGCATACACTAGGAGTGTTGGTAGCAAGGGTTAATTATGAAAATAAAAAAGTAAATGACTGCTGATTTATATGAACAGTCAAGGAAGATCATCTAGTAAAGAAATAAAAGAAAAATAGTCTTTCATGTTTAAAGATCATGTGAATGCTGAGGAAACATGGAGCACAAAGTGTAATACATTCACAGAGAAGGTGGAGATTGGTGGAGAGAAAGAAGCTTGAGCTTCTGGGCTCTTTTGCACTGACCACTTCCAAGTTTCAGAGATGTGTTTCTGTACAATATTAAAATACTTTTGTTTTTTAAAAAAAATAAATTTACACTAGCAATGAATGAATGTTACCCTTGCTCTACAACCTTTCCAGCATCAGCTATTATTAGTGTTTTTGATCTTAGCCATTCTGACAGGTGTAAGATGGTACCTCAAAGTTGTTTTGATTTGCATTTCCCTGATAGCCAAGGATGAAGAACATTTCTTTAAGTATCTTTTGGCCATTTGAAATTCTTCTGTTGAGAATTCTCTGTTTAGTTCAGCACACCACTTTTTAACTGGGTTATTTAGAATTTTCGTGTCTAATTTCTTGAGTTCTTTATATATTTTGGAGATCAGTCCTTTATCTGATATGGGTTGGTGAAGATTTTTTCCATTCAGTAGGCTGCCTTTTTGTCTTATTGACTGTGTCCTTTGCTTTACAGAAGCTTCTCAGTTTCAGGAGGTCCCATTTATTCATTTTTGCTCTTATTGTCTGTGCTACTGGGGTTATATTTAGGAAGTGGCCTCCTGTGCCCATGCATTGAAGACTACTTCCCACCTTCTCCTCTATCATGTTTAGTGTAATTGAATTTATATTCAAGTCTTTAAGCCATTTGAACTTGAGTTTTGTGCATGGCAACAGATATGGATCATTTTCATTCTTCTACAGGTTGACATCCAGTTATGCCAGCACCATTTGTTGAAGATGCATTCTTTTTTCCATTGTATCTTTTTTGCTTCTTTGTCAAAGAAGTTTGGTGTTTATGGGTGTTTGAATTAATATCCAGGTCGTCAATTCAATTCCATTGGTCAACGACTCTGTTTTTATGCCAATACCAACCTGTTTTCATTACTAAAGCGCTGTAATAGGGCTTGATGTCAGGGATGGTAATGCCTCCAGCAGTTCCTTTGTTGTATAGGTTTATATTGCTGGTGGGAATGCAAACTTGTGAAACCAAATTGGAAATCAGTGTGACAATTTCTCAGAAAACTGGGAATCAACCTACCTCAGGATCCAGCAAATCCACTCTTGGGAATATATCCAAAAGATGTTCAATCATACTACAAGAGAATTTTTTCAACTATGTTCATAGCAGCATTATTTGTAATAGCCAGAACCTGGAAACAACCTAGATGCCCCTCAGTTGAAGAATAGATAAAGTGTGGCACATCTACACATTAGAGTACTACTCAGCAGTAAAAAGTAATGACATCTTGAATTTTTTATGCAAATGGACAGAATTAGAAAACATTATCCTGAGTGAGGTAACCCAGACCCCAAAAAAGAATATGGTATGTACTCACTCATAAGTGGATACTAGTCATAAACAAAGGGCAATGAGCCTATAGTTCAGGATCCTAGAGAAACTAAGTGATAAGGTGAACTCAAAGAAAAACATATATAGACCCACCTGGGAAATAGAATCAGACAAAAATTTGGGAGTAGGAAGGAAGAGTTTAGAAGGAATGGAAGAAGGGGGGTTGAGGAGAACTTGAGGGAATGGGATAGTCGAGATGGAGGAAAGACAGATATGAGAGCAAGGAAAGAGGTATCTTGATTGGGGGCGCCATTATGGAGTTATTAAGAAACCTGGCTCTAGACAAATGCCTAAGAACCCACAGGGATGACCCCAGCTAAGACCCTAAGCAATAGAGGAGAGGGTGTCTGAACTGACCTTACCCTGTAGTCAGACTGACGATTATCTTAAATATCACCATAGAAACTTCGTTTAACAACAGATGGAAACAGAGGCAGAGATCCACATCAGAGCACTGGACTGAGCTCCCAGGATCCAGTTGAAGCATTGAAAGAGTGAGAGTATGAGCAAGGAATTCAAGATCATGAAGGGGTCATCCACTGAGACAGTTTGCTTGAGATAATGGAAGCTCACCAACTCCACCTGGACTGGGAACAACCAAGCCCCTCTAAAGAGGGTTGACAGCTAGGGCAGACTGAGGGGCCACTGATAGAGACACTGAGATGTGTCTCTACTGCACATACCAGCTTCATGAGATCCTATTCTCTTTGGATGTAAACCTTGCTCAACTCCAGAATCCTGGTTATTCTGTCTCTTTTCCTGGAGTAGAACTGGACCATTGCAGACACAATGAGTGCTCACCAGAGGAGTTGAGCTGAAGACCCAGTTTACATGATATTGTTGCTCTACATACTTGTGGTTTGAAGTCACTTCCTTATATCGTTACAATTGACCCTTCTGGTATAGAGATGGCTTCCAGGAAGCCATGCTCTTGTCTTATTTGATAATTGGCTAACAAAATGTGGAGAAGTCAAAGCACACAGATAATCTATCATGAGATGGCTTCTGTGTATGCAGCATCTACAATGAATGAGTAATGGAGGAGAAATTAAGTTTGAAATATAACTGGTCTGTTAAAAATTCTTCCCAATTTTATGACTTGTTAAAAATTTGCTTGATGTTACCTAAAATGGGGGTGGAAAATAAAAGATACTTACATAAGTCATCAACAATTTAAAAAATATTTCTATTAACTCTACTCCACAGAAACCACATCGAACATTAACAACAGGGTGAGTCCATGGATGGCAATATGGAGTGCCTCTTATTCTGCCTAGGAGAGGAAGCCAGGAGGAGTGTAGACTTGGAGGAACCAGGCTCCAGAGTGTCTCAGAGGGAATGTACAGCAGCAAAGAGAAAAGTGCTAACAATTTTGTAATAACAGACTTGACATCTAGGGACTGGACTTTCTGAAAATTGAGGGCCTTTAATTCTTGTGCGAGGGGCTTTGACTCTAACTTACCAAGTGAGCATTTGGGCTAATGAGTTTAGTGTGTAGCTATTTAGTGATGAAGAACAGTCCACAACTTTGGGTGGAAAGATGGAGCGCACTGTGCTTTCCTTTCAGCTTCTACAATATTCTGGGAGAGAGCATCTCCCAGCAGGAAGACATAGACATTTCTACATCCTTAGTAGAAAAAGCCAAGGGTGGGGAAGTCTATTTTTCCCAGGCATATTTGAGTCTATAATTATTTGAGGTCATGAACCCACTTGTGGAAATAGATGACCATGGGTCTTCCTTAGCATAGCTAAGGAAAGAAATTTATGTCTGATAAAAACTCTCTCATGGCTTTGAGCTGTAACAAATGTTTTCAGGATGCTGAGAACCAGTCCCTTCTAGATGCTTCCATATATGTGCATATATGGAGATTTATTGTATGCTATTGGCTTGTGTGACTTTAGAGACTAAGACCCACAATGTGCTGTCTGGAATCTGAAGACACAGGAAAGTTAGAAGTACAGTCTGAAGGCCTAAAAAGTCATAGAGCCAATAGTGTAAATTCCTGTTTGTGTCTGAAGGCCTGGGAACTAGAGTAGAAAACCACAAGACAGATGTCTCTGCTCCGGCAGTCACACAGACTTAATTCAACTTTCCTTTATGTTTTTGTTCTATCCAGAACCGCAGTAGATTACCCTCTACCCGTCTTGGGAAAAAAAAGTCCATCTACTCTACTTAGCTCCCTCACCCCTAGAATGTTAGTCTATTTCAAAAATGCCTTCAAAGACACACCCAAGAATAATGTATAACTATAGCTATTTAGGGATCCCATAGCCCTGTCAAGGTAACACATCGAGTTTGCCACATCAATAATCCAGTGCACTTGTCAATGGATTCCTCCTGTGCTTCGGAAACTGATGAAATGCTTGGTCATTCTAACAAAGCTCATGTTCTGGAATTCCTGGAACGGAGGGCATCCCGATTGTGGGTCTTCCTCCCAGAACTCATCTTTGGCTTTCAGAAGCTAAGTTATAGTGAAACGATAATTTCTTTAGCTAGGAAGACGATGGTGGGGTGACTTGTTTATGCTATTTTTCCAGCTCTGTAACCATTGGTGAGTTATTAATTTTCCTGAACTCCATTTTCCTCTTCTAGTAAGTAAGGAATGTGCCCATAGATAACAGAATTGTCATGGGCATGGTGCCTGGCATTGAAAGCTCTCAGCATTTGTTAATTCTGCATAGCTTCCTCCATGTCTTCATCCTTATTTTCCTCCATCACAGGGACACCAGGATTATTCTTTGGTGTGGGATGTTCCTCTGTATACTGTCAATATGTTTTATTATCATTGGTTAATAAAGAAGCTCATTTGACCAATATCCAAGCAGAGTAGTGCCTGGTGGGAAGTCCAAACAGGTATACAGGGAGAACAAGGCAGAATCAGAGAGTCCTAAGAAGCTGCTCCTGGAGGAGTAAGATGAAAGAGCATTACTGGTAAGCCATGGGGCATGTGGCAACACACTAATTATTAGAAATGGGTTCATTTATATAGAGCTAGCCAGTAAGACGCCTGAGTCATCAGCCAAACAACTATAACTAATATTAAGCCTTCAAATGATTATTTCATAAATGGCTACAGGGACTGGTGAGTGGGAGAGAAACCAGTCCAGGTGACCGGATGGGACAGAGAAAGGACTTTCAGTTACACTTCTTATTTCCTTACCGTGGACCCTAACAGTGGTAACTGAACCCCACTGACTCAGAAGCTTCAGAATATCCCATTGTCCCCTGCATGGTTGCCTTTAGACAGAACTCACCTGTCTTAAGTCTCAGTCACTAAGGACAACCACAAAGGAGAATAATTTGTCAGAGAGAGAACAACCTCAGTGTATCATCTATCTTAAATTTGAATAGAGGAGAAAATTACCTTATGAACTCTGAGTGTTCATAAATTTCTGTGATTAGTACTTTACTTAAATATGTATAACATGAAACAAAACATGAATTCTATATGGTTTTAATTTATATGGTTTTATATTGAAATTCAATTTTAAATTAAACATAAAATGTAAATTTTAATAAATAGTACATACATATGACAAATGATACCATTTTGCTGAATTAAAGTAGTCATTGTCTATCTTGTGGGATCATGTAATTGACTAATTTAACTTTATCACCATTGCAATTTATCAATTAAATCTTTGCACAATACATTGTGGTAGTGTTTGATTTCCACCTAATAAACATTAAGACATATAATATTTAGTCTGCCTATCTTAGTAACAACTGGGAATAAGTTAGCACTATTTAATAACATTAGTATTTATATATGATATACTAATTAACTTAATTTTTATAACTATAGTATGGATGAAATAATCTATTTTTTTCCATTGTACACATAAGGAAAGGGAACCACAGAAAGATAAGATAGTTTTCTCAAAGACACATACAAGTTAATTACTGACTTGGAATTCCAACCCAAGTACCCTGAATGAGTCTTTCAGCTAAATAAATAAATATGAACAGAAAGTAAATATGAGTGTTGGAAATATGGGATAGCTTTTGACTGAAATTCTCCGTGGTCATGGTAACAAAGTAGTATGTGCCTATATATTTGATTGTTATAAAAATAAACACTTCATTTAATTACATGAGGAACTCAAAAAATTCTGAGAATAAATGAATGTTTGTAGAACCTACTGTTAGAAAAAAAACTTAATAAAATCTTGTTCAGCAGTAGGGATGAGTCTTTAGGAAAACTGAAATCCCAGATGTAACAGCATAGTCTTCTAACCTGCTCCATTTCTTAACTTGCTTGTACCTGAGAAGTCAGCATGTTATGGGTCTCCTATCCCAAGTGATTTTAGTCAGTAGCAAGTAACTATTTAATTGAGAAAGTTTAGTAAGCATTGGGCTGACAATTATGTTAAATGGTGCCTAAGTTATTTCCAACCTAGTGAATCCTTCACTTTATGAAAGAACCATGAATTCTGGAATTGGGAGGAGAAAATTTGGATGAAAGATTAGCAGAGATTAATTGCTCTGAAAATTGACTCCAATAGTGGGCCCTCAGGCGTTCTCAGCATTTGCACAACAGGAACTCAAAAGAAAACCCCCTACCCAACCTGAAGGTTGTGCTTACACATCTGAAGAGGAAGCTTCACTTAGATGTTGCTGGGATCTCTGATGGGGTAACCAAAAGCTAGCCTGAAATTACCAACAGAACCAGGACATATCTGAGAAATTTATGTTAAGTTTAAGATTTGGAAATTCAGCAAAGTTTTCTTTAGATTTGCTAGAGACACAATTTTACTATCCTAATAGGCATATGTTGGCAGAGACTACATATTTGTTTCCCGGTCGCTCAGACAAGAAATAAACACACAGAAATCATATTATTTGTAATACTGTTTGGCCAATAGCTTAATCATATTTCTGGCTAACTCTTATATCTTAAATTAACCCATCTCCATTAATCTATGCATTGCCATGAGCTCATGACCTACTGGCAAAATCTCCTGTGGCAGCTATATGGCTTCTTCCTGACTCCACCTTCTTTCTCTCAGCATTCAGTTTAGTCGTCTCCTACCCCCCAACCCCACCTAGCTCTATTCTGCCCTGTCATAGGCTTAAGCATCTTCTTTATTAACCAATGGCATTCTCTGCATAGAGAGGGCAATCCCACATCAGGCATATTTAAAAAAGTATTCGACAAAACCAAACATATAGTCATAAAAGCCACCAACCAAGAAAACATGCAAGGGAACTTCCATGACCTGATAAAGGGCTGTTAAATAATCTTGAACTAACATTGGCGTTAATGTCAAAACAGTAAGTGCTTCTGTACTCAGTAGGAACAAAGAGGTGACTATTCTCACCATTTCTATTTGACTCTGTACTACAAGTCCTGGCTTGTGCAAAAGGAACAAGAAAGAACACATAGATTGGACAAGAAATGGCAAAATTTTCATTATTCAATACGTGCATGTACATTGAAAATTCTTATAAAAAGTGTAATGGCACTATTAGAAGTAAGAGTTTTAAGAAGACTTTGAGAAACCTTGTCAATATGGTAAACTCAGCAGTAATTCCAAGCATGAGAAACAAACAACTGAAAAAGAAGGTTTCCCTGGGTGTGGCAGTGTATGGTTTAAACAAAAGCACTTAGGAGAATGGCAGAGGCCAACAGATGTGAGTGTGATACCAGCCTGCTTTACATAATGAGTTCAAGTCCAGCCAAGAATATATAGCAAGACAAACCAAAACAAAAACTTAGAATTTTCAAAGGCATAATTTATGAAAGCATAAACATGCCTTAAATACATAGAGGTAAATTTAACAAGACCTTTTCTAAGATCTGCAAGCTAAAATACGTTAATGAGAAATTTAAGAACTTTAGTAACTTAAGAGAAAGTGTATGTTTGTGTACTCAAACACTCATTAATAGTATTAAAATGTCCATGCTTGGGACTTGAGAGATCTCTCTGTGATTAAGAGCACTTGCTTCTGTTCCAAAAACTCAGAGATAAGTTCCCAGCACCCACATTGGACAGCTCATAAACAGCTGTAACTCCAGCCCCAGAGGATCCAACACCCTCTTGGGCCTGTTGTGGGCACCTTCACATATATAGCATAGATTCATACAGATACATACACATTATACACAAATGGATACAAAAATAATTTAAAACTTTACAAAATGTCCATTTTTCCAATGTTTACTTATAGATTTAGTACAATTTCAATCAAAATCACAGGATGCTTTGGGGAAAATGATAAACTGATACTAAAATGTATGATGGCTAAGATAGAGGAGCAGTAAGCATGCCCATTTATATTCTACATATATATATACATATATTTACATACCAGGAGAAGTGTAAAACAATTGAATTTAGAAATAAGTCTCATGAGACAACCAATAAATTAGTGATGATGTTGCACAGTTAATATATCAGTAAAAATTCTTATAGCAAATGGTGCTAAAATAATACCATGATTTTTTGCAGGAAAATAACAACACAGGTTGAGAATCACTGGTCTAAAGAAATAAGACATAAGGAAATATGTACTGTATAGTTATGTTCATGTGTACTTCTAGAAGAAGCAAAATTTATCTATTAAAACAGGAAGAATAGTTCTGTTCATAAGTGGGGAATAAAAGGGGCGTAAAAGAAGTTTTGAATTGCAAAGTGTTTTCCCATTTTGTCTGGTTTCTTCACACCGATAAAGGCAGCTCTCTTGTAGAATGTATTGAACAACAATGATTGAAATACTTGTACTTTATTATATGGAAGTTATTCTTCAATAAGCCTGACTTTTAAAAATGGACTATGAAAGTCAGAGGAATAGCTTACTCAGTGAGGTGATTGCTTCACATACACAAAGATCGATGTTCAATCTCTAGGATCCAGGCAAAAATTGGGGTGCATTGTTGTCCATTTGTGATCTCCATGCAAGAGAAGGGGATACCAGCAGATCTCTGGGGCTCACAGGCCAGTTGTCCTAGCTTAATTGCTGAGTTCGAGGCTAGTGAGGGACTCCTATTTCTAAACACAAGGTGGAAACTCTTTAGAAACACAGCCAAGTTGCCCTTGGGCCTCCGCATGCATGTGCCCATATATATGTTCATTTGAACAATAGACATATAAAAATGTAAGATAAACTTTTTTATTGTTTTTAGTGAGCTATATATTTTTCTCTGCTCCACTACTGCCCTGTCCCATGATCCCCATGCTCCCAATTGTCTCAGGACAATTGTCGTTTTATACTTTCCATGTATGTCTCTCTTACACTCCTCATTGTTGTCTAGGTTCTCTGTGATCGTGATTTGTAGGCTGGTTTTATTTGCTTTATGTTTAAAAACCACTCATGAGTGAGTACATATGATATTTGTCTTTCTGGGTCTCAGTTACCTCACTCAGTATGACATTTTCTAGATTCATCCATTTGTCCAAAAATTTCAAGATGTCATTTTTTTTTCTACTGTGTAGTACTCCACTGTGTAAATAGACCAAAACGTCTTAATCCATTCTTGGGTCGAGGAGCATTTAAGTTGTTTACAGCTTTTGGTTTGACAAATAATGATGCTTAGAATATAGTTGAACACATGTCCTTGTGGTATGATTGAGCATCCTTTGGGTATATACCCCAAAGTGGCATTGCTGGGTCTTCAAAGGTTGTTTCCTAATTATCTGGCAAATAACCATACTGATTTCCAAAGTGGCTGTACCAGTTTGAACTTCCACCACCAATGGAGGAGTGTACCCTTTACCCCACATCCTCTCCAACATAAGCTCTCATCAGTGTTTTTGTTCTTGGTCATTCTGACAGGTGTAAGATGGAATCTCAGAGTTGTTTTGATTTGCATTTCTCTGATGGCTAAGGATGTTGAGCACTTCCTTAATTGTCTTTCAGTCATTTTAAATTCACATGTTGAGAGTTCTTTGTTTAGGTCTGTACCCCAATTTTTTACTGAATTTTTTGTTCTTTTGATGTTCAATTTCTTGAGTTCCTTGTGTCTTTTGGAGATCAGAGCTCTGTCCCATGTGGGGTTGGTGAAGTTATTTTCCCATTCTGTAGGCTGCCATTTTGTCTTGTTGACCATGTCCTTTGCTTTACAGAAGCTTCTCAGTTTCAGCAGGTTCCATTTATTGTTGCTCTCAGTGTCTACGCTACAGGGATTATGTTTAGGAAGTGGTCTCTTGTGCCAAAATGCGTTCAAGTGTACTATGAAATTCAGTGTGGTTAGTTTTATGCTGAGGTCTTTGATCCATTTGGATTCATTTGATCCTTTTGGACTTGAGTTTTGTGCATGACAATAGATATGAATTAATTTTCATTCTTTTACATGTTGATATCATTATGCCAGCACCATTTGTTGAATATGCTTTCTTTTTTCTACTTTATACTTTTTGCTTTTTTTTAATCAAAATTTAGGTGTTCATAGGTGTGTGGATTGATATCTGGGTCTTCTATTCGATTCCATTGATCCTCCTGTCTGTTTTTATGCCAATACCAGGCTGTTTTTAATATGGTAGCTCTGTAGTAGAGTTTGAAGTCAGGGATTGTGATGCCTCCAGAAGTTCCTTTATTGTACAAGATTGTTTTGACTATTCTGGGTTTTTTGCTTTTCCATATAAAGTTGAGTACCATTCTTCTGAGGTCTGACAAAAATTTTTCATTAGATGCTGAAAAAGCATTCGACAAAGTTCAACACCCCTTCATGATAAAGGTCTTGGAGAGAATAGGGATACAAGGATCCTACCTAAATATAATAAAAGCTATTTACAGCAAGCCAACAGCTAACATTAAATTGAACGGAGAAAAACTCAAAGCCATCCCACTAAAATCAGGAACACGACAAGGATGTCCACTCTCTCCATACCTCTTCAATATAGTGCTTGAAGTTCTAGCAATAGCAATAAGACAACATAAGGAGATCAAGGGGATTTGTATTGGAAAGGAAGAAGTTAAGCTTTCGTTATTTGCAGATGATATGATAGTATACATAAGTGACCCCAAAAATTCCACCAAAGAACTCCTACAGCTGATAAACACCTTTAGTAATGTGGCAGGATACAAGATCAACTCCAAAAAATCAGTTGCCTTCCTTTACACTAAGGATAAGAAAACAGAGAGGGAAATCAGAGAAACATCACCTTTCACGATAGCCACAAATAGCATAAAATATCTAGGGGTAACCCTGACCAAGGAAGTGAAAGACCTATTCGACAAGAACTATAAGTCTTTGAAGAAAGAAATTGAAGAAGACACCAGAAAATGGAAGGACCTCCCTTGCTCTTGGATTGGGAGGATCAACATAGTAAAAATGGCAATTCTACCAAAAGCAATCTATAGATTCAATGCAATCCCCATCAAAATCCCATCAAAATTCTTCACAGATCTGGAGAAGACAATAATCAACTTTATATGGAGGAACAAAAAACCCAGGATAGCCAAAACAATCTTATACAATAAAGGATTGTCTGGAGGCATTACCATCCCTGACTTCAAACTCTATTATAGAGCTACAGTATTGAAAACAGCCTGGTATTGGCATAAAAACAGAGAAGTCGACCAATGGAATCGAATAGAAGACCCTGACTTTAACGCACAAACCTATGAGCACCTGATTTTCGATAAAGGAGCTAAAAGTATACAATGGAAAAAAGACAGCATTTTCAACAAATTGTGCTGGCAAAACTGGATGTCAATCTGTAAAAGAATGAAAATAGATCCATATCTATCACCATGCACAAAACTCAAGTCCAAATGGATTAAAGACCTCAATATCAGTCCGAACACACTGAACCTGATAGAAGAGGAAGTGGGAAGTACTCTACAACACATGGGCACAGGAGACCACTTCCTATGTATAACCCCAGCAGCACAGACACTAAGGGCATCATTGAATAAATGGGACCTCCTGAGGCTGAGAAGCTTCTGTAAAGCAGAGGACACTGTCACTAAGACAAAAAGGCAACCCACTGACTGGGAGAAGATTTTCACCAACCCCGCGACTGACAAAGGTCTGATCTCCAAAATATATAAAGAAATCAAGAAACTAGACCGTAAAAGGCTAATCAATCCAATTATAAAATGGGGCACTGAGCTGAACAGAGAATTCTCAACAGAAGAAGTTCAAATGGCCAAAAGACACTTAAGGTCATGCTCAACTTCCCTAGCGATCAGGGAAATGCAAATCAAGACAACTTTAAGATACCATCATACACCTGTCAGAATGGCTAAAATAAAAAACACCAATGATAGCCTTTGCTGGAGAGGTTGTGGAGAAAGGGGGACACTCACCCATTGCTGGTGGGAATGCAAACTTGTGCAACCACTCTGGAAAGCAGTGTTTCGGTTTCTCAGGAAATTCGGAATCAACCTACCCCTGGATCCAGCAATACCACTCTTGGGAATATACCCAAGAGAGGCCCTATCATACAACAAAAGTATATGCTCAACTATGTTCATGGCAGCATTGTTTGTAATAGCCAGAACCTGGAAACAACCTAGATGCCCTTCAACGGAAGAATGGATGAAGAAAGTATGGAATATATACATATTAGAGTATTACTCAGCAGTAAAAAACAAGGACTTCTTGAATTTTTCATACAAATGGATGGAAATAGAAAACACTATCCTGAGTGAGGTAAGCCAGACCCAAAAAGAGGAACATGGGATGTACTCACTCATATTTGGTTTCTAGTCATAAATAAAGGACATTGGGCTTATAATGCATGTTCCTAGAGAAGCTAAGTAAGAAGGTGAACCCAAAGACAAACACATAGGCATCCTCATGAATATTAACCTTCATCAGGTGATGAAAGGAGACAGAGACAGAAGAGCACGGGACAGAAATCTCAAGGTCCAAATCAGGAGCAGAAGGAGACGGAGCACGAGCAAGGAACTCAGGACCGCGAGGGGTGCACCCACACACTGAGACAATGGGGATGTTCTATCGGGAACTCACCAAGGCCAGCTGGCCTGGGTCTGAAAAAGCATGGGATAAATCTGGACTGGCTGAACATAGAGGACAATGAGGAATACTGAGAACTCAAGAACAATCGCAGAGGGTTTTTGATCCTACTGCACGTACTGGCTTTGGGGGAGCCTAGGCAGTTTGGATGCTCACCTTAGGAGACCTGGATAGAGGTGGGCAGTCCTTGGGCTTCCCACAGGTCAGGGAACCCTGATTGCAGTCATTGAGCAGATGAGGGAGGGTGACTTGATCTGGGGAGGGGGAGGGAAATGGGAGGCGGTTGCGGGGAGGAGGCAGAAATCCTTAATAAATAAAAAAATTTAAAAAAATTAAAAAAAATTTTTTTTCAGGGATTCTGATGGGCCCTGCATTGAATCTGTCAATTGCTTTTGGCAAGATTTCCATGTTTATTATGTTAATTCTACCTACCCCAAAACATGCAGGATCTTTACAGGAATTGCTTTTGGCAAGATTTCCATATTTATTATGTTAATTCTACCTACCCAAAAGCATGGGGGAATCTTTCCATTTCCTGGTGTCTTTTTCAATTTCTTTTCTTAAAGACTTAAAGTTCTTGTCATACAGGGTTTTTCACATATTTCATTAGAGTTATTTTTAGATATTTTATGCTACTTGTGGCTATTGTGAAGGGCAATGTTTCTCTGATTTTTTCCAAGTTCATTTATCATCATCTGTATAAAGGGAGACTACTGGTATTTTTTTAGTTAATCTTGCATCCTGCTACATTACTGAAGGTGTTTGTGAGTTGGAGAAGTTCCTTGGTAGAATTTTGGGGGCTGCTTATGTAAACTCTCATATTATCAGCAAATAGTGAGAGTTTGACTTCATCTTTTTCGATTTGTACCCACTTGATCTTCTTTTGTTGTCTTATTGCTCTTGCTAGAACCTCAAGAACTATATTGAATAGATATAGAGGGAGTGGACAACTTTGTCTTGTTCCTGATTTCTGTGGTATCACTTTGAGTTTTTCTTCATTTAGTTTGATGTTAACTGTTGAATTGTTGTTTATTGCCTTTATTATGTTTAGGTATGTTCTTGGCATCCCTGATCTCTCCAAGACTTTATTATGAAGGGATGTTGCATTTTGTTGAAGGCTTTTTCATTGTCTAATGAGATGATCATGTGTTTTTTTCCCCATGTGTTTTGTTTATATAGTGGATTGCATTGACAGATTTTCATATGTTGAACCATCCTGCATCTCTGGGATGAAGCCTACTTGTTCAAGGAGAATGATTTTACTGATATGTTCTTGGATTTAGTTTGCCAGTATTTTATTGAGTATTTTTGCATCAATGTTCATGAGTTAGATTGGTCTGTAGTTCTATTAGTAATGTCTTCATGAGGTTATCAGGGTAATTGTAGCCTCATAAAAAGAGTGGAAATTTCCCTTTTGTTTCTATTGAGTGGAAAAATTTGAGGAGTATTAGTATTAGTTCTTCTTTGAAAATCTTGTAAAATTCTGCATTGAAACCAGGGCATTTTTGTTGTCTGTTCCTATTTCTTTAGTAGTTATAGGTCTGTTTAATTTGCTTATCTGGTCTTGATTTAATTCTGATAAGTGAAATTGTTCATTTCCTTTAAGTTTTCCAATTTTGTGGAGTACAAGTTTTTGAAGTATGATCTGATGAATCTCTGAATTTCCTCCATGTCTGTTATATCTGCCTTTTCATTTCTGATTTTGTTAATTTGGATATTCTCTCTCTGTCTTTTGGTTAGATTGGATAAAGGTTTGTCTATTTTGTTAATTTTTTCAACAAACCAACTCTTGGTCTCATTGAGTCTTCGTACTGTGTTCTTTGTTTCCATTTTGTTGATTTCAGGTCTCAATTTGATTATTTCCTGCCGTCTTGTCCTTCTGAGTTTGTTTTTTTGTTCTAGAGTTTTCAGGTGTGATGTTAACTTACTAGTGTGTGATTTTCCCAGTGTCTTTATGTGCACATTTAGTGCTATGAACTTTCCTCTTAACACTGCTTTCATTGTGTCACATAAATTTGAGTATGTTGTGTGGTCATTTTCATTGAATTTTAGGAAGTCTTTAATATTTTCCTTTATTTCTTCCTTGACCCACTGGTGATTCAGGTGAGTATTGCTTAATTTCCATGTGTTTGTGGGCTTTCTGAAATTAGTGTTGCTGTTAAATTCTAATTTTAAGTCATGGTGATCCAATAAGACACATGGGGTTATTCCATTTTTTTGTATGTATGAAGGTTTGCTATGTTACATAGTATGTGGTCAACTTTTGAGAAGGTTTCATGAGGTGCTGAGAAGGTATATTCTTTTTTTGGATGGAATGTTCTATAGATGTCTGTTCAGTCCATGTGAATCCTAACATCTGCTAACTTCCTTATTTCTCTGTTAAGTTTCTGTCTGACAGACCTGTCCAGTGGTGAGAGTGGAGTGTCTGTAGGTTTAATGTGGATTTAAGCTTTGAACTGTTTCTTTTACGTATGAGGTTGCCTTTGTATTTGGGGCAAAGATGTTCAGTGTTGCAAGAGGCCACTTGTTTGTTTCTGGCTCCAAAATAATCACATAGAAACTGTATCGATTAAATCACTGCTTGGCCCATTAGCTCTAACTTCTTATTGTCTAGCTCTTCCATTTTAATTTATCCCACTTCTAGTAATCTGTGTATCGCCACATAGCTGTGGCTTACCCGGTAAAGTTCTGTCTGGTTCTAGTGGGGCTATATGGCTTCTCTCTGACTCTACCTACTTTCTCCCAGCATTCAGCTTAGTTTTCCATGCCTAACTAAGCTCTGTCCTGCTATAGGTCCAAAGCAGTTTCTTCATTCATTAATGATAATTACACCACACAGAGTGCAGTCTCACATCAGTTCAGTATTGAGATTTCCTACTGATGGATTTTTCCTGTGACAAATATGAAATGTCCTTCTTTTTCTCTTTTGATCAATTTTAGTTTGAAGCCTATTTTGTTAGATATTAGGATAGCTGCACCAACTTATTTCTTATGTACATTTGATCTGAAATTTTTTTCCCAACCCTTTACTCTGAGGCAATGTCTGTCTTTGAGGTTGAAGTATATTTCTTTTTTTTAATTTTTTATTTTTATTGAAAATTTCCACCTCTTCCCCTCCTCCCACTTCCCTCTCCTACCCCCACTCCCCCTCTCCTTCCCTTTCCAGTCCAAGGAGTAGTCAGGGTTCCCTACCCTACCCTTGGACCTTCCAGTCCAAGGTCCTCCCTTCTCCCCCCAGGTCCAGGCAGGTGAGCATCCAAACAGAATAGGCTCCCACAAAAAAAAACTCCCATCCATGCCATTCTTGAATTCAGCAGAAGGATAGATTCAGTTTTTGTATCTAATCTGTTAGCCTGTGTCATATTATAGGTGAGTTGAGTCCTTTCTATTAAAGGATATTAATGATCAGTGATTGCTAGTTCCTGGTATTTTAGTTTTGTTTTTGGTGATGCTATTGTTTGTGTTTTTCCATTCCTTTGCTGCTGTGTGATCATCTATTGCGTGTGTTTTGGGAGATCTGGCTAACTTCCTTGGGTTGGAGTTTTTCTTCTAGTACTTCGTGTAGGGCTGGGTTTGGACTAGGTATTGGTTAAATTTGGTTCTGTCATGGAATATTCTGTTTTGTCCATCTATGGTGATTGAAAGTTTTGCTGGATATTGTAGTCTCGACTGGCACCCATGGTCTTTTAATATCTGCATAGAGCTTGACCAAGACCTTCCAGCTTTCACTGTTTCAATTGAGATGCAAGTGTGATTCTGATAGGTCTGCCTTTACCTGTTACTTGGTCTTTTTTCCTTTATAGATCTTAATATTCTTTCTTTCTTCTGTATGTTTAGTGTTTTTTTATTATTATGTGGTGAGGAGAATTTTTTTTATCCAGTCTATTTGGTGTTCAGTAAGCTTCTTGTATCTTCATATTCATAGCCTTCTTTAGGTTGGTAAAGTTTTCTTCTATGATTTTGTTGAATATACTTTATGTGCTTTTGAGTTGGACTTCTTTTCCTTCTTCTAGCCCCATTATTATTATGTTTGGTCTTTTCAAAGTGTCCCATATTTTCTAGATATTTTGTGTTATGCTTTGGTTAGATTTAATGTTTTCATTGACTGATGAGTCTAAATCAACTATCATATCTTCAACACTGTAGATTCTCTCTTCCATCTCTTGTATTCTAATGTTTATGCTTGCACTTGTGGTTACTGACTATTTTTCCATATTTTCTGTTTTCAGAATTCCCCCAGTTTGTATTTTTTATTATCTCTATTTTAATTTTCAGTCTTTAATCATTTCTTTCACCTGTTTTATTGCTTTTTCTTGGTTTTCTTTAAGGAATTTGTTGATTTCTTCCAATTTTTTTGTTTGTCTTTTCCTTCATGTCTTTGAGAGAATTTTTCATTTCCTCTTTAAAGGCCTCAAACATTCTCCTAAAGTTATTTTTAGGTCATTTTCTTCTACTTCATTTGTATTGGGATGTTCAAGTTTTGCTGTTTTAGAGCCACTAGTTTTTGTTAGTGTTGTGTTGCTCTTTCTGGTGTCGAGTGTGTCTACCCATCTTTTCCTCTAATTGGTGTAGTTGGTGTCATGTCTCTGGTGATCACTCTTTCAGGTGCAGTGGATCCAAGGCTCAGATGACTGTTCCTTGTGGTGAAGTCAGGGTGACATTTCCTGTCAAGCCATAGGTCACTTGGTGTTCCTGGATGTTGCTCAGAGCTCCCAGAGGTTGCTCTGCAATCCAAGAGGTCGGTAGGGCCTGTTCCCAAGAAGGTTGCTGACTTGGACCTGCTCCTGAAGATGTCCCTTGCTCACGCCTGCTTCTGTGGAGGATGCTGACTGTAAGCCCTCTCAGGTTTTATGTGGATTTAGATAGCCATGTTGGCACCAATCTGCAGGAGGAGGGCCTGCTTGTTTGTCCTAGCCACTGGGTTAGTTTAGCCCCAAAATAACCACACAGAAACTGTATTAATTAAATCACTGCTTGGCCCATTAGCTCTAGTTTTATATTGGCTAAATCTTATGTCTTAATTTAATCCATTTCTGTTAATCTGTGTATTGCCATGTGGCAATGGCTTACCAGCAAAGCATGTCTATCTCAAGCAGTAGATCCATGGCCTCTCCCTCACTCTGCCCTTCTTTCTCCCAACATTCTGTTCCATCTCCCTGCCTACCTAAGTTCTTCCTTATCAACAGGCCAAGGCAGTTTCTTTATTCAGTAACCAAAAAAAGCAATACAGAGACAGATGGACCTCCCACACCAGATGACTTGGGCCCGGTCCCACAAAGGTCACTAGGTCAGGCCTGCTCCCTCAGAGGTTGTTCCCTAATACCTGCTCTGGCAGAGGTCACTGGCTTGGGCCTGCTTTCATGGGTGTCCCTGTCTCAGGCCTGCTCAAGCAGAGGTCGCTGGCCTGGACCTGGTCCTGTAGAGGTTGCTGCCTCAGGCTTATAAGATGAATTTTTAAAGTTGAGTAAATTTCAAATGAATACAAGATCTTAATTGTAGTAGTTTATTATGGCTATGAAATGAAGTACACAGACCATGGGGCTTAAATACAGAAATAGATTTTCTTACAGTGCAGGGGATAAATGGGGAAATCAAAATGTTGAAAGTTTTGGTTTCTTCTGAAGCCCCTCTCTTTAGCTTGCAGTTTGCTGTTTTCTCCTCACATGCTTCTGTTTCTCTCTGTCTTGTTTCTCTGTCTCTTTCTGTATTTGCCCCACTCCAGCCATGTGGAGTATCTACAGATACTAGTATCTACAGATACTAGACATCCTGGGTTCAAACTTTTCTGCTTTACCTAATTTGACCTGAATTATCTCTTTCAAGTTCCAATCTTCAAATATAGTCACATTCTGAGACCCTGGGGTTAGCGTTTCAGCATACTAATTTTGAGGTGACATAGTTCATGATGCTTATGTACCTGAGACCTAGTTAGTAGATACATATGTGGTGATTATAGCATGGCTGAGACTAGACTAGGATGCTGCAGAATTCGTAGAGAATTGTTGCTTAGAAAAAGAAAGAAAAGGGAGGAGGCTGAGGTTGAGGGGGCTTGAATGGTAGAACATCACTGTGAGAAAGATAAACTTTCAGTCCTGGAATTACAAAATGATGAAAATCACTTTTACTTACGTATTTGTGTTAAGAATTCCTACATTATAATGTAGAACTGGAATGTTTAAGAGCAGAATATCTACTATGACCCTATTGAAGGGAGTACTGCAAAACCCACCCCATCCTGAATCATAGTTGTTCCAAGTTCTTGAGGCTAACACTGAAGTTATAACTCCTTGAAGTATTTCTTTTTTCCTCCAAAAGGTACCAAAAAGATTACACTTCTACCTCCTGGCATAAATAGAACTCTTCAAAGAGGTGTTTCTTGTTCAAGAGAAATAATACAAAGACAAAAATCATCTCAGATGTCAGGTGGGAGAGCCAATGAGTTGACTTCCTGTGACAACATTCCCACGGAGGAAAGAGGGACAGCATCTGAGGGAAAGATTTGGGGCACAGCAATGAAAAGGAAATTCATCTTCTATTGATAGTCCCTTTAGAACAAGCTTGTATGATTTTTACCCTCTTAAAAGAATAATTTTGGCTGAGCAATTTCCTTTATAACAAAGGTTAAAGATGTTGAACCTTACTCTCAGATTGAAATCATTAACAAAGTATTTTCTGAACTCTGAAATATGTTATTTAAGGCCAATTAGGATTTCTTAACTGGTGACATCAATCCTCTGGCACCTTAGAAACATCATTAGCAAGCACAGAATGTATGCAGGAGTGTTCCTTTCTTCCCCACAGTTATTTGAGAGTAGAGAGAAGTCACTCCATTTACAGACATGGTGAGAACATGGAAGGCATATGACTACTGCTGGGGAGAGATGAACAGTTGTCCAAGCAACACTTACAAGGCATAAAAGACAACCAATGAAACTACAGGGCATAGAAGACAACCAATGATACTATTCCATCCAAGTCTAGCTCAGCAAACTAGTGGGTTTACTGTGGTTATTCACTGGACCACGAGTGACTTGGAAGTAGCTGCATCACAGAAGTGAATGGGTAATGATACACAAAAGCTGTATTCTTGGGGATCACAGGCCAATGTGCAGGAGCTCCACTGGAGGTTTCTTATCAACAAATGTTACTGCTTACACAACCTTGAGAAAGGACATTGTGATTGCTTTTAGTTTCTTAGCTTCTTGAGTCTTAGAAGTTTTATTGTTTTCAGAAGATTAGTATCCCCTCCCCCTTCCAGAAGGAAGTGTTTTAACTTAAATAGCTATAAAAAGTGAGACATACCTCTATCCTAACTCCTGTGGGAAAGCCTGAAGTATCAAGAGACTTGACTGGGAATTTGGTGAATGACCTGCTAGGTTTCCTGGGAGAAAAACAGTGTAGTGTATGCAGACATTGAGATTAAGAATCCTACAAGAGCAAAGAGCAGGAAAAGACTCACCCTTCTCTTAGGAAGCCATTCTGAATGGGAAGAAAAATTAAATGCCCGAGTTTCATGTTGAAAAGCTGATTGGAGGCAGCAGCACTGGAAATCTTGACTATGTGTCACTGTTTAATACCAATCAAACATTCCATCTTGAGAGAATGACCATATGTCCTAGGTTGCCTGAGATAGTCACATTTACTACTGCTATCCTATTACTATCTCTAGTTAGTCTTCTTTCTTATACAACATGGAAAATGTGCTGATTATATAGTCACCTTAGCTCTACTAGACTTTTGCCATATTATTTAATATGAATATAGAAGAAATGGAAAGCAGTAGCTCTCATATTATTTACTTGATTGTTTGCTATGGTGTATGTGTGTGTGTGTGTTGTGTGCATATGTACACACATTTGTGTGAGGGTGTGTAGGCTATATGTGCATGTGCAGAGGCCAGCATGTCAATATCAGATGTCTTCATCTACTGATCCCCACCTTATTTTTGTCAAAGAGTGTGTCAATGAACCCTGAGCTCATGTTTTGGCTAGGCTGGCTGGCCAGTCTGCCTGTGGGATCTACCTGTTTCCTCCTCCTTAGTACTGAGGTTACAAATGTGGGCCATCGCTCCTGGCTTTTACATGGGTGCTAGGAATCCAAACTGAGGCCCTCATGTGAGCCACTCTGCCGACTGAGCCCCCATACCTCACTTTCTAGCACTTACTAACTTACACCACCAGCACTTACAAACACTAGCAGGGAGGAACCCCTCATCTGTCTTGATGAAGACACAGTGACATTCTCAGTGACAGCATTAAAAGTCGCAGCATGGGAGATGGTGCAAGTGATGGTAGAAGAAGACTACTGTGACTTCCGGCAAGATCCCAGAAACCGTGTAGACCTGGGCAGTGGGAAGTGGAAGGGTTCAGAGTCTTAGTCCTTCCTCGATTTTTTTTTAATGTGGTGTTTATAGTTAACCACTGCAACTGCAGCTGGCATAGTCTCAGACCAGATACCAGTTTCAAACATATATAAGTAAGATCTTACTCTCAGAGCACCCTGCCCTTGGCCTCTTTGTGTGTGTTATCCTTGTCTTAAAAGTTTTGATAAGTTTTATATTTGAGTTTCATTTTCTAAAGACTGATAAAATGATAAAGCATGATCCCGATATTGGGAGTTTTAGATTATCCTCCCCTGCTTTGTTGTCTTCTACTTCTTCACTTATGTACAGGGCAGGCTCTTAGTGGTCCACTCCCCATCCTCGAGAGCACAGGCCTCCTTTCCCCACCCTGCCCAATGATGGAGTCTATGTGGATGTGTAAAGAGTCCAAGCCAAGGGAGGTAACAGAAACCACTGTTCTTGCTTGTAGTGGGCTTGCCTATAATGCCGCTTATTCTGCTACTATGTCCTTGTGCAGGGTTTGCAATCCCTTGAGTGTCTGCTGTGCACTGATCTAGCTTTGAGCTTGTGGGAAAAGAAAAATGACTTTATTGCTTTCAGTTTGGGAAACTACATTGGTGGCAGGAGAGGGTACTCTCCAGTTTGAGTTCTTCATATACCTGACAAGTTACAAAATCTTGGAAGACACTCTGACTGCACCTGCTGATAAGAATTCCCATGCACATGAAATAGCAATTCAAGACTACTAGGACATATTTCAGAGGAAAAATGAAAGTCGGAATAGTTGTATTTGAGTACTGTGTTTCCTCCTCCTTCAACAAGGAGCCCATATTTTTTTGTTTGCCCTGAAACTCTAATATTGTCTAGTTGTCCCTGCATATTGTCATTATGAACTCTTTCCAAAACAAACCTATAAACCCTTGGCTCATAGACAAATATCAGCCCATCTCAACTGCCTCATGATATCTTTTAAAAAATCTTTGTCTTCGATTTTTCCTGGGTTCAGCACATTTCCTGTTGCTGGGATCGAGTGTCAGATTTCTGCCATTAGTTTGCCGCTGTCCTTTCACGAGCGATCCCAGAGTTCTCATCCCTCTTAGGATATTTGTCAAACACAAGATGTAGCAGGGAAGTTGTGGTGTTTAGGGTTTAAAGTGACATGTCCTGTGTTTCCTCCTGGCTGATGCTCATTAGAGATGTGAACTTCAGTAATTTGTTTCATTCCCCCAGGCCCAGTTTCTTAGTCTCGAAAATTGATCCAAGAAGGTGAGGAAAGAGCCCGAGTCAGGTCTCAATGTCCGTCTGAGTGAGTTCAGTGGGCACTTCAGCAGCTGTCTCAGCATGCATGTTCAAAGTCCTTGTCCTCTAGGTCAGAGAGTTTTTCCTGGGCTTCTTGTTTTCAAATTCACTTGCTTCAAGCTAACCTCTACATATTCCTCCTAGATGTGATGGTATGTAGAGTCTCCATCTCTGGTGCTGCCTTTCTGAATAACCAGTTGAAACAATCATAGAATGAGCATTCACTGTGGCATGTCCACAAAGTGTTTCTCCTTAGTCTTTCGATATGAAAAATGGAAGTAGTGAACGTAATACTTAGCCTCTGAAGTTATGCCTTTCACCCTAAACTTCATGCCTAGTCCAGACTTCCCTGCCAGGACCCAGACCCTGGCCTCTTCTTCTCACAGAAATATATTCAGCATTCCTACTGCTTGTCCTCTCTGTCACTAGTTATTTGACTCTTGTTTTACCATTGGCTTTTATGGCTTTTATGGTGAAATGCTTAGTTATACAGTTGTTCTAATCATTATAAAAGTAAAAGATTTGGAAAGGATATGTCCCCAAATGCTGTATTTCCAAGACCTGTTCTCCTAATGAGTTCAGAGAACATTTCTCTCCTCGGCTAGAATAATGAAACAGAAGCCAAAAGGCTATGTGCTTGGTGTTACACAAAGGGAACCACAGGCATCAAGGCACTGCCTGAAGTTCCTGGAATCACAAACATTTTGTGAATGAGGCTCTCAAAGGTTGCTGGCTTACTTTCCACCTGGCTTTGCAATGAAGAGGGTTCCTATTCTGGCTCCCCCTGCCAAGTCACTGTAGTCACAGTGTGGTGATGAGTCTACTCCCCTGGAATCTGGGTGTGAGGTCAGGATAGCCTCAACTGCCCTCACTTTCCCCTCACTTTCCCCACTCCCTCTCTGTCCGTGTCTCTGCACCTCAGTAAAAGCAGTGTTAAAAATTCAGGCAGGATTCAGAAATTGGGACTGCACCTGGGATAAAAACCCAGCCTAGGAGAATCTGCCTGATAACAAGTTTTAAGAAATAGCCTTCCTGTGGCTCACATCTTCAGCTAAAAAAAATGCATACGTTAGTGGGTGAAAAATTATTTGTGGTCTTTGGACTATGTACAACGAAATAATCTTAGTTGAGAGCAACCGTAGTCATCGCTTTTATTGCCTAGAATTGGGCCTGCTTCATTGAGAGCACTTGCTGGAGGAATGTAAGTTCAAAGAGTGATTAAACAGAGAGACCAAACAGGGAACTATTTACCCCGAGGAGCCCTGCAATGGGGCCAGGAATCCAAAATTATTCAGCTACTTGAATCTTTTAAAAATGCGTTTTTAATTAGCTCTCAAAATATCAGGCTTCATTATGGCACTTACAAACACAATTCTTTTGTTATCCTACCCCACTATTGGCCTCATACCCTTCTACTCCAGTTGACACATGTGCCCTGTTTCCCTCCCTCCCTTCTACCTTAACACCTCTATCATCTTCTCATGGTCCCCTGCTTTTATTACACCCATCTATTCTGCCATGAAGAGGGTACCAATTCTTTCCATCTCCAACTTCCTTAATGAAGGCTTTGAGAAGCTCTTACCTGGACTATCACAATATTCTCCTAACAATATATCTTCTTCCAGCATTGACCAGTTTCTCCCACCAGCCCAATGTTTCCTTCCAGTTGTTGCCATGGTAATGCTTCTGAAATGCAAGCCTAATATTCCCTAGTCTCATCCAATTGCAATCCTTCAAAGGTTTCCATTTCCCACTATAGCATCCTCAGTCTTAATACTCAGGTGCATGTAGTTTCAGTTTTAGTACTTATTATTTCCTGAAAATTCTGAATTATATTCCTGTAAGGAGTCTTCTGCCTCCTTTCTTTGAAGTAGCAATCATCAGACTGCAAGCAGAGTACCTGGCCTTTCAAGAAGAATTTGTCTTTCGGTATATTTGATTGTATGTGTTAGGCAAACAATAGGGGTTTATAATATCAGAATTGCTTTGAAGAAAAAAAGCGTGCTACCCAAACAGTGATTCTAATATTTTCTCCTAAGAACACATCATGACAAGGCACAAATGCCCTAAAATAAAAAATCCATGATTTTTACACAAGGCTTTTCAAGATGAGATCCCTGTTGTCTCTTCTTGCTTTGTCTCACACAGATCATCAATGCACTCATCCCTTGTGCCCCATCAAATCTTCATGCCATTAACTATGAACTATATCACCCCTCATTTTGTCATGTTGTTCCTTGCCTCTCATCTTTGTACATGCTCTTTTCTCTGTTGGCACTAACACTGACTGGCTGCTTATGCTTTACTAGAAACTTCTTTAAATGCTTTATATCTTTTAACTCTTAGTTCTCAGATAGACCTATGAATTACCAAATGGTTAATTCCTTTATAAAAATAATGAAACAGCCTAAAAAAACATTTGGTAGTTTGTTTCAGTCTAGACATGGAATGGGGATAGAGCTGGGCACTTTACTTCTACATTGCCTGTGTTTACCACTGTTACATCTGCCTATGCTGTGACCTCCTGGTGAACATTTGTTTATTCTTTAATACTCAATTCAACACCAGGAAGTTTCCCCCAACATCTCTAGAAAGCCTTGAATATAACATTTCTTTGACCCTACTGACACCACAGTATGCAACCCCCTCTCTATTCTGAGGATCAAATCATGCTAGGCAAGTGTTCTATCACTACATTCCTCCCCACAGCCTTAACCTTTGCAAAGCCAGTACAGAATTAATTATTGGTCCTACCTCTCCCCCCACCATGTTCATAAAGATCTCACCTATACATCTCCGGTATCTCAACGAGTGCTCAATAAAGGCTTGTTGAGTGGAATCATATCCTTACATGAATCATTTCCTCTTTTAGCCTTGCTGTGTGAATCAGCTCTGACTCCCAGTTATCCTCAGCATCCCTTTTTACAGAATATATTTTAGCTGTAGAGAACATTAGAACAATCTTTGTAGCACTGGAAGGAATACTGCTTCAATGCAAGTTACTTTAGCAATGTAAAGGTGAACAAACACGTGAGCTGCTGAGGCCAGCTTCTTTTAGCGTCACAGATACAAAGCCATCATGAAATCCATGTCATGTTTTACATATAGCTCTACATTTCCAAAGAATTTTCTGCTGGACTGCATTTAAAATTCATCTTCTAATTATCTATTGCTATAAAATAAACTGTAATAAACAATGTTAAACCTGATTCATTTCTTTTGCCCTAAATCAACCACAGGCCAGGCTTGGCAAGGATAACTCCTCTTGACATACCAAAAATGGGGTATCAGCTAAACGAAAGACCACAGATTAGCATGCACCAGAACTCACCAGGAGCTTCTCTCTCTGTGCACTCTCTGAGCTTTACTGAAGGTTTTTTGTGGACTCTCTCTGGTGGGGTGGCCCCAGAGTGCAGGCCTCTGACAAAGGAATTGGTTTCCTGTGAGTGACCACTGCTTAATACTGAAGAAGATAAAACATTATTACCATATTACCAGCTTCAAATTTTGGAACACGATTTCTGCTGTATCCCATTGATCAATTAAGAACAAACTTTGACTCCGCTTTGGTTTCTCTGTGTAAACCTGACCATTCTGGAACTTACTCTATAGATTAAGCTCACCTCGAACTCAGAGATTAGCCTGTGGCTACTTCCTGAGTGAAAAGCCTACCTCTTAATAGGAAGAGTAACAATAATTTGATTTTTTTGTCACAATACCCTAAACAAATAAAGCATAAATGAAGAAACATTATACAGTGGTCACAATAAACCCAGACCAACAGGAGACCTTGCTAGGGAAACTCCTTCAGCCAATAGCCTTTAAGATACCAGCTCACTTTGGTAAATGTGTGCATGGCCTTTTTGGCTGCTGGATTCAGTTTCAGTTCCCAGGGCATGCAGAGGACTGACTGCAGATCACTACCCTTACTGTGAGTTTATCCCGAAATAAATAAACCTTTGTTATACTCCATACTGGCCTATTATGGAACTCTTTTATATGCCAACAAATGGTGCCCACCATCTGGGGCATGAGTCTACATAAGAACTAAAAAAGCTTTAAAAGTGTTTAGGGGGGTGCTTCTAAACACACAAAATCGGGAGTCAAGCACAGCTTGTTGGTAGTCACATATTTTTAGGTAGGCATTGTGTGCTGATGGCAAGCAGAGGTGTAGTTCCTTTAAGAGAAGGCTTCTTGATTCAGCCTTAGCAGCAAAAACTGTGAAGCTCCTTTAAGAAAACACAAATGGCTCTGGATCTTTTGGGAGGACCTGCTACAGAGCACTTAGTGTTTGTGAGCAGAGTGCTACAAATTGCTTAATGGTGACATAGACCCACTGTGTCCCAGGAACTGGGACGGTGAGCATGGCTCACAGAGGCAGTAAACATACCTCTTCCATGTTGGACTGGGTGGAACAAACTGAAGGCAAAAGTCACAAAACAATTCCACACCAGTTTGGAATTATGATTAATAAAAGGGTTATTTATTTAAAGGAAAAACTTACAGATCACTGTCCTAGACAACAGCCCTCTGCATGACCAGAAAGGCCAGAAGCCAAGTCCGAAGCAGAGAGAGAGAGAGAGAGAGAGAGAGAGAGAGAGAGAGAGAGAGAGAGAGGATGGCTTCTGCTGCTTTAACCACGCCCAAGTGGGCTGGTATCTTAAAGGCTATTTGCTGAAGGACTTAAAGGAGATTCCACTGCACAAACAAGCAGGGCAACAGAGTTGGTCCTAACCATGCCCACTTAGCATTTTTTTTTTTAAAAAAGAGCTCCTGTTCAGAAAATGATTACAGATATACAATAAAGACAGATTTAGAAAAAATAAACATCTGGGTCACAGTGTGTTTGAAATTTTCATATAGGGCTTAGAGAGAGAGGAAAAAGAGTATAGACAGCTATGAAAAAAGAAATAGCTTAAAAGCAGTTTTTAAAGAGATAGCAAAAGTAATCTAAAAGTACAGAGAGGTATAAATTAAAGGAGTAAAGATAATAAATATTAAAAAGTAATAAAAAGTCATGTAAAGATAAAAAATACACAGAGATGCTAGATTATGCATATTGTTGTGTTTTCTTTGAACTTCTTAACTCCAGAGAGACATTTCATTGTACAGGCTGGTAAACTAAACCAACACATATATTTTAAAGTTATAATGACTTCAAAATTTGAGTCTAAGGTGATATTACTTTGGAAAAGAGGTTCTGGTTTTGTTTCCACAGAGGATGGGAACCTGTGAATTCCTTCCAGGCTAATTTGGTTTGATGGAGCAATACCTCCTGAAAGGTCTCTGTGAATCCTAAAAGTACTTTGCCCAACAAACAACAGGAAACAGTTTGGAGAAAACTATGCCCAAATTCCCAAACTTATTTGTAAATGTTTGTTTTCACTTAAGGGGGGTTGATTATAGGTGGTTAAATGGTCACAGTCAAGCTCTTTCTTAAAAAGGGGGAGGATATATGATATAAAGATGAATATTTTGTATTGGTATAGATCTTGGTCTATTGATACAAATTTAAGGTCAGTTTGTTGCACTGTGTACATGTATTTCTGCTCTTGTTTAAGGTATTGTGTTTATGCAGTTCATTTAAAAATGTAATATATAATTAAGAAATATAGATTAATAGATAGTCATCTATAATAGTCAAACTCTAGTCATGTTAGCTAGGTTTTCTAGACATAAGGAGATATATTTCAGGTAGACAGATAATCTTCAACATTGCAAAGACTACAGAATATGGCATTTAAAATGTTTTAAGAATTTAGACTTTTCTCAACAGTGAGACATGTCTGCTTCTGGCAGCACCAATTACTTCAGAAAGGATGATGGGCATTGAAAAGACTCCTTATGGAGTTTTCTAGTCATTTGGGCAAGAAATTGCCCTTGCCTAGAGTGTTTGAGGTATCCTGCATAAACTGGACATGCAGGTCTCACAGAAAAATGTCTACTGAACTTGCCTAAAGGAGGTGAGACAACCAAAATGCCAATATAGGCAAAACAATTTTTTTAAATTTCCTGCTTCATGGAAAAGTCTTTAGGATACTATGGGCTTGTAGGCTGAAGATGAATGCTCCAATGCTACAGAAGAACTTTGGGTAACTGTCCAGGCAGCAAGATGTTTCTGTCATTTCTAGAGTTTTGGAAGTTGCTTCCAATGCACTTTCTGTTTACTTAGGTAATATTATATCCTTCTATGGTCTTTGAAGAGTTGAAGACAGATAGCTATAGTTTTCCTTAGTTATGATAAAAGATAAATTAGATATGAAACTTTCCAGATACAAATAAACTAAATATTGTAAGTGCAATTCTTGCTTGATACTTGTTTCATTATATGTAATTTTGCTATGTTAAAGGTAAAAGCTTACTTTTTATTTAGAGAAGAAAGGGGAGAGAATGTGGGATGTCCTTCTGTATATGTTGCTCTTGTTGGTTAATGAATAAAGCTGCATTGGCCTATGGCAGGGCAGAATATAGTCAGGCTGGAAGAGATATAGAGAGAAAGTAGACAGTGTTATGGAGATGCCATGTAGCTGCCAAAGGAGGACATGCCAAAACCTTACCAGTTGGCCACAGACTCGTGGTAACACAGATGAATAGAAATGGTTAATTTAAGATACAAGAGCTAGCTAGGAATAGGCCTGAGACATTGACCAAATAGTATTGTAATTAGTATAATTTCTGTATATAAGATTATTCAGTTCTGGACGGCTAGGAAACAAACAAGCCATTACCAGTTACAAGACCCAAACAATGTAATACCTAAACCATCAAAAAGGGAAAGGCAAAAAGTCCATGATAAGAACAACTTAAGAACCAACTACTTCCTGATACATAATGCTGGTCCGTGGAATGTTCTTATACAAGATATTTATTTAATATATATTGTTTTTCTTTCAAAACATTTACATCTGTTAACTTACTTAATCTAAAAATTAAAATTAAGCTTAGAACTGGCCTGAGGTGATGGTAAAATGCCACAGTTCAAGGGAGAGTAACCTGAGTTAGGACTCCCACAAACCATGTGAAACCATATAAGACACATGTGGAATCAGCATGTTTACAGTGAGATGATAGTAGAGACAGGAGAATCTCTAGAAGCCAACAATACTTATATACACAGCAAGGAAAAACAAGAGACCCTATCCCAAACAAGGTAGAAGGTGAGGTCCTACACCCAAGATTGGATTGGCCTCTGAACTTTATATATGTAAAAAGGTACTTACACATATAAACACACACACACACACACTCACAGAGAGAGAGAGAGAGAGAGAGAGAGAGAGAGAGAGAGAGAGAGAGAGAGAGCCTACATAAAAATACACATACAGTTTCTTTTTTTTAAAAATGAAAACTAAGAATATTTGCAGCATCACATAGCTAGCAAGTAGTGGTTATCTAGGCTAAACTAGGCTCTTAAAAATTCTGTACTCTGAGTCTTCCCCTACACTTCACCCCTTGGTAGGGATAAATCCACAGCCTTGTGTACAGGCAAGTGTCCGTTACTGGGCTACATCCTCAGCTTTCCTGTTTTTTATTTGATTTTGATTACAGCTCCCAATGCCGTAACTAGGGACCTGGCTTACTGGATGGTTTCAAAGATGATAGAAGTACCATATGGTGGTGTGAGTCTTTCTCTCCATCGTGTGCCTATCACTTCATTTCCTATTCAACATTTTATCCAGAGTCTGGATGACCCATAAGAACAGGAACTGTGACTGATTTGATTTTTTTCTTCACTTAATCTCCAGCACCTGTCAAAGTTCCTGGCATGTTGTAGACACCTTTTAAGAAGTGACGAATTAACAAGTGGCTGAATCACAAGCACTCATCCACAAGGGCCTACGTAGTAGAAAAAGCAAGGTCACCAGAGACAGGAAGACCCAGGTCAAACTCAGTTCTGCACTTTAAGAGTTTCAGCTTATATGGTAGTGACAGTCTAATGCGTACTGAACTAAAGTAGCCCATGGGCAGGACTACCTTCAAAGATCTTCACAAAGATGCCTCTGTAACACTGGTCCAGCTAGCGTGTGTCCCACATAGACCTGAGTTCTGCCAGCTGAACACCAAGCCACGCTGCCTGGCATGTAGGAGCCATGTGTCACAAAGTATCAACTTTTCAACCTTGACATTATCTTTAAATGAGCAGGATCCTGAGATTCTCAACAGTGCACAGAAGTGCCAACCACTGGGCTAACAACAGAGTCACATTCCTATAGGAAACTTCTGTAGCGCCGTGGTGGACATGTTCATGAATCATACCACTTACATTTTATATGTCCTTTATACTAGTGTATTTCTATTTAATGCTTAATACTATGAACATAAGTGTTTATCATTTTAAAATTTATTTTATTTGCATTCTTTTGAGCTGAACACTTAAAGAAAATCCCAGTTTGTCTTTCAAATGACATGGCTGCTGTGTTCTGTTAACAAAACAACCTAGTGGAGGAAGGCAGAAGAAAGTCAAAGAAACTAGCAGGGGACAAGAGAGCCAAGACACACATTATTCATGCACACATTCCCTGCTGACTTGCTCAGAAAAATACCCTGATAATTCTGTCCTCTACTCTATATTTAATTATCAAAATGCTCTTCAATGCTAATATGTACTAGCACTGTTCTAAATACTTTACAAATATGATATCATCTAATTCTCATATGATATCATCTGATTCTCAAAATACCCCCCCATAAGCATATTATTCTCATTTTGCAGTTAGGGAGACTGAGGCATGGGAACATAAAGTTGTTTTTCAAAGGCCCTTAGCTAGGAAGGGAAGAGGTTCAGAGCCAGATGGTTTGGCTGAAGATTTATTGCCTTCCCTTTGTACAAGCCCTATCTCAGACCCCCACCATTCATCATATGCACCATTGTGCCATCTTCTGTGCGGATACTCATCTTCAGTGCGGATACTCACCTTCACTCTTTCCATCTGCACTACAGTTAACCAAGCAGCATTCTTCACATTTAATGAATCTCTTTTGACTAGGATCTGAACATGCAGTGTCTACTGTCACACCTATGGTAGCATTAGCTGAACACTATTGCTCACAACTCAAAACAGGGTTACCGGACAAGCTTTCTAAGGAAATGCTGTACTCTTCTACTTCTTTGGTACAGAGATCACTTTGTATATTAAAGCTGCTGGGGAGTTTTGGATTTAAAAAAAAAATCAACTTCATTTAATGACTTGCTTCTCAAAGTAGTTGGAGTGCAGGCCATTCATGCAGTCTCTGCCTATAACTTATGAGGTGAGTGTTTCAGATTTGAGATACATGAGTCCAAAGGACAAAGTGCACATTCTACATTGTGCCAAGAAAAGCCTTTTTGCGACACATCCTAGGAAACCCTCCTGCATCAACTCTAAAATCTGCCCCAGTCTCATGGAACATCTCTTCTCTGAATATGCATCCTTTGCTTTGATTCTCCGCACTTATTTCTGACACTTCCTGTAACAACATTTTCCTTTATTTTTTGGTAATCTTCTACTCATTGCAAAAGCCAGTGCTGTGTCGTTTCCCCTATTGTCAGCAAGGGGATGAATATCCTTGTCCTCTAACTCCAATAGCGTTTTATTCATACCACTCTCATGCTTAAATTTACCATGTTCATTATAATTTTCCTTTATTATATTGATTTTATTCTAGGCCTCTAAACCATCAGCTCTGCACCATATATCAAAATCTGTTTGACATAATATGATAATGTTTTCACTTATGTGCATGAAGATTTTAATAAGTTGAGCTGTTACCGTTATTTATGTTTTAGGAAAAGGGTTCCAAGGTTCAAGTTGCTCAGCCTATTCATAAATGGAGCAAAGATTTGAATCCAGATCCTGGAAACAAATTTTATACAAGAGAATTCGACTTGTCTTCCTTCTTCAAAGCCTGCATGATATGGTTCCAAAGGCAGAGTCCTCTCACTATTTCTCTAGCCTTACCTCCTAGGGCAGCACTCAGCATGAAATAAATACCCATGCTGGAATAAATGAACAACTAGATAGATAGATGAGTGGAGCTGATCTAAAGGATGACTCTCTAGTTCCTTTCTCTTGGCTTCCACATTAATCTTCTCCGGTGTCATGTAACCTCTCAGAGTAGGGAGAATTAACCCATAAAATCTTGTCTTCACAACTGCTGTAAATGGATTCTGAGTGTCTACCCAAACCTCATATTTTAAAAGCCTGTTCAGCTATGGGGCACTGTTTCTTGGAATCTTTGAGAGGTGGAACTTTATGATGTAGTTTTATATCATTGGAAGCATAGGCTCAAAGAAGATTATAAGACTCATCTGCTCCTTCTCTCTCCCCCTTCTTGTTTTTGGTTTTTGTTTTTGCTTCCCACCCATGAGATAAGCAGTGTGTTTTCCTATGCTCTATCACAATAATGTGTTTATTCATAGGTCCAAAACAATAAACATAGTCAGTTGTAAGCTATGAGGGAAAATAACCCTTGTCTCCTCACTGTAACTTAATTATCTCAACAAGAAATCTGACAACACTTTATCAATGACAAGATGAGCTCAGGGCTTTGTGTATTTTTTTCAACGTCTTGAAAGTCAGTATTTATCTAGCACTCCCCATGTATTAAGCATTGTTCTAAGTTATGCTCACTTCCACCTTTCTCAAGTAGGTATTACAATTACTATCACCTTTTAGATGAGGAAACTGAGATACACAGGTGTTAAAGAGTCTGCCCCCACCCAGCTCCCACAGCAGTGAGGGGTCCAAGTAGACTTTTAGATAGAAGTGGATCCAGAACTTACACATTTACTAACCACTCAATACTTCATCTTTACTAGTTCATGCAAGAAGAAAATAATAATTCCTGTCGTTGAAAGTTTAAAAACTGAATTGATAAGAACAAATATTACACTTGATCTTAACTAAAAGGCCAAGTTTTTGTTTGCTTGTTTGAGAATTAATTGAATACATATAACATACATTGATTAAATTATTTTTCATTTTATCACCTCCAATTCATCCCTGTACCCCCATATTTCTTTGATGTAGGAGGATCTTCTATCTATCTGTTGCTTTCATTGGTTAGTTAATAAAGAAAACTGCTTGGCCTGATAGGTCAGAAGATAGGTAGTCAGGGAAGACAGAACAGAATTGTGGGAGGAAGAAAGCAGAGACAGGCAGACACCATGAAGCTCCGGCCCGAGATGGATGTAGGTTAGAATCTTCCCAGTAAGCCACCACCTCGTGGTGCTACACAGATTATTAGAAATGGGTTAATCAAGATGTGAGAATTAGCCAATAAGAGGCTGGAACTAATGGGCCAGGTAGTGTCTTAAATGAATACGGTTTTCGTGTAATTATTTCGGGTAAGGCTAGCTGGGCGGCAGGACGCGGCCTGCTCGCCTCATCACTACACTTCTTTTTTGCATAGCACCTTCCAGCTACTGGAGGAGAAAAGTATTCATCAATCTGAACAAGTTGCAAATGGTACAAACTCCAGCAATGACTCTCCAAATTGGCTTGATCTATATCTCCAAATTTATCATGGTCAGAAGATGAACGCCCATGGCTATCATTTTTTCCCTTCAGTTACAGCCACACCCAGGGACAAGCTTATTATACATTGCTCTCAATACTAAATTGTGGTTAACATATTTCTAGTCTAAATTGTTAGGAATAAAGTTAAAGATAACCATGGTTGTAGAGGATCTTTCTAGAGAAACTGGCTATGTTTTCTTATGTCCTCCAAAAAGTAAACGCAAGACAAGATTAAACTAGACAAGAGTGTGCTAGAAGAAATGGCTATGAGATAGAAGAGTAAAGGAACCCAGAAAGAAGTATCAACTCATGAGCCTGCCTTCAAGTGAAAAAGAGAGAAAGGGAAGGAAAAATGAAGGAAGGAGGGGAGGAAAGAAGAGGGAGGCTTGTTGGAAATCTTAGGTTGGTTCCAAGTTCGTGTTCCAAGAAGAATTCAAAAGGCCATTGGGGAATCTTCAGGCCAAAGTTTCTCATCAGAGCAGATGTGTGTCTATTAGGGACAGGAAAGTCCTTGCTGGACTCACTCATCAACTAGAAGGAACCCTTGGATGATGTGGACAGAACCAACATGGAGAAGAATCTTAGATCTTGTCAGTGCTCTGTTGATTGGACTCTCAGAGTTGGACAGATAAGATGTTCATTCCTATGATCATAATGATGGCTATTTAAAGTGAAGACTGGAAAATGTATATAGCTTGTACACGCTTGTACACTCCTGAAAATGGCTCTCTGATTACCCAAAGCTTGAACAGAAGTTTATGCTCTAGAGCCAATGAGAAAGCAAGCGAAAGTAGAAAGTTAAATAAAGAATGAGACTGAAAGCTGCAGTTAGAATACACTAAGATAAATGAATGATTGATTGTTGGCTATATGCTGTGCATAGTGGTCCAGGTTTCAGGGAGATGGTGGTGAGTGGAGCAGAGGCTTTGGTTATGAAGAAGGCTTATAATCCTGGAGGAAAATGACAGTATTCCATCGCAAGGATAAACACAACATTAAAGTTTCAGAGAATGGATACTTAACCTTGGATGAATACTGAACCATCAAGGAATGCTAGTGGGTACCTCATCATTGTCTAGGGTACTCTACCCTCCTGTTACATTAGAAGTAAATGAAAGTCTAAGTTGGTAAAATGTCTCATCATTCAAAGTTAGATCACTATACCACGATTGCGGGAGGAGTTTTAGAACTGACAGCCTTTGAATTCCCCCGTATGTCTGTGTTCTGCATCTGATGCTAAACATCAGCTCTACTGGATAGAGCCAGGGATGGTTATTTGCTTTGAACCTATGAACAACCCTACCGCAGATCTGGATGATTAAAAACCAAGCTGACAATACTGCCTTTTAGAACACTTTGAGGGTTTCGGAACAATCAGGAAACTTTAGCCTGTGTTTTCAGAATCTGCTGTCAGGGAAGGTCATCTGAATCATATCCATCAAATGTTGGGGATGACTCACTGTCAAACAAATCTCTTTTAAAAACTTGTCTTTATAAATACACAAAAAAATCACTTCTGTTGTTTTTGAGAGGTTTCTTCATTTCCTCTACCTTCGCTCCTGGCCCCCATGCCGAGCCCACTGAACAAAAGGCTCTTAGGCATCTTCACTGCCTACTGATTAAAATGTCTTCAGGTGCCTAGGATCGCTCAGAGCAGATGCCCTCCCCACTATTCTGCTCTTCTCTGGCCCTGTCAGGGCTGACTCACTGAAACCTGAAGGCTCTGCCTCTTAGGGGTTCTGGCCTGTAGGGAAGTGAAAAAGTTGCTTGCTGGAATCAGTGGTAATTAAAGATACGCATGCAGCCCGATGACTGGCTATTGCTCAGAAGAGGGTCCCAGCTAATTCGGGCCAAAGAGGAAATGTTCCTACAGAGAAGCTTGGGGCTGCTCTTCCTCTCATTAGGCAATCAGAAGGGGTTGGGGGATGTATAGGGATAGGGCTGTCTTCCAACCACTGCTGCAAGTGCTGCAGATTGAACCAAGGGACTTCCATATGCTAGGCCAGCTGGCTTTCTATCACCGAGTTGCAATTCCAATCTTAGGGAGGCCCCTTTGAACTACAAGTGTACTCCCCTATTCGGACAACGGGAGTTAAGCTTAGCCCAAGAGAAAAGGGTTGGCTACTTCATTCTAATTTGGCATTCTCAACCAAGATGATTCTGCTGTCCAAGAGACATTTGGCCAAGTCTAAAATGTTCAGGTGTTATAGCTGGGGCGTCTGCTATTGTTGTCTACGGAATAAGTGCTAGAGAGGCCACTAAACAACCTAACAGGCATAAGGCAGCCTTCCCTGACTAAGAACCATCCATGATAAATTGTCACTTGTGCTAAGGTCGAGAGGCTCTGCTCTAAATATTGATCTAATTATTGTTACAGAATCAAGTGAGCTGTATCTCAGAGGATGTGCAGTTCTCTTCCTCCTGGCTCCTTATTTCCAGTTTTGCTTCTTAATCCATTAAGTAGCGCACAGCCCCTTCTGGACACAGACATGATGAAGACACAGCTGTCCTGTGCTGAATCACACCTGGTGTTGTGAAAGCTCTTATTCCAGAGCAGTGGAAACCGTGCTTTTTCTTGTCCATGTTGCTCTTAGCAACCAAGCTCTCGTCTTTATTCAATTACTCAGTCTACAGTCATGTGCTTTCGAGCTACGTGTTCTTTCTTAAGCACACCGTTCTCTTTCCTGACCCCACAAAATTTTCCACACTCCTGCCTTCACTAACCTCTTTTCTCTGCTCAGTTTCATCACTCCTGTCCCCTCCACAGGAAAGCCCTTCTAATTCCCATGTTGCTGTCCTCCTATAAATGCATCAGCAGCCATATACCTCCTCTCCACCTTTCTCTCCTCTAAGAATCCAAGATTCACTGTTATGTCTTAAGCTAATCCTTCCATACATCTTAAAGCACATGGTCAGCATCTCTTTCGAGTTGTTCTGTAATACCATGGCATTGCTCCCTGTACCACTCTCAGGGGTCCGCTGCTACAGCAAAGACTCTACTCTTATTTCTTCTGATTCTATAATAAACTGGTTTTGGTTTACCTGGTTAAGGCTGTGAGCCTATTTCCTGGAACGTTCTTCCCTGTAAAGGAACTGACAAGGAATTGGAAGGATGGAAGTGACGCCCAACGTGGGGCTAACTGAGTCCACAGAAAGCCTAAAAAAGCCCGCCGCCGCACTAATTACTACACGGAAGCAAAGGAGAAGGTGTTACTCTCAGTAGGTGACCGCAGTTTGATGTGGTGATAAGGGCACAAGCGAAGAAGTCATCAGTGGACCCCGATTGACCTCACTTACCTGTACTTCGTGTCTCGATCATTTTCGTGACTGCTGTCCTGCTGAACAATAACTATCCCAGGCTCACCTGCAAATCTGTGGAGACAGCAGGCATCAGTCAACAGAAACCCAAGGGGCAGTAGAAGCTTCAAATAAAATCCCTGTGAGCTACCCTTTAGGTCCCTCATAAAAGACCATACCTGCTTCTAGGATTGTCCTTAAAGTCACAACTTTGTACTTTTTGGCAGTTTATTCAATGGCTATTTCTCTGGCACAACAAATCTTTCTTGCTAGACTAACATTCTCACCCCCTACACATTTGATAGAAATTAATTTCTACAATGAATCTCTAATTTCTATATTAATTGTAGGGATTGTGTTTTCCTAACCTTCAAAAAACAGTCTGAGAGGAATCAAGCTGGAACTGAGCTGGAAGCTTCCCATTTGGGAACTGGTTCTAAAACCACAGGGTGCTATGCAACCTGCCTAGAGAGAAAAGCAACCAGCACTCCTGTCCTGTGAGAATACCTATGGAGCCACATAGTGACTGTGCTGACAAGATATCCATAGTGCTACAACAGTGACCCTTTTCTTCTTGGAGGGAGCCAAGAACTGTCTAATTGAACTTAAGGATCACTAGACAGGAAGGAGTTTATGCCTGGTGCTGTAAATCTGGCTAGAGAGATCATCAACCCTAGAGGAGAACTTCTGACTGACACTTTCCTAAACCTATGTAATTTCTAACTGTATTCTAAATATATTCTTATGACCATAGATAAGACTAGCTCTTATCCCTCATCAAATAAGCTATTTGCAGCAGATGGAAACAACTGCAGAAATCCATAACTAATCAAACTGCAGAGAACAAGTGGAACATTCAGCCCTAATTGATAGAACTGTGATTCTATCCCTACACCTAAAAATTAAGGAAAATCAAGAAAGAACAGGCAGAAAGATTGTAAAAGCCAGATACCAACATATCTGCTGTGAGGTAGTGTCTTGTATGTATGACAGAGAAGCCCTGAGCTCAACAGGAGGGTTGTATGAACAAGACCAGTACAATGACAGTAGCAGTTGACATATCAGTGTGTCCTAGAGAAACGGCTCATGAAAAACTGCAGGTGGTCAATGCCTGCTGAGAGGGGAAGAATCAGTTTCCTCCTCTAGCTTCCACCTAGGTGGTCAGTCCTAAACATGTGTATATATGAACAAGGCTAAATGGACTTAGTAGGATACACACACACACAATGTATACATTATATATGTATGTAACTAATTAAAGGGATAATGAATTTTGGAGGGGAAGGCATGAGAGGAGTTGGCTGGAGGAAAGAGAGGGGCAGGAGAAAAGGAGAGGCTGTACTTACATGTGATTCTCAAAAAAAAACTTATTTTGAAAAAGTAGTCTAATCTTAATGCCTTGAAGATTTTGCCTTCTGATCACTCGAACCTCTGGAAAGTCTTGGTCCCAGCTGAAAAGTAGCCTTTGCAAGCTCTCACCAGATTTATGCTAATTAAAATTCATGGATCCTTCAAGTTTTACTCTTACTGGGTATTTTTGTAGATTTGGGGATTTATGCTCTTGTCTCCATCCTTTACTTAAAAAAAATACTAAGAAAATTATAAAATTATGTTTTATTTTGATGTTTTTGTTTTTTGACTCTTTCACATATGTATATGAAGACTCTTAGAATTTTTTACTTCACATCCCCTCTCTTGTGCCCTTGCCCTCCAGGAAAAATTCTTTTTTCCAACAAGTTCACTTACTTTCATGCCTTTTTATGCTTTTATATTTTAGATAAACATATAACATATTATATAACATTCTGATGTACTTGAACAAAGTGTGTGGTTTGGTCACCGATCAATCTCTCACTCTTTTCTTTAAATGATCTCTTGCATTGATTAGGGTTCACTTGACATCTGTTTCTGCGTAATTCTTAGACTTGCCAGTTTAATTCAGACTGCTTTCCTGAGATTCAGTCTCCAAATCCCTATGGGATATTTCTACCTGGATAATTTTGGAGGAAGCCCAATTTCCTGAGCTCTACAGGGGAGGTGAGTTTATTTCAGATCCCAGTTGGGCCTTAATTCATACCAAGATAATGGAACTTTCGCTACAGGTACAATCACATCCGACCTCCTGACACACCACAAGCTAGGATGATCTGTCTTGATGGCAAATGGCCTTTGGCAAATTTCTCAGCCCCATTGGTTTTAGTCTCAAGACGTATAAAATGAGAATAATTATATTACCTATCAGGTAGGTATTTTGTGAGCATTAGAACAGTGCCTTACTTGCAAGAAGTGCTTTAAGATCATTTGCTGTCATGATTATTGATGTTATCACATGTCCTCAAATTATACTGTTTCTCATATCCACTGCCATCATCGCTTTACTATCACTTTAATTTAAATCATCAATGTTTTTCACAATTGCAAGAGCCTCCTGGCTGACATTAATTCCAATTTCATCCTGTAAAATTCACCCTTGTTAGCATTTCAGAGCCAAGTTTTCAAGATGATTCTTCTCTGTACAAAACCCTTTAATTCTGCAGGATCTAAAAAATAAAGTAGATAATTTTTTGCTTGCTTTCCATGATCTTGCTTGCTGTACCCCAATTTCTCCATACTTATCTTCTCTATTTATATGTTAAGCATGATCTATGGACATTCTATGTGCTGTATCATATTAAAGATACTTCCTATAGAATCATTTGTGTGTGTGTGTGTGTGTGTGTGTGTGTGATGAATTTCTTCCTATACATTGAGTGTTTTTGTGATTGGTTCAATAAAAGTAACTGACCAATAGCTGAACAGGATGAAGTTAGGCAGCAAAGCCAAATTGAGTATGCTGAGAAGGGTGGAGTCAGAGGAGATGCCAGCCAGCTGCCATAGAAGAAGCAAAACATGTAGAAAATGAAGTAACAAGCCATGAGTCATGTGGCAAAGCATAGAAAATGTAGGTTAATTTAAGTGTAAGAGTTAGCTAGTAGTAAGCCTGAGCTACTGAGCATTTATAGGTAATATTAAGTCTCCGAGTCAGTTATTTGGGAAGCAGCTGTGACACAGGAAAACTCCATCTACAAATCCTCTTCTAGCTTTGGAACAATTCTTTTCTTTTTTAGTGAGGATCATCTCAGTGTGGCAGGGGAACCCATGTAGGAGTTAATCCAGTCATGAGTCTGGTAAATTTGATAGTATATCTTGGGTTTTGTTTTCACCTGACAATGTTCAATGGCTAAGAATCTACATCTACATAGACGTTTGGTTCAATGGTCCCCATTCTGGAAAACCTTTATAACCTCAATCCTAACCTGGTTTGGTGACTCATGCCTGTAAACTTACTGCTGCAGAGACAGAAACAGAAGCATTGCTGGAAATGTATGACCAGTCTGGGCTCGAGAATGAGTTTCTGGCCATCCTGGACTGCAAAGTAAGAGTATGTATGCCTCAGAGGAACACAACAAAAAACAGCAATGAAATCCTACCCAGCCCCCTTTAGACTCATTACACCTTCAGTATGTATATTTAAGTGGTAATGCTCTGTTTGCTTCATTAAAGTGAAAGATACTGTAAGGAAAGAGCAGGGCTTTGTTGATTCCCAGATCTCCAGCTCCAACCTAAGACCTTAATAAATATTTGATGAAGGAATGAATGGAAGTCCTTTGGAAATCCATAATTTACTGTCATGGTGAAGACTGAGACTTGGCAGGGAAAGGTTCCTTCCTAACAGTCTCTGTGGATTTTATTTCAACACTGTGGAAGCCAGAGAGATTTTATCCTGTTGCCTACTTACAAATGCCACCATTAACATTTCCCTGTTGTCAGGGTTTGTCTGACTAATGTTCCCAGAAATCATCTGGGAATTCTTCCATGTGGTCCTGAAGGCAAATCGTCTTCTACAACAGAATCCACGGGCTTTCTAATTTTTACTTGTTTTTCACTGGTAATAGCATTGACAACAGAGGTAAGGGAATTTCCAAAAGTTAAAACCAGCTGTGAGATGAGATTCTCAGGAGTCAGTTCAGAAATGGTTTTCCTTTTTCTGCTTCTAGGCCTGCCCCCTGTCTATTCATGTTTTTGGAAAATGCTTGAAAAATTCAAGTTTGACAGAAACTATGGCTGTATAGTTCCTGGACCCCCTGAAGACTATATTCCAAGAAGAGCAGACAGAAGCAGGTTTATTCCTCCTCATGGTTGGGTCCTAGTAGAAAGGGTGAGAAAATGAGTGTGAAGGAGGAAAGAGCATGACTAGAAAATCTGAGAGTACCTTTCAGTTGAGACTCTGATCCCACAAGGTCCTTGCTAATAAGACAGAATGCATTCCCTGGGGATGACAGCTTCTTCTGAGGAAGAGAGATAAAATAGTGTTTTCATAGAAAGGATGCTTAAAGGGATGCATTGCAAAGAAAGATTCTAGGAGAGCATATGGCAGGATGGGTAGGTGGGGATCAATTGAGAGTAGGAGCAGTGTAGCTAGGGTAAGTAGGAAATTAGACTCTTGTAAACACAGAAAGACTGATTCCTAGGCAGTAAAATGCAAATGCACAGAGATTGGACGGGGCAACTTTTGCTTCTTGCTTAGTGGCCATTATATTAGAGACCACAGTTAAAATGGGATTACAATAATTCCCATTTGAAACATCTGAGACTGAAGAATTTAACCCAGGACACTTAGCTGCAGAGTCCAGTGCAAACCCAGAATATCAGAATATTTTTTGTTTTGATGTTTTATTGCTGCTGTCAATCAAATCCGAAGCCCAAGCATGAGCTATTGCTTCCTCCTTCTTGAAATGATATGCAAAAATCAGTCTTTGCATTGCCACATATAAGATTTATTACACACTGTATTCATATATTTGGTTGTCGTATTGTAACCCATAAATGTGTACATACATAATGCACCAATCAAAAATGTAACAGTAAAGGGGTATAAGCTCTGTCCAGAGCTCTGCTCATTACGTTTTGGCTGACTTTTTTTTTCTTAACTCTATCTCAACTCTTTTATTTCTACTTTGTATCAGGAATAACTTGTCTTAATTTTGTCAATATTTTTCTTAGTGTTAGCCCTGAAAATATTAGAAAAACCCTTAATTGAGGATTAAGTGGAAAATACTGTTCACCCTGCCTTAACCTTTTTTTTCCAGTACCTTACATTTCTGTCTACATAATTTTATATTTTTGGTATTATTGTCGTCTAATTCCAGGTTTGTAATGATTTTCCCCATGAAATCTTTATTCATATATGCATGCTTGACTCCCATTCTCCACTTCTTTCATCCATAATTCCCAAAGCTAGTCCTAACTTTTACTTTCTTACTGTACGTATTCAATTACCCTCTATATTTCTTCTTGCTAAAGATCTCTTTCCACCATCTCATGATCCCATCACCCTTTACTAGTTTTAGAACCTAAATACAAAGAAATAAAAAGATATAAAATCTCTCTCTTTCTCTCTCTCTCTCTCTCTCTCTCTCTCTCTCTCTCTTACACACACACACACACACACACACACACACACACACAGAGAGAGAACAGAGAGGGAGAGAGAGTTTTATATAATCTAGTTTCTAGTTTTGGAAAAAACCTGGCATATTGTAAGTCTGGCTTATTTCATGTAATATAACGATTTCCAGTTGCATACATTTTCCTGCCAATGTTTATTTCAATTTTTTGCAGCTATATAAAATTCCATAATATATATGAATCACATTTTCTTTAAAACGTACTATTTTTAAATCAAAATACACTTATATCATTTCCCCTTCCTCCCTCTAGCCCCTCCTATGTCTCCTTTCTCCCTGTGAAATTTCTGGCCTATTTTTCAAATATATAAATACAATCTACTTCATTCATGTACTGCTATGGACATAATTTCAGAGCTGATCACTTGGTCCTGGATAACCAATTAAAGGGCTCATCCCTGGGAAAGGTTATTTGTATCTCCTGCTCTCGGAACTTCTTAATTACCTGTAGTTCTTTGGGAGTGTGGTCCCATGAAATTTCTCTTGTCCATGTTAGTAAGCCCATCACTATTGTTCAGATGTTGTTTAGGCAGCCAAATTGTTGAGGTAACATCGGTGAAACGACCCTGACATTTCTAGGAAACAATGTTATAGCGGATTTCCGGGTCTTCTGTCGCTTATAATCTTTCCTCCATAATGTCTCGAGTTATGATACAGGTATATCACGTGGGGCTGGGTATCCTATGACCGGTGTTCTTTGCATTTTTGTCAGTTGGACCACATTTTCTTTACTCATCTGTTCACTGATGGACATCTAGGCTGGATCCAACTGCTATGAACAGTGAAGCTATGAAGTTAAAAGTGCTAGTATCTTTGTGGTATATTGACTTAGAATTCAGGTATATTCCTGACAGTGGTACAGCTGGGCCACATGGAGTTGTATGTTCAGTTTTCTGAGGAACCTTTTATACTCACTTCCATAGTAGAAGTACAAATTTATATTCTCACCAAAGTTACTAGCAGTTCCTCTTCCCCACCTTCTCTATAATTTGTCTTTTTCTTCCTTGATGATAGTCATGCAGTCTAATAAAAGATGGAATCTAGAAACTGTTTTAATTTTTGTTTCCTGTTGGTTAAATACTTTGAACACTTTTCAAGTACTTCTTGGCATTTACATTTCTTTTGAGAACTATTTATCCAGTTCATTACATTTATTAAATTAATTTGATAATGCATTGTTATCTAATTTGTGCAGTTCTTTATGTATTTTAGATATAAGTCCACTGTCTCTTGTGTGTTTGTAATAATAATCCCTACTATGTGGACTGTCTCTTCATTCTGGTTATTGCTTCCATTGCTATGCAGAAGCTCTGAGTTTCATGTAATCTCACTTGTAAATTCTTGGGATTATTTCATGTGATATTCCCTGCCTCTAAGATGATGCTATAGGTATTCAGCACCTCATGGGGCTTTTTCTTCTATTCTTTCTCATCATATTTTATTATTGTGCCCACAGACCCACATATAATGTGCCACATTGCATCATAGTAACATCTGAATCACTTAACCTGTTGCTGAGCTCTCAAACACCACTGCTGTGCCATTCTTGTGTGGTACAAAGGAAAGAGCACTGTTATCATGGGAAGTTCCAAGCAAATTACTGGTTTTGCCTCTTGCTAATGCTGTCCATCTTCTCATGAGCAAAAGTGGGTAAAATCCATATTTTCCCTGCAGAACTCAATGGATTGTTACATAGCTTAAATGGAATTTGAATATGAAAATGTAAAAGGAGATTGCTTGTTTGTTTTCCTGTCACCCAGACATAAATAATTACACAGAAACTATATTAATTACAATATTGTTTGGCCAATAACTTAGGTGTATTCCTAGCTAGCTCTTACATCTTAAATTAATCCATTTCTATTAATATGGGTAACGCCATGAGGCTATGATCTTCCTGTAAAATTCCAGAGTCTTTCTCCTTCAGCAGCTACCTTGCATCTCCCTGACTCCTCTTACTCTCTCTATATATCTCTGTTTGTATTTCCCACCTGGATTTCTTATGCTAAGCCATTGGCTGAAACAGCTTTATTCATTAGCCAACAAAAGCAGTGTGTATACAGAATGACATTCTATATTATGAAAGTTTTGAGGTAATTTTAGGTCATCATAGAAAAAGATATTACCATAACAAAATTTATTGTATTAAAAGGAAAAATACAGCAATCTTATTACTGAAAGGAAATGTGTTCCTTGATACCAAGGAATGAATTCTTCCATTGTTGCTTCAGGCATGTAGAACTATGAGTTAATTAATAAAATCTCAAATTACCTTGCTTTATATCTTGTTATTATTTAAACTTCTGTGACTATCTTCCCTTCTGCAACTAGTAAGTATTATTTCTTCTAACTGATAGACTTCTATGTCGTGCAAGTAACAAAGCAATGTTGCAACTTGGAGCAGTTAAGTTGTTGAAATGTTTTCATGATGGAATGAAAACTTTCAGTATGCATAATTATTTCCTTGTTGTATATACCTAGAAGAGAAGTTGAGATCTAGAGCAAAAACACGTAAGTTACAGCTTAGGTATATGTTGTCAGATATCCACCTAAAAATGTAGCAATAGTGTGTGTTCCTATCATAGTTTCTTATGGAGCACATTTCTCTTAGACAACCCTTATTTATCTAGGTTTTCTAGGTAAGACAGAAGTATCTTTTAAAAAAATATTTATTTAACCAACTGTATCTTGTTGCATATCATTATTCTTTACGTTCAGACAAACTCCTTTCTCTGCTTGTTTTGATTGTCCACCAGAGATATCTATATTATGAAAGGCTATAAAAGTTACTTTTCCCACTTTATTTTACTCTACTTATTTGAAAGATATTCATTTTAATTTGCCTTCAGTGTGGTCAGCTTGAAAATTTCTCTACACATTCAAATGTACTTGTCTAATGTTCAGGGTTAATAATCCATTGCCCTCTGACAAGCCAGGAGTTTTAGCTTATTTTTTTACATCTCTTTGATTTCCCCTCCTCTGATCAGCTGATGGTTAGTACCTATAGCCATTAAGTTTATGGTCTATTGGTCCCAAGCATAATTCTCCCAGCCCAGGATGGAAGCTGAACTAAAGAGTGGGCAGGAGAGAACATGCCCTATGTAAATTATCTCCAAGTAGTCATTAAAAGCAAGATAAAGAAGGCTTTATTATCTTCCCATCTCATTTACCCAAAGAGAAGAAGGTTATCAGCTGTTCATTGGGGATGGAACCAAGAAAAACAGCCAAGAACTCAGCTTGCACTCACCTCCCATCTCTTCCTTTCAATGCATCAACTTTATTCTGAAAATCTTCTGGTTCCCAGACTAACAGTAAAGAAATACTGTTCTAAAATTCACGAAATGGCTAGACTGAGACTGCAGTCTCTTTGTACAGCTTTGAAATATTAAGGGAAAACTAAAACTATTTTAAGTTGGTGTCAACCACTAATCAAATTGAGAGCAGTTATGGATGATATGACAAGAAAGAAATTCAACTGTCCATCTATCTCATTGGGGTAGGTTATTTCCTAGAGAACCCCCCCCAACTCAAAGGGCACCCATTATACAATAGAATATCTAGAAACAAAAGCATTAAAACATGAGTGTAAACAGTGGAGATGCAATAGAAAAGTCAACAGTAAAACGATACCTACTGAATAGCTCTTTCTAAATACAGCTGCGAGACTCTACCCTGACATACTAAACCAGAGTCTCTGGGGCAAAGAGGATGATGGGTAATCCCAGGTGGATAGCTTGAGGCCCGAAGAAAGGAAATCATTTGTCTTGATATAATTGTCTATAATTGCCAGCAATTATAGATGTAATCAGGATTAAAACTTATTTGGTAGTGGCCTGTCTGTGTCAACCATGCCAAACATATGCATGCCAGAACTAGGACTAGAATGGGTAGAGGCTTGGGCACTTTCTGGTCTTGTTTGTTTTTATTTTACAGTGCAGAGTGTCAAGGCCTGGGCCTTATACAGGTGGAAGGCATGTGCTAACTCACTGAGCTACTATTAAGACACTCAGACCTTTATGCAGTCTTACAAAGTGGAAATGAATTTGGAAAAATACAAATGTCCACGGGATGCAAAATTTCCTCAGGTAAGAGATAATTTTCTTATATTTTATTGTCAAAATGAGCTTTAGTAGCTCTCCTGCTTCTATACAGTCTGCTGGTCTCAAACCAGTTAGTACTTGTTTAGGGAGCAGAAAGACGGGGAGAAGCAACTCCTTACCCAGAAGGGAGGTTGGCCTAGGGATGTGGTTACCGAAATGACCTCAGAAGCTCTTTACTTCTGGTTCCCACTATCTCTTTCCCACCTACTTTTCATGGTTTAAATTTTTAAAATTTGGACCTTAGGCATGTAGAATTTGATTAATCACAATTTATAGTTGTTGATTTACTCTCATCATTGATCCAATTTTGATCTTATTTTTCTTTTTACCTTGCTTAGTTTTTTAAAAAGCAGTATGTTTTTAAACATGCCCACCAGCATAGACCCCAGACATTGTGGAATACCTTATGAAGCCCAAGCACTTTTCCCCTCTCCCTTACCAGCCTAATGCTGATTCTCCCTCCCTTCATTCTTAGGTGCTTCTCTTTATCTGTATTTATTTATAACAAGCATTTCTTAAATTTAGTTATGATGTTAAACTTCACTAATGGTATCATACTGCTTACAATCTCTGGATTTCCTATTTTTACTTAAAGTCATATTGCTGAAGGGAACGGAGTAACGTTACAGAGAGAAAATCTGGCAGATGCCATTTGAGAACTTCATCAGCTGTGGGGCATGTGCTTGATATGGTGCAATAAAAAAACATGGCCAGCCAGTCAGTGCTGGTGCATACCTTTAGTACCAGCACTCGGGAGGCAGAGGCAGGCAGATGTCTGTGAATTTAAGGCCAGCCTGGTCTACAAAGCGAGTTCAAGGACAGCCAGAGCTGCTATACAGGAAATCTTGTCTCCAAATACAACAACAACAACAACAACAACAAACTAAACTAAACAACAAACACAGCACTGCTTCTGGAAGAATCTTGCCAAAGATAAATAGCCCTAATCATAATAAATCATCTGACAAATTCATATTTGCCAACATTCTATGAAATATTCTATGGTAACCTTCAAAAGCCTAAATCTCACAACAAGTCAAATAAATAAGAAAGAATTATTCTAAACAAAGGAAATTAGTGAGACATGACATCTGAAAGAGAGTCTTTTGCCCTGAAAGATATTTTAAAAGAATCAACACAACTGCAGCAAGATTTGACCATCCTGTGGTGGCTAGATATCACTGTTGCTTTCTGAATTTTGATTGTCATGTTATATACCAGAGGATGCCTTTGTCTGTGGAAAATATATCCAAAAATATTTTTTGTAGGTAGATCAACAGATGGGTAAATTGGTTTCAAATGAAAATAGAAAATTATTTAAATTGTATTTGCAAGTTTTCTTTAAGTTTGTGAAATAAGCATATTGTCAGGCTTCATTCAGATCTTCTTATATCTATCTTCATTGTTCATAGATTTTTGACTTCTGAATAACATTTTAATAAAGTTCATCTACTCATAGTCATCAAGGGCCAGGCAAGATTTTTTCAGTTTTTCTATTGTGAGCAGTGCTATTGTGAGGAGTATATGTATGTTTATTGGTAATTTTTTCTCAGTTATTAGTGAAATCTCCAGGTCACAGGCCAAGTTGGTTTTCCCTGCAGTAACAAGTTATCACACACGGGAATTTAACAGAACACATAGTTATTTTTATAAATGTGGACATCTGTAAAATAAGATGTAAGGGGCTGATATCAATGTGCTACATGCTGGTTCTTCCTGGGGGTTCTAAAAGAACACTTACTTTTTTGCTCTTTTCAAATGTCTAGGACACTTGTGTTCCTTGGCTCGTGGTCCTTTCCTGGTCATCAATTGGTCTTGCATCATCAGTCATATCACATCTCCTTTGATGTCAGTCCTCTTGTGTGTACCAATTACTGCCTCACAACCCAGGAAAAGACCCATAGTGAACAAATCACCTTTGCCCCCAAAAAACAACCTTCACAGACTCCGTGGACTAGAACATGGGCAAATTTAGGCTCTACTCAGGCTGCTGTCCAAATCGTGTACATGTTTAACTCAATCTGTTTGATCCTCTATTCTCACAATCCTTCGCTTTGAGCTATTAAGGGACTATTTTTATGCGGCAAATATTCTGATGGGATATACACCCATTTCCTGTATTGATGGACTATTTGGAATATCTTAAAGCAGTCTCTCATGCCTACTGTTTTCTCTACTCTTTACAATTCCACAAGCACTATTAGATTTAATCATAAGAAATTGTTGGTACTAGGTTGTTTTTGAGTCAGAATGGCATTATTGCCATTTTTAAGAAAGGTTTTCATATAACTCATGATGGCTTCAAATTTGCCAAGCAAATATGACAATGAATTCCTGATCCTCCTGTCTTCACCTCCCAGATGCTGTGACTATAGATGTTTACCAAGATTACTGACCAAAATTTTCATATCTTCTAAGTCAATATGGCATCTCCATTGTGAATAGGAAGAAACAGGTTTGAGGATGTGTGCAATCATTAGTTCTTGCAATTCATACCATCAGAGCTAAATTGAATGCAAGACCTTTTGACTTTCTAAGATAGTGCTTCTTCTACAGAAGGTTTGGAAAAGCTAGACTTGGCAGACATCATTAAGTGATCTTACTCGTAAACTACAATCATATCCTGGTTAACCAAGATATGGAAACCACATCCAAACAGTCCAAATTTGATTTCAGAGGCAATGACAAGTGGAACTCAGCATCATTCTTGGTCTGAAAAAGAAATGTTTAGCTGTGGGATAGGAAGACAGACAGTTACAGACATCTCAGATCAGGAGGTGAAGCTGTGTAGTTTACAAAACAGTTCATATGTAGGAGGGGCATCAAGAAACCATAACATGAAAAGGGCAAAGTACTTTTTCCAAACATCAAAAATCTATGAAGAAACTTAGACTTGAAGAGAAGGGTATTGCCTCGCACTGGTGACAAGGAAATCCACCATCCAGCCTTGGACACATATCAGAATGAACCAGAGCCCAAACGGTGCCCAATCTCAGTCATTCCCCACCCCCACTGCCCACCTTATTATCTATTTTCTCATCTTCCACATCAAAGGATTTAATCACTTGACTCATTAGTAGTCATCCAATTCTCATACTCGGATTACTTCTACAAAACACAGAATGGGACTAAAACTGCCCCATATCGTTTGAGGCAAAGGAATTGTCTCCCTCTCACCCCCTCCCCTCACATTTTCAGGAGGGACGGTACAAAAGCCATTAACTTTCTGAGACACATCGTTAGAGTAAAGGGAGTGTTCAAAGTTAAGAATTCCCCACAGACTATGAGTTACATGATATTACCTTCAAGCAAAATCTCAAGGGTAACATAAACTATAGCATTTGTCATAGGAACAAAAGAGAAAGTATCCAGAAATAAACTTAAAGAAATGCATGCTACTTGTATGATGAAAGTATAAAATCCGTTTGAGGAATTCAAAAAGAATTGGACAAATGAAAAAGGCACTTTTCAAAAGAAAAACACAACCTCAAAAAGACATCACTTCATTGGAAGGTGAAAAACAATCCCATGCATATACCAACTAGATCTTTTAAACGTTTTGATTTAGGGATTAATATATATATATATATATATATGTATTATATATATATATAATATATATATATATATTAGCACTAAAGTTTACTTGGAAAATAAAAACATATACATCTACAAAACTTTCTAGAAATAAGAATGGCATGGTAACAAGAACTACACTTATAAAACTGCTAGTTATTTTTCCAGCTGTTGGGAGGGGGGGAAATACAGGTTCATTTGGATTCAGAGTACCAGCAGACAGTCCATCGTGGCTGGGAGTCCTGCCAGCAGCAGCTGAAGATGGCTGGTTGTGTTGTATCCTCAATCAGGAAGAAAGAATGAGAAAAATCCTTCCCATGGATACTCTATTCACATAGAGTGTCACTTCTCACTTTCATCAACCCAGTCAAGAACTCACTCACAGATAGGTTCTGGGGTTTGTTTCCATGGTGCTCTTAAGTACCCTTTATTTGGAAGCTAAGATTAACCATCACTAAAGCCTTATAATTAAAACCATGTGGTCTGCACTATGGCTAGAAAATGATGCACGTAAAAATTAAAGTTTTGAAATAACACTAAAATGGAAACTTAAGAAATTAAAGTGATGGTAGATGAGAGTAATGATAGTAGATATTCAATAATTTTGTTAACAAATGCATTTATGACTTAAAGGAAATAGATACCTAAACCATCCTTTACCACAATACAAAGCAATCATCTATCTAAATAGGAAAAGTAAAATACAGGCATTAAAACAAATGATGGGGTACTTCTATAATTTCACCAGGGGAAAAGATATCTGATTACAATTTATAGAAACCTAAAATATAATTAATAATAATTTTCATTGGTTAAAAAAATCAAGATAGCAGAATTACTACAATAAGAAGCAATATGAAGCCTAAAAACATGTAGCTCAGTGATAAGAGCATTTTCTAGCATGTGGAAATATCTGAGTTTGAGCCACGGCACAGCAAAAATAAATAATAGCCAGGAAAATATATTTTCAGGTCATAAAAAAGAGCTAATTTTTCTATCACATAAATAAGTCTCACGTGTATTTTTTTTTAATGTAAAAGCCAGCATTCTAACAGGAAAGGTATGAATTCATAAAGAATCACGGAACACACTAGACAAACGTCTCAGACATGTGAGTAAGTATTCATCATCATTCATTCCTAACAAGAAAATGCAAATTGCTGCTATAATGAAAAAAACATTTTTAATCTGTCCTTTTGGCAAGGCTGCGAATGTGTACAGAATTCTCACACACCCTGCATGAAGGTCTACACCGTTGTAGTTCACTACTTGGGTTTTATCCTGCACATATAAAAATGCATGTACACAAAAAGGCTGCAGACACAGCACCAGGAAAGGGGTATGGGAGTCCGCAGTAGAGGAATTTGCGAGGCTCTGGCCTTCCTCCCTCCCAGTCCCAGCCATTACCTGGAAGAGCATGGGATCCAGAGTACAGAAAGTGCTCATGGAATTTGGTACAACATCCTGATGGGAGCAACAGATTCCAAGCAGCACAGGTGGTGGGGACAGCCACAGAAATGTGGGAAGGGAATCTGAAGCTGAAGGAGTCTCACTGGCCCCTCCCCACATCTTTGTCATTGTCAGGGCAGGGAGTTTTGGCAGAACTTACTGCAATATCCTAAGGGACCTAAAAAGGTAAACACAGGTGATCAGGCCCCAAGCATTTCCTCCATCTCTTAAAATCTTGAACAGAACAACTGGTCCCCAAAGCACCAGAGGCAGGGTTGTATTTTGCAAACTGGGAATCAGCTGGGATAATTTTGGGGAAAAAAAGTGGCTTTTAGCCACAAAAAATCCTTCTTTCTGGATGGAAATAGTGACTTAATTTGTTTGAATTACTTAATTTGTTTGTTTGAGACTAGCAACACCTCCAATAGCCTGTGTAGACTGATGTTTTTGAAAAATTTTTTGTTGTATTTGTGTGGGTGTATATACTCATGCGCGCGCGCGCACACACACACACACACACACACACACACACACACACACACACACAAAATGATTCACATGTAGAAGTGAGGGACAATTTACCAGGATCAGTTCCTTTCCTTCACTGTAAGGGTCCCAGGGATCAAACTCGGGATGCCAGGCTTGGTGTCAAGTACATTTATCCACTGAGCCATCTCGCTGACTCTGGAAACTGATTATAAGAAGACAATACAAGAGGGGAAAGGAACGCTAACTGAAGACAACTGAAGACATGGCACCTTCTACTTTACATTACTGCTAATTTCAAGTTTCAAATTTTTGTTTGATTTTAGGTTTATATTTTTGTCCTTCAATTGTTCAGTTGCACTGTAACTTGTATCTCACAAGAAATGCTTCTAAGTTTGTCTTTGTCTTTCTTTAAATCAAATATACAACATGCCTCTTACCTACATACTCTCTCATTCTTCCTTTACTAAGTCGTCCCCCTGTCCAATCCCCTTACCACTTCATTATTTAGATAGTGAGAGTTAGCCCTAAAGTAATTATAAGCTGCATTTTCCTAACTATTGCAGCTTTCCCTTGACATAATAAGTTCACAGGTATCTTTTCTGTTTGATACTATTTTTTGTTCTTTATATTTTTATTGATTTTTATTGAGCTTTACATTTTTCTCTGCTCCCCTCCCTGCCTCTCCTCTCCCCCCTTAAGCCCTCCCCCAATGTCCTCATGCTCCCAATTTACTCAGGAGATCTTATCTTTTTCTACTTCTCATGTAGATTAGATCTATGTAAGTCTCTCTTAGTGTCTGCATTGTTGTCTATGTTCTCTGGGATTGTGGTTTGTAGGCTGGTTTTCTTTGCTTTATGTTTAAAAACCACCTATCAGCGAGTGCATGTGATAATTGTATTTCTGTGTCTGGGTTACCTCACTCAAAATAATGTTTTCTAGTTCCATCCATTTTCCTCAAAATTCAAGGCGTCATTTTTTTCTGCTGTGTAGTACTCCATTGTGTAAATGTACCACATTTTCCTTAACCATTCTTCAGTCGAGGGGCATTTAGGTTTGATACTACTAACAGTTAACACTGGAGCTGCTGTGAAACCATTGTATTTGTTACTGCATTTGGAAGTAAGGGGACAGAAAGCTTAAACTCAAAGATAACTCAATCGTACTCAGGTAAAATAAAGCAAAATAGTGGAAAGGATTGAGTGTAAAGACCAGAGCACACATATATCCCACTAGATGTGCAAAGCACACAACAAAGGGACATAAAACACACTGGCGAGCAATCCAGTATGGCACCAACACAGGCTTACAGTATCTATCCACTAGAGAAAATGACAATGAGCTAGCAGACTTGCCACAAAAGGATTTATGTCTGAGTCCTACTTTTAGAAAGGGCGAATGACTACACAGAGAACTATAAAAACATGGCAGGAAAATTGGAATAGAAATGAAAGATGAGATCAACTAAATAAATAACTCAGTGGAAAGAATCTCCAACAGAGGAGCCCAAGCCAAAGAATGGATTTCCGAGATGGAAGAGAAGGTCGAAACATAATACATAAAGACAAGTATAAGAATAAAGTTAACAAACATGACCAAAATTTCCAACAATATATCCAGGCAAGCAAACCTTAGAAAATTTAGCCCCTGAAATTGTAATCAAGAATTTCCAAAATCTAAAGAAAAAAAAGTGATGAGCACGGAAACACAGAGTATTTGGAATTCCAAATAGACATGACCAGAGAACTTTTTAGTGACTCTCATAGTCCTGATGCCAAAACTACAAAATAAAAGCAGGACTTCCAGGCATGAGAGTGGCTAGAGTTTGCCTCTGTGGTGGCTGGCGAAGCACAGAGTTAGGAAAAGAAAACAATAGATGTCGTCTCAAGAGGACAATAGAAGCTTCTGAATTCTACAAAGAAAGTGAAAGGGTACTGGAAAATGTGTCTTGATTTTCTCATCAGAGAACCCAGAGAAACACACCTACCAGATACCTGGTAGAGGAAGAGCCTGAGAAACCACTTTCAACAAGTAAACCAGACAAACAGGGTGCAGTTGTACCTTTAGGACAAGCCCATGGTCCTCACAAGCCTCAAATTCAATTCTGGGTATCACTGAGGTGCTGATTCTTCGTGTGTGTGTGTGTGTGTGTGTGTGTGTGTGTGTGTGTGTGTGTGAAGAACTGAGACAAATCTCATCTCGATCCTTTGTATGACATGGAGGACAGAGCCTGTGCCATTCTGAGAGAGAATCTCTGGTTGTAAATTGGGGGAACATCTCAGGTTTGGGAGCCCAAACTGGGATTGCCACAGCATCGTGGTTGGGAAGGACCTACAGAGGCAGGTGTGGAGACTAAGATGGCTGGGCACAAAATGAGTCAAAGATGCAAGTGCCAGGAGCCTGGCCCAAGCTAGACAGTTCATAAGAAGATGCCACTCCCATCCTCACCTTCTGTGTCTGGGAATAAATCTCATCCACTAAGGATTAATCCAGATTTTGATAGGTCTGAGCCCGAGGTCAGCAGGTTGAGCAGATTCTGGGGTCACTGTTCTACTATTTACAATTGTCGTGTCTGGGAACTCTGAAGTTCTAAGGGTATATATGACACATGCAGCGGCAGCATCCCCTCTCCCCCTAGCAAGGTTGTTGATGCTCAGGAGGCCTTGAAAGTAGTAAGGCAGGTCTTCTGCCTATACCACTTCATCACTGTGGTTGTTCCAATACCCTCAATTCACTTAGTGGACAGCGCCCAGCTAATACATGAGCTACTCCAGCAGAGTAAAATTGGGGAATTCTTGGGAAAGAGGGTGAGAGAATCTGCAAAGCCCACAAAATACACAGACAAATGGCCTGTAAAGGCTCCTGATAGGAAAAGAAGGAAAATGGCTGTCATGAGGCAAGCTCAAAGGGACATAGATTCCAGTAAAGATTCAGCAATGGGGTAACCAAAAGAAAGATGAGTCTTGGACTTTCCATCCCTGCAACTAGAAGTCTCTAATACTTGAGGATTTAGAGAGAAGAGCAACTCGAACACACATCTTTAACTTTCTTTTATTTTGATGTAATTCTGCCCCCATAACTTTTGTGCATGTGTATGTACATGTTAGAATGTATGTCCAGGCAGATGTGCATGCATGCAGAGATCCAAGGTTGCTAGTGGGTATCCTTCTCAACTGCTTACCACCTTATTTTGGGGACATGATCTCTCACTGAACCTGGAGTTCACCACATAGTTGCTTACCGATCATCCTTCTGTTTCCATCTCCATATCACTAGAGTGCAGGAATGGGCTGCCTCTCACAGCCTTTTTAGAAGACTTCTGGGACTTGAACTCAGGTCCTCAAGTTTACAGAGCAAGCACTGGGTCATCTGCCTAGACATTTCTTTTTGTTTCCTATATGTTTAGCATATTTATACTGTATTTTTCATTTTAAAATTTATTATTCCTTTTCATACATGTATCTAATTGTGTCATGTGTTGTTTATATTTGAAGACAATATATTTTTCATTTCTTAATTTTTTTTAAAATTTTTACACATGGTTCTCCCTCCAACCCCCATATATTTAGTAGTATTCTGACTTTACATTTTAAGATTTTTAAAATAAATACACTTACGGTTTTACTGTCATTCATTCCTTAAACATACCCTATTTGGTTTTTAAACATTTTTATTATCAGGAAATGTTTTGCTATCCAAGTTTTAACTTTGTGTTTTCTAATTGCTCAGTCATATATCTTTTTCTCCACAGCATAAGTTTTTCTCTTTTTTTCTTTCATCTATTTAACCCTGCTTATCTTTAGCTCCCTTTTCCTGTCTCCTTCTTTTATTCCATTCATCTACTATTTCCACACTTACTCTAAATAATTTTAAACTTCATTGAACATTCTAAAACAGTTTTCTCACTTTCAGTACTACTATATAAAAATACATCTGTGGGATGTACTGACGTTAAATGTATTTCTATATCTTCTATGGTTTGATGTAGTTACTGCTATAGAAAGTTGTTTCCTTCTTTCTTAGTGCTATTGGCCGCTGAGCCGTCAACAGTAGGCTGCTTAATAGGAAGCTCCCACTACACACACACATGTGCGTACACACACAACACACACATATTCAGACACACACACAGATACTCACGTATGTATACACACATACACACATGCATGCACACACATTCTCTCTCACACAGACACCACATAGGCATACACACACACAGGCCTATACATATACACACAAACTTAGAAACATAAACAGACACACACATACATATATATACACACAGATACAAACATAGGCACACTTATACTCACATAAGCACACAAACAAATGTACACATGTTTAGAAATATCCAAGCCAATGGATATGTAAATAATGAAACAGAAACACAAGAAACATCCAAGAGCAAAACAACATGATGACTCCAAGTGATTATAACTCCTGAACCCTAAGATATTGAAAGAGGTAAAATACCAAACGAAGTCTGAAAACATTTGCTAGTAAAAAATGGTGAATGACCTGGAAGGAGATTAAAACAACAGCAGGTGGACTTGATCAGGTCTTAAATAGGAAAGTAATGATGTAGGGGAATCAGTAACACTATGAATTAGAAAATCAGCACTGTACATGAAAAAGAAACACTAAATAAAAACTAAACACGATAATAAATATTTTGAAAAATAATAGAAATTTATCAATAAAAATGCAACGAATCAAATAAAAATGGAAAGCATTGCCAATGTATGAGACAAACAGAAGAAAGATAGTATGTGGAGGGTAAAGTGATGTTCTTTAAGTAGGAGCTATGACCACAAGATCTTAGAGTTCTTGGAAATGAAAAAGAGACCAAACTTAAGAAACCACAGAACAGATGGAGCTTAGGTAAGTCCTAAAGCATAGAGAACTTATTCAATGAAATTATAGTCATTTCCCCAAAATAAAGAAACACACATTTAAAGACAAGAGATGAGTATATTCCTAGATACATCTGACATACCTAACAAAAATCAAGAAAATATACTAACAATTTAGACTGATTTATAATAATAAAGGAGATTGAAGTAGTGATTAAAAATATTCCTAACACTGCGAATCCCAGAATCAAACGGATGCTTGGCTGAATTCTTCTAAACCTTCAAAGAAAAGAAAACACCAATGTTCTTCAAACTGAACGAAGTAAAAAGGAAAGGCACACTGCAAACTCACTCACAGTATCAGCATTAGCTAGCGAGGGTTACAACAAAGAGTGAAAAACACGCACCAACTTCCCTGATGAACTGAACAGAAAAACTCTTGATAAAATGCTTGCTTATTTAAGAAGATCAAACAGTATGATCAGTTAGCTAGATTTTACAGATTCAGGGTAGGGTCTGTGTATGCAAATTAATAAGTGATTCAACATATAAATACACTTAAGGACAAAAATCATACAATCATCTCAGTCGATTTTTTAAAAAAGGCTTTGAAAGAACTTCAACATCCCTTTATGATGAGAATCCCCAAAAGAAATAATAAACAGAAGGAACATGCATCAGTACGATAAGGGCTGAATACTAAAGGAGGACAAACTGAAAACCTTTGCTCTCAAATCTAAAATGAGGCAAGGGTGCCCATTCTCCCCACTCTTATCCAATACAAGTCAAGATTTATTTAGAAAAATAAGAAAAACTATAAGAAGGATACAGATTGCAAATGAAGGAGTCGAACAACCCTAATTGTAGGTGAGATTGACCTCTAGTTTTGTTGTTCCTATTGTATCCTTATCTAACTTTTGGTGTTTGGGTAGTGCTGGTTTCATAGGATGAGCTTCGTAGTATTTCTTGCTTTTATAACTTACGGAAAGGTTTGATGAGAAGGAAAAATAAGTGGCTAGAATACAAAGAGAGAAAGAAGAAAAAAGAATGTGGAAGAGGAGCAGACCACATTTCTGTCCTAATTGAGTCGACAACTTCCATTATTTTTGGAAAAATTAGTTCCAGGAAATCCTGGCCTCTGTAAAAGCAGAAGGACAAAGAAGAGAATTCCTGACCGAGGTTAAGCCGTCTTGTCACAGACTCAGGGCTATCTTTACCCGGGTTTTCAAGAAAATGGGCATTTGTAGATTGAAAAGTGTAATGAAAGTGATGTTTTAACAAGCAAAGAGCAAAGAACCTTAATATTCCAGAGTGATTGCAAAGCGGGTCTAAGGAAACCCTTGTCATAGCAGCTACTTAAAATACTGTGACTGGAAATTGGGGAGAAGCTTTCCTAGTTTCAAACTCAGGTGGGAAAAGGTTTCATATGGAGGGACTTTCTGAAACATTCATATGGTGACGAGCGCTTAATCATCTCAGGAGAGCTGTGATCCTCTGGGGCACTAGACTTAACCTTTCTGTTCCCCACCTTCCTACTGGTGTTAGCACACCTTGTGGAGAAAAAAAAAGACTAAATATAGCACTACAATGTTGTTTCTTTAGCCTCTAAAACCTAAAAAATTATTCAACTGGGCTGTTGTGTTCACAAACAATTTTGCCAATACGTGGTCAAAGGACCCCCAACTCTCAATAAATATTAACAATATAATGAGTGTGGTAGGAAGTAATGGAAACAAGGCCACTGTATTAGGTACTTGTTACTGAGACAAGATACCTGATATTAGCAGCTGACAGAAGAAAGAATTACACTTTGGCTCAGAGTTTGTGGGAAGACTGGTCATGGTGGGGGAGTCATGGCAGCAGGAAGTTGAGACAGCTGGAAACATTGCTTCCTCAGTCAGGAAAGCAGAGATGAATGCACATGTACTCTTGCCTCCTCCTTTTTCTTCAGCCCCCTGCCCATGAAATGCTTCCTCCCACGAGGGTGAGTCTTCCCACCCTAACTAACCTAATTAGAAATTTCCTCACAGACATGCCCAGAGACTTGTCAACTTGTCTTGTCAAGTTGACAACCAGTATTAGCCATCACACACATTTAGAGTAGCAGGATTCAGAGGCAAGAGCAAAGCAGAGATGCAAAAAGGGTTTGTTACAGAGCTAAGAAAAGAAAAAGAAGGGAGGGAGGGAGGGAAGGAGGGAGGGAGGGAGAGAGGGAGGGAGGGAGGGAGAAAGGCGAGGTTAAAGCTGCTCATTAGTGTTCCTCTGCTCTGCTCTATTTTGTTAGCAAGAGTCTGCATACTCCTTTCCATCACATTCATTTCATCACAAAGTGTTGTACCCACTTTGCCGTAAGTAAATCCATGTTCCTCCACTCGCTTCAAAATGTAAAGTGAACATTATACATTTCGGAGACAAACAAAAGTGAGCTTGTTGTTTTTATTGGTTTCTCATTGGTCCTGAAGATTGAACCCAAGGAAGGTCTCACATGAGTGTTGCTTGCTCTCTGCCACTGAACTCATTCCCCGCCCCTGACATGGGTTTCAGTTATGACTCTGCCACTTACCGACTTACGATCAGGCATAAAGTGAATGTTTCTGTAAGCCTCGGATGTCTCACTTATATAGGATGGATAAGCCTATTTTGTGGGTCTGTTATAAGTAACATAATGTGCTGAGGAAACAATTGTTGAGAATCTGCCAAGTGTTCCACATACATGATTATCTCAATTCATCTTCAAAACCACATTGAGATAAGTATCTTTCTCCCTTTAACGGATTAAGAAACATTTCCAGATGGCCTAAGAAATTAGCCCAAGGTTAGTGGCAGAAACAGGATCTTCAAAGTCAGGTTGAATCTGGTCCCAGCATCTATGTTGTTCCCACTCACAGTGCTGTCTTTCACACTGTCTGGTAGAATATTTGAGAGGTGGTGTCTGTGATGTTCAAACTGTTTTTCTCCCTCTCTCCTGAAACTTCCTTTCATTTACTCTTAAGATCTCCACCTCCTTCCTCGTCTACCCTCATTCCTTTATTCTTCCAATAATGGTGATTTACTTCTCAGAGTCTGCTTCTGATTCTCAGCTACAGCTCACTCACCAGGGTCATGCCAATCTATTTGAAGCTGCTAGCCACGATCTCTCTCTTCTCTGGTGCTTGCTGCTTTCTCAGTCAGTGTCTTACATTGCTGTGTCTATATTTTCTACCTCAGAGGCTTCCCTGGTGCTTTGTGACCCTGGTTGAAGAGAATTTGTTCGGCTCCTTCTCATCTTGTGTATTGAAAGCTGTAGGTGAGAAGATCTGGATCTTTTCCAGTTGCCCTATTTGAGGAGAACAGCCCCTGGGGATCCCCCACGTTCTTTGTGTCTTCTGCCTGGAGGCCCACTTGTTTTCTGCCTTACAGGACTCATTTCTCAGACATACCCAGTAATAAATAACAACACAAATGATTGTGTCTGGTAGCTAATTGACTATAACATAGGCTACCAGCCTCTGGGGCAACACAGCATGTTACTTGTAATTAATCACCCTCATCCCAGCCTGACTACCCAACTATGTCAAATCACACAGCAATTAGGTACTTTCTGAGTAGGTCCCCCTGTCGTAGTTGGAAAAGTGAAAAATATAATATTAGTGCTACTTTCTGTATGTTCTCAGAGCCACATTGGTACTCTGTGCTAGGCACTGTGGTAAATGATGTAGGAGTTACAAGATGATAATAAAATAGACTCTACTGTCTACAGTGCTGAGTTATAGATATGGCAAAATTAATGTATAATTTGATACATGATGTACACGAGATACAAATGCATTCCCTTGAGATAAAAGATGTGTTCTGTTAGAGAAATGGGGACGTTAACAAGTGTGGGGGGGGTAATAAAATCAGATTGTAACGTGGCATATGTAAGAATCACTTTTGAGAGAAATGCAGAAGTATAGACTCCCCAAGCCTAGACCATACTTAATAACCCAAGAAAAGGGGCACAAATCTCTGTACCTGAGGAATTCTGATACCAAATATGTTTTATAGCAGTTACCCAAGCCTTGTCCTGCTCTCTGAAAGCCGTGAATCAGTCTTATTTCAATAAGAATATTGTTAAATTTTTGAGAATTACACATTACGTCTTTCAATTATATTCACCCCATTTCCTCCTCCTAGGTCCTCCCTGATAATTCTGTAATTCCCCCACACTCCAGTAACTTCATGCCCTCTTTTTTTGTTTTAACAACCCACCAACTCCAGCTATTGCTGTCCAAACTACTGGGTGTGGGGTGATCGCTGTACCATGATTGACTCAGCAGGATCCACAGAGAAGCCATCAGCTGCTCAGAGTTCATCAGTTAGGGACAAAGACTCATGAACAGCTTCCTGTTCTATGCTAAAATATTGACTGACTAGATCCGGTGCAGAACTTGTACAGCCATCTTTAGCCGCTCACAAGTTCATGGGTGCAGTGGTCCTGTCCTGTCCAGAATATAAAGTTTTACTGTGTGGTCCTCCCAAACCTCCAGCTCTTAGAAACTTTCTTCCCTTTCTTCCACAGATTTATTCCATGAGTTTTGGGCTTGGAGTGTGGGATGATTAAAATTTTGCCAACTTAAGGTAACTAGAGCCATCTAGGACCAGGGAAACTCAACTGAGAAAATGACTTTATCAGACTGTCAGTATGCAAGTCTATAGGGTATTTTCTTGATTAATAATTCATGTGGTAGGTTCAGTCCATTGGAGGTAGTGCTACCCCCAGGCATGGGGTTTGGGGGAGTGTAAGGATGAAGGATAACGTACTTGCCATCTTTTATAACTGGGCCTCTTCCCATGGTCGGACTGGGACACGAAGCAAGCCACAAAACCTTCGACCTACCTGACCTACAATCTATCCTGCCTACAAGTTGTGTAGAGGCAATGTAGGCACAGATCTAGTGAAAATGGCCACTTTAAAAAAAAATTAGCCAAGTTCTATAACCTAAAAAGATGCTCAATGGTTAAGAGCACTGGATGCCCTGCCAAAGGACACAGATTTGATTTTCAACATCTATATGGCAGTTCACAACTGTCTGCAACTTGAACATCCAACATCGCCTTCTAGTCCCCATAGGCACCAAATATACATGTGCACAAATATGCGAAATACCCATATACTTATGCTCAAGAGTAGTTGACCAACGCAAAAAAGATTATGTTTATGTGTATGTATACATTTTTTCTATTTTGCTTTGTTTTATTTTTGTCTTATTGACTCTCTCCCCTCTTCCCTTTCTTCCCTCTCCTTCCTTCTTTTTTCCTTCCCTCCTTTCTTTCTTCTTTTCCTTTTTCCTTAATTCACTGTTTTGATTTTGGTTTTATGTTTTTCTGGTTTTGTTTTGAGAGAGAAGGAGCATGAACTTGAGTGGGTAGAAAGGTGGGAAGGATCTGTGAGGAGGGAAAATAGTGTGATCAAAATATACTCAGTGAAAAAATGTTTATAAAAACTGAAAAAAATTCTATACACATAAAATGAATAAAACTTTTTAAAGGATGGAAAGTCTAAGGGATTCCATCTTTCCTGTGATTTGAGGAAACAAAGACTTTGTAGGTCCAGATGTGGTGGAACAGCACTTTAGAGTCTTCTTTGTCTTTGGTGGTAATACTTCTCTTATTCTATGATACAAATACTGGTCTTTTTAAAAATTTATTTATTTATTAATACTGTTCCTTTAATAGAGAAAGCACAAATAAATATAAAATGTTGTTTCCAAACAATATAATATAATCCATAAACTATCCCCCAGCACTCAAAAGTGAGCTCTGTTCTACCTTCTATCTTTATTGTCTCCTCCTCCCTTTTTCTCTCCTTATTCTACATTGCTTTTGGACATATCTCTGTAACTCACCCTTGCCGACCTAGACCTTACTATGTAGACCAGACTAGTTTCAAAATATGTGACAATTCTGCTTTTACTTACTGATCCTCCCTGAGGTTTTAGGTATATGCTAACACAACCAGCTTCCTTTTAGATAATTTTCAATGTATTTATGTGGCTATAAAATTTTTTATTGTTAAGAGGCCAACAATATTCAACAAAAGAGTCAGTTGCTGTTTTCAGATTTTCACATTTTAGCATCTTAGTTTCACTAATATGGTAACATAATCTGTTCCTGGACACTGCTTCATTTCATTGAGTGTTGAGTACCATTCCTTCCTTTGCCAAATCTGGAATGACCCTGCTAATTCAAGAGTGTGTGTCTGTCAATTTGCTGAATTTCCTTTTTTAATGAAAAGCTTCTGAAATGACTAGTATATTCTTTACAAATTGGATGCTTGATTTTTCCAGTGTGGCCTCACCCAAGGTTTTCAAACTGGTCTTAATGCTGACAATTTGCAAAGAATCCTAGGGTCCTAAGAATCCTTCTGTGGGTTCACGCTTGTCCAGGTTTTGCTGCAAATTTGAGAGGTAAAAACATTATAGCCATGCAATTTTCTAGGTTTATTTATTTTTAAAAAGAGAACAAACTATCTTTTTTCATTATACATATCAATCCAAGTTCCCACTTCCTCCCTTCCTCCCATTCCCTCCACATACTCTTCCACCCCACCCCCATCCACTCCTCAGAGAGGGTAAGGCACATTGCATTGAGGAAAATCCAAGGACCTCCCTATTATATCTAGGCTGAGCAAAACATCCATCCAAAGAGAATAGGTTCCCAAAAAGCCAGTACATGCATTAGGGATAAATCCTAGTGCCACTGCCAATGGCCCCTCAGTCTGCCCCAGCCATGCAACTGTCAACCACATTTCTTCCCAGTCCAGCTGAAGTTGGTGAGCTCCCATTAGCTCAGGTAGGTAGACTGTTTCAGTGGGTGAACCCATCATGGTCTTGACCTCTTGTTCATATTCTCACTCCTCCCACTCTTCAACTGGACTTTGGGAGTTCAATCCAGTCCTCCCATGCAGGTCTCTGTCTCTGTTTCCATCAGTTACTGGATGAAGGTTCTATGATGATATTTAAGATATCCATCAGTCTGACTACAGGGCAAGTCAAGATTGGGCCCCCTCTTTTCTGTTGCTTAGGTTCTTAGCTGCGGTCAGCTTTGTACAGTCCTGGGAATTTCTCTAGAGCCAGGTATCTTGTTAACCCTATAATGGCTCCATCAATCAAGATATCTCTTTCATTGCTCTCATCTCCGTCCTTCCTCCATCTCGACTGTCCCATTCCTTCAAGTTCTCCTCACCCCTTCACTTCTCCCCTCCTCTTCCCCTCACCCTGCTACTCCCAATTTTGTCAGACAATCTTGTCTATTTTGACTATCCAAGTTTAGATACTATGGCGTGGTATGAGAGAATGCTGCATAACTGGGTCATAGCCTGTTCTACATAAACTGTACTTAGAGTAATTCTTTACTTCTCATCTTATCTATTTCTCTACATGCTTGGACCAGAAAAAAAAATGAGGACTCTAAGACCTTTATTACTCTTATAAGCTCAGGGACTATTTAATTCAAGGGTCAGAAAACTGTTATAAAAGTGCCAGCTAATAACATTTCCTAGATTGTGTAAGTCTTATGTCCTGTGTCTCATCTATTCAACTCTGCCCTTGTGCCTACAGAAGTCATAAAAATTACCTTTGTGTTCTAATAAATATCTAAGAATGAAACTAGATTCATATCTTTCACTCTGAATGAAAGACAAACTAGAATGGATCAATAACCTTAGTGTAAGACTTGATGCTCTTCCACTGTTGAGAAAAACACAGACAAAATACTTCAAGGTATAAGCATAGACAAGAGCTTATGAAGAGGATGCAAATAACAAAAAGAAATCCAAAGAACTAACCAATGAGATTGAATAAAACTAAAAATCTACTGCACAGTAAAAATGACAATTGTGAGAATGAAGAGTCAGCCTATAGAGTGAGAAAATTTTTTACAGCTATACATCAAACTTGAAAATAGCATGTAGAATCTATAAAGAATTGCAAAATTTGAATACTTTAAGCTCAAAGCATCTGATCGTTAATTAGACTAATTAATTTAAAAGATAGTATCAAAAAAGAAGACAAATTATGAATAAATGGTTTTTTAAATGTTCAATATGTTAAGCCATCAGGAAAATGTAAATTAAATTTATCTTGAGAAGTTGGGTCTGGCAAGTAACGCATGTCATCATAGAATTTAGTAAGCAGATGCAGCTTGGTCTATATTACACTTTCTGAGCCAGTCACACTATACAATGGAACTTTCTCTCGAAAATAAAAAGCAAATTATTTGAAATTTCTTTTCACCCCAGTTAGAATTACTACCATCAAGAACACCAATGACTCTGCTAGACTCTGATCTCAGAACACTCTGTAGACAGGATACACTATAGGTCAAAGGTTTTGTGGCTAGGTTGCTGGCCCAATCCCTCCACTTGAAGCCTTGCCTGGTGTTGTAGTTTGAATGTATTTGTCCCCCATAAGCTCATAGAGAGTGGCATTATTAGAAGGTATGGCTTTGTTGGAGTACGAGTGGCCTTGTTAGAGGAAGTGTGTCACTGCTGGGATAGACTTTGAGGTCTCATATATGCTCAAGTCCACCCAGTGTCTCAGTTCACTTTCTGTTGCCTGTGGATCCAAGATGTAGAATTCCTAGCTTCTTCTCCAGCACCATGCCTGCCTGCATCCTGCTGTGTCCCTCCATGATGATAATGGATGGAATCTTTGACCTATAAGCCATCCAATTAAATGGTTTTTTATAAGACTTTCTGTGATCATGATGCCACTTCACAGTAATAGAAACCCTAAGACAACTGCTTATAGAAGGAGGTTTGTTCAGGCTCCACGTCCCCCATTACTAAGAGTTTTGGTTAAGGTTATTCTTGCAGATTCCATTGCCCTAGGTATTCACTTCATCCCCAAGGTGTCCCCAATTTCAGTCATTTCTCCCAGTGTTTCTCCATCCCTCCTGCCCAACATGGTGATTCCTCCTGTTCTCAATCCCACCTATCCAGCCCACCTGCAAAATCTATTCTATTTCCCCTTCCCAGAGAGAACCATATGTCCCCCAGTAGCTCTTCTTGTTACTTAGCCTCTCTTGCTCTGTAGACTGTAACATGAATATATTTTACTTACAGCTAATATCCAGAATTAAATATATACGTAGGACATGAAAGTACTAAGGAGATTATGGTGTGGTGGAAAACTTCTAAAATGTTTGGAGAGTCAGCTGAGGGTATCATTGAACAAGCAACAAACTGGCTGAGAGATTGTATGTGTGTCCCTAAACTCACTTATCACAAGCACAGCAATTCCCTTCTCGGAGTTCCATTCGCGTGACATTTAACAGAAGGATTCTTAGGATAATTTAACTTTTGGAATTCCTGAGAGGCTTAAATAAGATCACCTATGCCAAAGCACAAACCGAATAGCTAGAGGACCCCCACCTAGTAGGTGTTCGATAACGAAAACTAAAATACAGGCAAGTCAAAATAATCCTGCTCATTGCATTCACCTGACAGCTACTCAACGTGATCTGTCGGCTTGGTTTCTGGTATAATTATTTTGTTGTTGACCTGAGACCTTTGTTATTTCTTAACTTTCTTGGGAGTATTTTTGGAGACATTCTACAACTCTTACCTCAGCTAGAAATTGAGAAGAAGAGAAGCATTATTATTCTTAAGTAACTTAGGTTGCATCCAAATTTAGAATGATTATTACTTTTGGTAAGAAATAAGGTTATGATGAAATTTTTTGCACAAAACTTCTTCCATATTTGGGAGGGGGGTTCCTTTTATTCCCATCATTTAGGATAATTATGATAATTACCCAGAGTAGGTTGCTAGGCAAATTTTATTCTTTTTTTTTAAACTTTGGTTATATATTTTCTACTGAGTTTCCAGAAAGGTTCTGCTAATATGTTAATAATGTGTCATGAATTTTGCATTACCTTCATATGTATTGTCTTTCATATAGAACTTACAGTATCATGCTGCCCTCCACATGCATCCAGGAGCTCTCTCTGGACCAAATTCATTGGCATTTACTGGAGCATGAACGAATGAATGAATGAATGAATGAATGAATGAATGAGAATGTACAGAAGGGGGAGAGAAGGAGGAAGGAAGTAAAGAAGAAAAGAAGGAAAGAAGGGAGGAAGGAAGGAAGGAAGAAAGGAAGGAAGGAAGGAAGGAAGGAAGGAAGGAAGGAAGGAAGGAAGGAAATATGAAACAGGAGAGAGAAAAGAAGAGAAGGAAAGATGGACACAGAAGACTGCAGAATGAATACATTAAGTGTGAAACAGAGACTGTTTCTGGCTTTAGCAACCAACACCTATTGAAACGTACTATGGAGTACTTTTCCTTGAAGGGAGGAGGAGCAGCATGTCACATACCATAAGGTGCATATACATGAGTAAATAAATTGCCAACCAATACATTTTTAAAGGGAGCCCATTACATTTATTTATTGAAGCTTTCAAGAGTTATGTTGGATCCTGCAAGGAAGTAAATTATTCAGCACCTCTGTATCTACTTTGAAAAACATGGATTCTTCTTTTGAACCTTGATCCTATTTCTACTGGATGTTGTACCTTTGCGGGGGGCACTCAGGGTAATGTATGTATCTCAAGAACTTGTCAGAGGTTATAGCATTGTAGCTGTAGATGCTCTGCTTCCAACAGCTTCCCCGCAGTAGGACTAGCAAGCCATGTTTTCAAGTTGCTGTGTTAAGAGGTACTCAAGATTTCTCCAGGATTTTGTAGAAGTTATAGAAAATAGGAGTTCCTTTGTGTTTGATTTTCTGACTCTTACTTCTGAGGTATACTAAGCTGTACACTGTAGCCTAAGTCATCCAGTTGGAGAAGGGCTGGAGCTCACAGACCAGTGCCACCAGGCCTAGTTTGTGTGGAGCTCTTTGTCACATTGGTTGGATAGTTGAAAATTAAAGCAACGATTCTTATAATTTTTAGAGGAGGAGAATTCAATCTACTCCCAGTTCACTTTTCTTTGTACTGTTTTTCTCTTAATGTCTCCTCAAAGAATCTTTTTATATTTCAGAAGACAGAAACTGTAAATAGCTGACCTGGAGTTTGGCTGTAGCTGAAGTTGTCAGTCACATGACTGCTTCTCCACCCTGTAGAGATTTAACTTTGAAAGTGAAGCAAAAATAACTACAGGATTCAGCCAAAAGGCAAATGCAGCTGCTAGTAAATTAAAAAAAAATTTCAATATCATCTTGATACTTGTCCTGCCTCACTGATTTCAGTAAATTCAAACTGATATTCCAACTCTACTCCAGCTCCCACTCCACGTGGAATTAGGCAAAAAAGAAATGAGTTTATCAGGGCCACTTTGAAACAGAGTATTTGTGAAAAAGAATCAACTTCTCTGAACCTCATTTTCTCAAGGCAAGAAGGAGGAATCTCCTTAGATTGTGATGTTGACCTGAGATAAGATACATTTTTCCAACCCTAACATAATTCTTCACTTTCTCTAGCACCATGTAGATTCTACCCTCTTTTCAAGACACTCTTCAAGTGCTACCTCTCAAATAAAGTCACTCCCTGACCAACAGCTGACTTCTCACACTGTCAGTGCAAACACATCTCGTGTTGTGTGTTGTTACCCACGTTGTCTGAGGTTCTTTAAGACAGTCTTGGACCTTGATGCTCTCTCTCTTTCTCTCTCTTTCGGTTTTACAAGACAGGGTTTCTCTGTAGTTTTGAAACCTGTCCTGGAACTAGCTCTTATAGACTAGGCTGGCCTCGAACTCACAGAGATCTGCCTGCCTCTGCCTCCCAAGTGCTGGGATTAAAGGCAGGTGCCGCCGCTGCTTTCAATTTTCATTCGGAGTGATAGGAAGCTTGGTCTACCCCAATGAATACGTTTTCAGACTCACCAACTCTTTCAGTAAGTAGTAGTACTTAAAGATAGGATATGATGGAACAAAAGAGAGGTGTCAATCATGAGATCTCTAATTTTCTTTTCATAGGAGATGAGTTGTTTTGGTGGGTTTAGGTTTTATTCCCAAAATTTAAATAAAGCTTTTAAGAATAGAGACAAAGTTGCATGGCATCTTGCTTCTTCATATGGTATCTGGCACTACAGCAGATTTATTGAAAGCATTCCAAAGGAATACCTAGAAGTGTCTGGGGTATTAGAGAAAAAAAATATTTGTCAAGTGGGGAGACAAAGGTGGATGTAGATACCACAATGATATATATGTAGATGGCAAGACAATATAATATGAAAACAACCTTAGACAAACCTTCTACTTCAAGAATGTTCCATTGCCCTTTCATTCATGACTTTACCCTGCAATGGCAAACTGAAAATCTGCTGTTTTAAAGGACTCTTTTCTCAGGAACTTTACACTCAGGATGGGGAAAGAAAGTCTCCTAGACCCACAAAAATGATCCTGACAGCAGTACCTGCATTAATGAAAATGAGATGCCAACTATCACGCTTGATAAATGGTATGACTCATCTCAGAGAAGGTTTGGTTCTCATTAACTGATCCAAAATCTATGTCTCTCATTTATCTCAGAGCTATTCAAGGGCAAGAGCCATTCATTAATCATCGTTCTATTCCAGAATGTACAATAGGGCTTGCTATGTTGCCATTCATTCATTCATTCATTCAGGAAGCCACACATTCATTCACTCAAGGCGTTTTAAAGAACATTTACTATGTAGTAGGCATAGTAGGTACCCATCTTGTCTGAATGCCTAACTTGAATAGAGATCTAACTTAAAGAAATACAATTTTTAAAAGTCCTCTTATGCGCTAGGCATTGAACACAAGGCAAGGAAGATGGAAGAAGGGCTTCCCTTCCCAAACTTGTCTAGCAAGCATTACAGACAACACTGAGCACAGAGGTATCCTGGGGGATATCTGAATTTACACATTCAAATGGTACTGTACCCCTCTCAATTTCATATTCTGTTTGTCTTCCTTTCTTTTCTGTTTGACTCATTGAGGTTATGCCCTTGATATTCCCTACAGCCTGACCCACCGTCTGGTCATGACCCAACTTCATGTATAGGTTACCACCGGACTCCCTCCAGATTTGGTAAGGCATGAGTAAGTAGTCTTTAGAGCAATACAGGTCAGTTCACTTTGATTCCAGAGACCTTGTCTTAACTCATTGACCTCAAGAGGACAGTCCCTGGAGCTGCCTACAAAATGGTGTTTAGTAGTAGACACTTTCTTTTTGCCAAGTGAGGAATGAATGAAGAGACAGGGTAGCTTTTCTTTCAAAAAGGTTTGCCAGAGGTCAACCTTCACGCTGTGATAAGTCTAAGTGCTGTAATTGTCTTCCTGGAAATAGACTCTTCCTAGTACTCGTGGATAAGGGGGAGGAGTGCTTTCAAAACCATTCTTAATTAGGCAATTATGACAATTAAATGTTTGAGACTCAGAGTTTCCAATCCTTATTTGATTTCTACTTTAATATCCTAATAATGTATGTCTCTGTTCTCATTGTAGTCGCTCCCTTTGAGTCTGTGTGGGATTCGTTTACTTAGAATAATTGCTTTTCTATACGGCCCTCTCCTGTCATGCTCACAATGATCTACCATGGTGGGGGGGGAAACATTTACTGTCACGAGGAACCTTTTTTTTTTTTTGAAGAATAGTGAATACTAGCTTTCTCATTATGCTCTCTTAGAGACAATGAGATCCAGAGGTGACAAGGGGAAAGCACAGCGCTGGCAGCTCTGCTGATCAGAAATTACATCACTGTGCTTCCTCTTTGTCAGGATTCCTCAACTCAAGATAGAATCAGAAGCAGATAGACTGCAACACGCACTTCTCGAATGCCTGGCAAGCAAGTCCTGTGAGAGAATAAAACACTGTCGGGGTCATTACCAGCAGGGGTGGGCCGCTATTGCTTTCCTTATTGTCAAAGAAGAGCCAATGCTCTGATCAAGGAATTCGTAAATTATTGTCTATGTCCCTCCCAAGCTCACTGTGCTGCTTTCTGAATTCAGAAGTACTATGACCTTGAGTAACTAGTTAACTCTGTTGGACCTCGGTTTACAGGTGAGAATTGTACTAAGAATGTTCAACACTTGGCTCTAACGTCACAGTAACTTTATAATTCAAATAAAGGTAAGTAAGCTGGGTGGTGGTGGTGGTTTAATCCCAGAGCTCGGGAGGCAGAGGCAGGTGGCTCTCTGGGTTTAAGGCCAGCCTAATCTACAGAGAGAGTTTCAGGACAGCCATGGCTACACAGATAAGCACTGTCTCAAAACAAAACAAAAGAATGACTATTGCTATTATCTTTGGTTAAAAATAAAAAGAGCTTGCTGCTCCATATGGACTAGAACTATCTGGTAACATCTGAACACAAAGGTAGTAACCTCATTCCAGGAAGAAGGTTAAGTGCTCCAGGGACCCAAATAGCACAGGCCGAGGCAGGACTTGACTTGGGTTTGTTTTTGCATGCTGGCACAGGCCAGAAGTCAGAACCAGGACCTCTGTCTCTTCTGGAACTGAGTACGAGAGAGATGCTTTCTGGTAGCCAGATTTAAAACCTGAGGTCTCCAATAGTTTGCTGAGTAAGGGCTTTAGAAAGTGGGGTGAAGGCAAAAGGCATGTATCTAAATGTAAATGCCTTAAAAATCAAGGAAATGTTTGGCCACAGGAGCAAATTCATAACCTCTTCCTTCACTACTAACACCATCACATAGATTCCAGGTACAGAACCAAGGGCTGAGGTTATTCCAACCAAGAAGGCAGGGTGGCTTCCCCAAAGGGCTAAGGACAAGGAGGCCTGAAAATAGAAACTTTTAACACATTTCTGTAATAAGACATGATAAATGATATCGTAGAAGCACATACATCAGAAGCTTCAGGAAGCAGAAGAGAAGGGCAGTCACTGGAGTCACCAGCAATTAGTTGCTGGAACTAGAACATTAAAGCCAGAGTCTGATGTGTAGCCAAGTTGCCAAAACTGCACAGCTCTACTTAAAACAGCCCATCCCTAGCCCAGCTGGAAAGCAGCCCACATGGCGAGCAGCCAGAACCCAAAACTAGAGGACTGAGAGCAATGGGAAGGCAGCTCAACTTGGCAGGTGATCATCTGTTCCCTACACTCTTCTCCAGTATTATCAGGACCTATTTGGCTCCATCCTTTCTTCTCACAAATGCCATGGTACAGGGGAAGCCTTTGATCTGCATAGCGATCTCAATGCTCATTGTGACTGGTACACTGAAAATATTTACTCAGTCACCAGATTGATGGCTTCATGCCAGGTCTCATTCAGATGAAATAGGGGACATCATCTTTGTAAGTCACCATGCGTAGCCCCAAGAATGGACAAAAAGCACGTGCAACATCAAAGACTCTTCCTGTGCTTACAAACCGTGCAGATTTTCTGTAGAACAGAGTCTAATATTATCAAGGAACAGACAAGCAGATGTGTGTCTTCACAGATTTCATAAACTCATGACCATGTATTTAGTCCTCCAGGTATACCCTTGGTCATCATATTCATTTCTTCCCCCCCCACACACACTCCTACATGCAAACATGGGTATAGCTATCCCAGTTGCTACCGTACTATGGTACTTGGTTGGGACTGGCAGATGGAAGTCCATCCTAAACTGAACAGTCATCTTCCCTCATTGCAGCCTTAAAAGCACAGCGGGCTCATTACGATGCTATTATGTGCATTTGTGCAGAGATGGTGTGGTTAGTCCGGCCACAGAGGCAGTGGAGCCTGCCTGCCTGTCTGCTGCTGCCCACCCAATGCATCCTCAGAGGAAAAGGGCTGTGCTCTGTCTCCACACCTGAAATAAATTGCCCCCTAGCTGCCCTCCTGTCTTTATATCAGAATTCTTCTGATAAGCCCGCGACTGTGGGACGAGAGTCTCCAACTCAATGCTGGGACCTTTGAGATTTTCTTTCCTCTGTCTCTTCTTTGTCTTCCTGCCTTAACAGACCATTTCTCCTCTCAGCCCTCCCTAATAAGTATGATAAAGACAATATTTGAGATCCTAAATTGTCTATTCATCAAAAACTACTAAGGAATGTTAAAGATGTATATTCATAGGGTCTGGGGTTCATGAATTCAAATTTCCATGAGCAGGACCCAGGAATATATATTTTCAAAAGTTATCTCAAGATAGCGATATTTTTCAGCCAGGGTTTGGCAACAGCAGATTCTCTAAATGAAGCTTCTCAATATCAAATTCCTTCTACCATATAGAGGCCTACACTGAGTTTTCTACCTATAGTCTATATTAGTTATATGTGATAACAAATTATCCCAAATTTTAGGGGTCCTAATAGTATCACAAAAAATTATTATCTCCCACAGTTTCTATGATTGAGATTTTGAGTGACTAGGTGGTACTCAAGGACCATTCCTTGTGCAACATCAATCAAGATGTAGGCTTCACGCCTGACTAGTACTAGATGATTCACATCCAAGTTGGCACACTCACAGCTCTTGTCCTATCTCTTCTGCACAAAGGCCTCTCCCTACGAGTGCTTTGGTGTCCTTCAATATTGCATTTTCTTCCTGAGAACAAATGATTCAAGTGACCCACGGGGGAGCCATGATCCCTTTTACTACTAGCCCAGTTTCGGTTCGGTTCAGGGTAGAAAGACATTGTACAGCCTGTGCCCATCAGCAGGTGAAAACCCCAAGGATAATCATAGACAAAGTTGGTGATTGCCAGGATGGAGAAGAGGCATAGGAGTCTATCAATGTACGGCTGGCCACAAAAGGATGAAATTTGAAAAACCTACTTAGTCTTCTCTCTGAGCTCTGAACATCTCTGTATCTTTCAAGTCTCTTTCAAAGATCACTCCCAAGCACCTAACCTTTATGAGCCTGTAATTTTACTTATGCTTCCTAGAGAACCGGGTCTCTCATCTGCAAGCACAGCCCTTATAGAAGTAAGCAAGGAAGGAGCTCATTGAATGTCCTTCCAAAGCTACAGACATCCTGAGATACTACACCACTCCTTTTAAAAGAAAGTGAATCCCAATTTTATCTTCAGTTCTTTTACTATTCTAATAGATTTTTTATCTTCCCTGATTTTTTCTTTTAGTAACTTTTTCTCTTTCTCTACTGATCTTATCTAGAGATTTTACCCAAGGCCATTACAGACAATATTTATTTAACCTTCATACTAACCTTGATAGCTTGATTTATTTAGTATTGCTTACATACAAAGAAACTGACTCAGAGAGAGTCGCAAAGTCTTAGGGATGGTATTCTAGGCATCTGGATGCAAAGCCCAAACAGAGAGTACTAAGTCAGACTTAACATCAACAAACCTCCCCACCTAACATGTGACAGGAACACTGAAGTTTATTCAGCACGGAGGTCCCCCTGAAGTATCCCCAGGGCCATAGGTCATAACTAAGCAAAGGGTTTAAAGTTTCTTCAGAGCAATGGGGCCCATACACAAAGGGTGGCCCCAGATCTGCTGCTGAGGGTCATTGTTGACCAGGTTTGAAGGACTAGGGCAAAGGTCAAGCTCTCTTGTAACCAGAGAAACCTACACTGCTAAGGCCACGCGTGTCAATGTGCTAATATTTCATGATTGCGACCCAGTCTCTCACTTCCACACAACCCCCCAGAGCACTCATTGTAAAGCGATACCTGCCGGCTGCCCTCTGATTATTTTACAGTCCTAGCTGCTTCCAGCTGTACCAGTCTCTCTTCTCTGGTTTCTTTTTCATCCCTGTTCCTGGCAGGTGGGATAGAGGTTGGGGGATGGACAGAGAGTTAGGTAAATGAGAAGGAATTACCATCTCTCTTCTCCAACTTCTGACCTCCCTGACCTGGGCTTCTTCTAGGAGGGAGGTCTGCAATGCGGCAGTGTGGTCAGGAAGAGACAGCACTTACCCAGCACTTACACTGTGCCGTGTTGTGCTTAGCCAGGCATGAAGACAGATGCCTTGAATACACGACACACCAAATGCTCAGAACAGCTCTGGCAAACAGGAGTGTTTAGAGGCACTTGGCTACTGGCTCGAAGTAACCCAACTAACTAATCTCTAGTTGTTTGTCAGTGCTGACCTGCTCCCTAAGTCAGATGGCTTTGTAGCTATATAGCTATAGCAAATCAAAGGATCCATCTTTCCCTCCCATTGAGTCTTGTCTTTCTGGTTCTCAGACTGCCTGTCTTCATCCCTGCCAGTCACATCATGTCTGTGCAAAATGGTATAGAAGCCAAAGGGCAGCAATGGTACCTCCCTACACACGTGTATGAAGCAGTCATTTGAGCACATATTATGAAACCAACCAATACCTTAAACCATTCTTTAAATTTATTTTATTGGTTGCAAATCTTATAGCAGATTCTAGAAAGTTTATGTTGACTAGAGGTTTGTTTCAATTTTTACTGTTGCCTAAACTTGGCTTATTGGAAGTCAGAGAGCAGAAATGAGCAGGCCAGTCCTTCAGATATCCAGTGTTGATTACAGATCGGAGAAACTGGGGTGACTCCAAGTCACTGCTAACCATTGTAATGTAGGTGTCTTGAGGGTCATGTGAGGTTGTTTGTGTGGAAAATCCCTTGGTGAGGCTTCAAGCTGGGTCTGGGCATAGGAAATCATAGTAGGGGGAGGGAACCGCCAGACTCTGAAAACACATGAGAAAATAACTCCTGGTTGGGCCTAGCCCCGGAGGGTAGACCTGGGTCAGACTTAACAAGAAAAGATACAGAGATGGGCATGCCTGGGCCAAGAGTGTTCACAGATGCGGCTCCTACCTGGGTCTGGAGGGGCACTGTGGACGGGCAGCACCAGCTGAGGGTCAGACCCACAAGAGGGTGTACGCCTGCCTTATCTCCTCCTTGAGCCTTGGATGGGGAGTTGGGAGAGGTGGGAAATGAGTTGGGTTCACAGAGAAAGATGGCGAATGTGGTTCCTGTTGAACCTGGAGGTGGTGGGCACCAAGAATGTTGAGGGTCCTGGGTCTGTCTGGGAAATAGTGTGTGCAAATGTGAGTCCCAGCTGGGCCTGGGTGAGGGGTCAGAGCAGACGAGGCAAGGGAGACAAGGGATGCTGCTCTGCCTGAGTCTTGCCCAAAGCTTCGAAGTAGAGGAGCAGCTTGCGATGAGGGCTCTGGGTTGAACTCACCAAGGTGTTCCGATGCGGCTCCTAGCTACACCCAGGCATAAAGCGGGACATAAGGGGGTAGAGAACTCTCGAACCATGATTTTACATATTATTAAATAAACTGTAATGATAGAAGATGTTAAATCTTGTTGGTGGGTTATTTTAAAAAATATATATTAGAAAGTCAATGTATAAGAATATGGCCTTCCAAATCATGAAAATAGCAAACACATAACTACAGTTAAAGAAATGCTTGTGCTTTGAGGGTGGTGTCCTCATGCCACCAAAGAAGGGGCTGAGGCAGTGGGTTTGCTATATTTCAAAGCCGGTCGGCTAGGAGACCCAGTCTTAAAACAACAGAAGTTGAAACAAGGCAAAACTCCAAACTAAACTAACGTGAACAAAGACAAAAAGAAAACACCAATGATGGGCGTGAAACTTGAGCCTCCAAACTGTGTTCAAACTGTAACTGTACCTGTTGCTTGATGTTGGCCTAACTTCTCTTTCCACTTCTATAAAAGTTGAACAACAGCAGGATTAGTGTGAACAAAGACGGCATAAAGCACATCAAGCTCCACAGACTCCTTTCTCTCTAAGGTTGTGCTCCAAGGTGGGTGCTAAGTTGACGTGGGTACACAGGGCCCTGGATGTGCGGTGGGTCTGGAAAGTAAGTTTGCAGTTTAATGTAGCATGAACTGTAAAAGTCGCAGAGGTGGCTATGGGGCTAGTCCCCAGCTTGGTTGACCTCTTGGAAAAGAAAGAGGCCATCCATCCCCGTTTTCTAGATTGAGCAGAGAAGATCCCAGAATGCTGAGAAGTAAGTCTCCATAGAAAGGAGGTAAGCATCTTGAATGTAGTCTAGAGGTCTAAGAAAGGACTCCGCCAAAAGATCGAGTAGAAGAAGCAGTGATTAGGTATAACTCTCTATGGTCAAGGAGATAGGGATTCTGGGGGTCTAACTATCCCTGGGAAAAGAGAAAAGGCCCTGCTTAGGGCGCATACCTTGGAAAAAGCAAACTGACAGTGTAATCCTGGACAGGAAGAGTTCTGAGAACAGTCACCTCAACTCAAATCAAATTCACCTCCTCCAAAGATGAACTTCTTTGTTTACAATATGTTGGTAATAATTACTCAGTATCTACTTTAAGGAGTTGTTACAAGGCTTGAAGGGACAATAGGCACATGATAAATCAACTAAGACCATACTCTGCTGTGTCGCAGGCACCTAACACAATGTCTGGCAAACAGGAAGCATTGCAGGAATTTGCTTAACAGGTAAGTGAACTCGACCACCAACCACCTCAACCAAAGTAAAAGTCAACTATACTGCCGTGTAATGCTGGAGAGGGAAATCAAACTAGCCAGGGTGACCCAGAGTCTGAGCAAGACAGGCCTCTTTGTCTCAACCATAGGATGCTTCCCAGATGGTCTGCCGGGTAACATTACAAAAATCATTTGCTCTTGCATGGGGAGTGGACCCTGGATGCTGGAGTTGCTTCATCACAAGCCATACAGAAGGAGATGGAATTCAGAGAGGTCAGTGGCTCCTGAGTAGTCAGAGATATAAAGGGGCTAGGACCTGGGTCACTCACTCTTGAAGGGTGCTCTTCCTGCAGTGCCAAATGACCTTCCCTCCAGGTGCTCTTTGCACAAGAGCTGAATCCAGGCCCGGGTCCCTCCCTTCACTGATACAACCGAAGTCCCCACCCTTCCTGGATCCTGCCTGTAGGACTTTGTTTCTTATTTTGAAGAGACTGGGATCTTATTTTGTTTCTTTTTCTTTTTTTTAAGTGTTTTGTAAGTGGAAAATACCAGTTGGACCCAGCAGGAAGCAAGTGCAAACTGCTAGTCCTTCTCGGAGGAAGGAAAGTAGACAAAAGGCCTGGGGCTGTGAGAAGCTGCTAGGAGACCTGGCTGGGGAGAGCACAGGTGGGAAAGAGGAAGGTTACATCAGTATGGTAAAAGTACAGTAAAAAGGCTAAGACGTTGATATGGGAAGGAATGTATGTTGTGGTCTTCACACACAGTTCTGACAATTCTTGTAAACACAGTTCTAGAAGAATCTTTCCGCTTAGAGATCGGCTTTTTGATCTTTATTCATTCCTGACATAGAGTTCTGAGATCTTAGAAATTTCTCAAGGCTTTTGGAAGGTAGGAACTAGGGGAAGAGGGCCCGCGCCGCCCAAACTCTTTACAGTGGACTATGTCCAAACGATTGTCTGGGAAAGGACTATCTGATTGTCAGAGGGAGCTTTCCAAAAAACTGGGAGAGAGAAAAATAATGCCAGAGTTTCAAAATGTGACTGTATTACAGATGAGGGAAAGGATTTTTGTTTAAATGAAAGATCTATGTGATTTATAAAATAGATCCCATTAAATATTTTTTGAATAAACAACTAAGAAATCAAAATTTACTAATAATTTCTTCTGAACTCAGACTGCATTCTTTGTATGAGTTTAGATAGAACCAAGATGATATGGACTTCCAGTTACATCCTCTTCCTGGAGGTGTTTGCTGTGCAGCCATCTCGTAGATCAGCACTGATGCTTCTTGTCCAAAATATTTCCCAAAAACTGACCCATGTGCTCCACAAGAATCTCGTCCAAGATGGCTTGGGCTTTGCCCTGTTCCCTCCTCCATATATATATATATATATATATATATATATATATATATATATATATATATATATATGGAAGGCTTTTATAAAGCATCTACTATATAGGCATTTTGCCAATTCCCAGACCAAATTTAGGACCAAATAGTACGGATTTGTAAAACCAAGCTCAAGATACAGTTCTGTATAAAGTGTACCAGGTTTCTATTATCTGTCATTAAGATGTAGCCCAGAGAAAGTTTCTTCATCTCTGTGTTCCTCAGCTGTCTCACTAGGGATGATCTCAGGGTCCATCATAGAGTGTTGCTGTGATAATTAATGAGTAAATATCTTTATGGCCCCTAGAATGACACCTGAAACACGGGCTTGCTATATTATTGGTGCCCATTAGTTTAATTGATTGTCGCAGTGAGGAAACAGACAAGCTATCCGTGATGGTCACAGTTCATGAATCTTCTGCTCATCTCAGAAATAGACGGAGTGGTTTCGGCAGGGTTTGGCAGGCCATTGCCCACATGCCCAAGTCTGCAATTAATGTATTATTGGTACATAATGGCCAGAGCTGTGGAGAGGGACCTGCTCATAACCACAGCCTTCTGTGCACAGTGTAGCCGCCTTAATGGCAGGAAGAGGAAATAAGGCATTTGTAATTTGTGCCTCAAACTCTGTCCATCCTTAGCCCTTTAAACAAGCTAATAGAAAACATGCCCAAATAAGCTGGAAGTCTGAAGAAAACAGAAACTACCATGTGAGTGTGCGGTGTGGAGTGGTGTGGTGGTGTGGTGTGTGTGTGTGTTCACGTGTGAGAGCAGGTACCTGTGCCCCTGTGTGGTTCAGACAGCCAAGCTTTAGTGCTGATTGATCCTCACCTCCCACTTGTTCTGAACCACTGCATCTGCCAGACTAGCTAGCCTAGGGGCCACAACAGATCCTTCTCTCTCTCATCCCATGCCATCATAGGAAGGAACACAGACACATGCTCCCACTCTTGGCTTTCCCTAGGTTCTGGGGATTCGAACTCAGATCCCCATGTTTGTTTGGCAAGTGTTTGTCCCGCCAAGCCTTCTCTGCAGCTTCTCTGTTCCTACTCTTGGTCTCTCTGTGTGTTCTTACTTAGCTCTGTATTCTGTTTCTAAGCCTGTCCTTTTCTCTTAGAATTCTGCCTCTGCAATTCAGACCTACTCAAAGGAATCAGTTCCTAATCATCAAACATGGCTTCCTATTCCTGACTTCCATAGATAACATACCCTTTCAGTCCTTGAACATCATTTCCCTAAGGCTAAACAGTCCCAGCTGGGTAAAAATTCTGTGTCCAGTACAGTCCCACTGCCCCAGTTTTCCTAATCAAGGAAACTGACAAGCACATGAAAACTCATCTGCTCCCAGATTGCATTGTCCACCTGCCGTAGTATCCTCCAGAGGGGCAGACATGTTCCTGAGGGCAAAGGACACAGTAGAGTCCACTCTTCAGCATCATGGTCACTACCTGGTATCCAGACTTTCCTCATTATCTCCTCTCCAGAGAGCCCACCAGACCCCACGTTAAGACAGTCCACAAACTGTGGCGCCTGCCCTGCCTGCTGGGAGCTCATGTTCAGAAATTTCATGAGCCCAGTCATCTCCACGCCAAGTGATCTTAGGCAACTCACAGAAGCTCTTGGCACCTATCATTGCCCTCAGGTGGTCAGTTCCCATGGATCATTTGCTGTTGCCAAACAGAATTGCCAAAACTGGTGTCTCTCATAAATGCCTCTTTGAGGCGAACACCTGGCATTACAGGGCCATGAAGGGCATCTCAGTTCATTCCAGGTTGGCCTGAATCCAAGTCCTCATTAGCTTTTCGGGGTGGGTTTAGAGATGCTGGGGACGTGCTCTAATTTAATTAGGGCCAACATCTATCCACAGTCACTTGAGTACAACTTCTCCTTCTCCTCCAGCGCTGGCCTTGCAAACAGCACCGGGGAACCCCTAAGAGCAGCGTCAGTGCAGGAGCGGGGAGACAGTAAAGAATTTGCTAACAAACAGCCCACCTGGCCCTTTTCCAAATCCCAGAGCCCCAACAGTTAACACTGAAACGGCCCAGTTGTTTCTCTCTATTACAGAAAGCAAATGCTGTAGTTAGCCTGTGATCCATGGCAGTTACAACTTGTTTGACATTTGAGTTAGTGGTGCTGAAGAGAGGAAAATCTACCCTCCAGGAAGGAATGCTGTTTCCATGGCTAATTGACTAAATGACACTTCCCTCCCTTCTTCTCTCCCTCCTGGGCGTGCGAGGCAGCCGGGCTAGGTTATTTGCCACGGATGATGGCCTCGGTAATTTATTACACCAGGCCAGAGAAATGCCATGCTGCCAGTTCGGTAATGTGTTCACTGTGGTTTACAGGGGCCGTTCTCAAGCTCACCGTAGACACGCATTCATTCTCTATCAAATAATTGTCCAGTCACAGAACTGGAGTCACGGGAGGCAGCAGGCTTTTCAGTAACTCCAGCTCCGAATTAGGCATTGATCACTTACAGAAGAAAGGCACGCAAATCAGCTTTGGAAATTGTCCCTTTCTCTTCCTAAGGGACATGAAATCACCAGGCTTGCAGGCCATGACAGGCGACTGTGAAAATCCATCTTCTACCCATGAGGCATCAGCCACTGTCCTTTCTTCTTTTCAGACCTGTCCAGTGTATCTTTGCCTCACCAGTGTGTAGATGCAGCAGAAATTCCCGTACATGGGCAAATTACTTAACTTCTTAGACTTTGTCTACACTAAAATTATGTGAAAGGATTTTATTAAAATGTAGATATCCATCAATAGGCCAGGAGGGCCTGAAAACCCGCTTTTCTAACACTGCCTAGCCCATGCTGATTCTGCTCCTTAGGCCACAGTGTGAGCAGCAAGAAACCAGAGCACTTTCTCAAATCTCCCCTATTCTTGCAGACAACTGGGAGTCCCCATACGCCATTCTAATTTAATTAATCTGGAATTGAACCAGGAGAAGTTTTGTCATAAATCTCTTCAGTATATTCAATATTAGGGGAGATACACTATTGGTTTGAATATTCATAAGCTATCCAGAAAAGAGGGATGAGAGGAACTGATAATAGTTGTTGATGAAGAGAAAAACTAGAATATGTCCATTCTGAACCTCTTGATCTTGGAAAGAGTGTATGTTGCCATTTCAAAAGTATTAAAGCAATTTAAGAAGCGAAGAGTTCTCTGGGTATTCTCTATGACTATCAGCTGTTATGAACTGAATTGTGGCATTTCTCTCCCAAATTCAGAACCTCAAAATATGTGTATAGTGGAGATGAGACCCTTAAGGAAGTTAGGAGGGTTATGTGAGGTAGTCGGGGCTTCTTATCCTGCACAACTAGTGACTTTATATGAAGAGGAAATTAGACTACACAGACATTCATCAGGGAAAGAACATGTGTGAAACAGAGGCGGAGGGACAACATTACAAGCCTTTGTTGACCAAACAAGAGATTTCAAAGTAAAACCAATTTTGTTGCCATTTCTATCTTAGACTTCTAGCATCTAGTACCACGTGGAGAAAGCTCTCTGTTGTTTAAACTACTCGGTCTATGATGTCATTCACAGCACCCTAGCACTTAAGATCCTAGATTTTGCCGTCACTATAATCAAAAGATGACAGCCTTTGTTTTCAGCCACTAAAGACAAGTCAAGAAAAAGAAGCTTCCTCAGAGTTCACTACAGTTGCCTCATGTTGAGAAATTAACTATTTGTATGTAATAGGAACTGGTAAAGGGAAATGTGTTAAATAAATTAGTTGTTATTTATTATAACAACTTGAGTTTCAACTTGCTGAAACACCAACACAGTTTTAAATACAATTTATCACACAAGAGGCCACAAGGTAAGTAAAATGATTAGAATGAAGATCATTTGGTTTAAAAAGTGGGAGTTCAATTTTCCTTTAATGGGGACCTTGTATCACCTTTCCATGAGCCATTGGGGACCTGTGGGTTATGGTCTGAGAATCATCTCTCTGCTGTCATAAATTCTAGGTATTGGCACTGAAGCCTGGTAGTGTCGAGTGCCTCACCTGAGAGTCATTCAGTGAGTCAGTATGAAAACTCAGCTCTGTCCCTGACCCTGTGGCTTGCTGATCTTTTGATCCTGCATTTTGTGAGGCATTAAAAATAATTCAGTATCGCTAATAAAGTACGATAACTGCTATTTTCCCACTACAAAATGTACTCAGTCTTACTTGCAAGAAATTCACTGTTTAACCAGAGAATGCATTTGTATTCAGTATCCATCCTCATACAGAGAGAAGTAAGGCTGTGTGCAGGAAGAAAGGTGAAACCTGCCCATTTTTAAACTCCTCGTTCTCTTCTGGAACTCATCAGACAGTCTTAACTTCTAAGGCTGATGTTTGTCACCGTCACATGACTGTAAAAGGATGGGCTCTGGAGGAAGAGGGGGGAAGTCAGATAAATACACCCAAAAGAATCTGGAAGAAAAGAAAACATTCAAAATATAAGGAACAAAGAAGCGCCGAGGAAAGAAAACATCACACAGCGTGAGCGCTGCTTTTGCACTGCGGCTTCCACTTTCTTACTCTGTTTCCTTTCAGAAAACCCAATTTCCCCCAAGCTGTCTCCTGATTGACTTTCATGTGATAGGGTTACTCGATAGCACCGATCAGTTAATCCTTCCATATGGTTAAAATTAATCCACCAATCTGTGCTCATTTCCCCCTTTTCAGTTGCTAATTTCTTGTGAAGATTATCCTTCTAGCTGAATTAGCCCCACTTCTTATTTCTTACCATCATATCCATATTTTCCCAGAAGCTAAAAATGGTCTTAGGGAACAGGAAGCTTGGCAGTGTACTTCTCCATCTTGTGTACATTCATGTTTGTTCCAAAGTTGAAGGACTACATTGCGTAACAGAGTTTTTATTCAATAACTTCTCAAATTTCCTACAACCTAGGTAACCGGCAAAGTGACACTTGCTGTAATGGGGTGGTCTGTCTTTCACAGCTCCCATTACCTCCAAGGGTTAAAGCAAGACAAACAGCCACATGTTTCAACCTAGCCCTCCAGTGTGCCAAAGCCATGAAGTAATTTTCTTAAGATGGTCATGGATTTTGATTCTTAATTCCTTACCACAGTCGCCACAGAAGAAGCTGATCTTCCAGCCTCAATTTTCATTTTAGAATAAGAAAAAAATAAAAAATGTTTTAAAGCAATATTTGAATCTAAGTGTGAGTCTAAGTTAAGCAGACACTTTGAACATCCAACCTCAAGGCTATTTTGCGGGCTAAGCCCATGGACTTTCTGATGGAAAATACGATTTATGAGACTTCATATTTGGCTGAAGCCATTGATCCTGGACAGTCACCGTAGACCTAAGTGCTCCTGTATCCTCAGTCAGGCTAAGGTTTGAGTTCTGGCAAATTCAACCTGTGTGCCGTAGCCTCCGCTCTGTTCTGCCGCCCATGTCTCATTCACACAGACAGACGTTGGCAGCAGCAGGAACAAGCACACTGTTCTTGCCCCTTTCATGGCTCTTCTTTCATTCTGTCCAAGTTGCCTGCACACAAGCCCCATAGTACACAGTGCAAACAAAGAAAGAACTGCTGCCCCAAGGGCTCGGCAATCTCATATTTTCCTCTCCGCTGCCTCTATTTTTGCTCCAGTGTACCATAAGTTCTGGAGCCTTGGCGGTCCTGAAACACTTTACTGTACTTTGTTTTGTAGGAAAGACTTGAGTTTTATAGCTGTGGCTTATAAAAGGCTCTTTCCCTCCTCCTTTGCTTCTCCCGGGAAATTTGATGGGTGTGACTGTTACCAAGGAGCCCTGCTGGGAAAGCCTAGGTCATGAGCAGCTTTCAACCTAATCCATGAGTCTCTCCTTTTTGGCTATGGCCTGGTCCTAATTTTGTCCCCCTTCTGGCTGGTTTTGTTTATTGGCATTAATGTTTCATATTAAAATTTAATATTTAACTTTTGCTTTCAATATTTAATGTTGTGCATCTTACATTTGGATGTCTCCCTTCTGGGAGTGGTCAGCTATGCTGCATGATGCAAGTGCTAATCCTTTTGACTTCCAGTAAAACGAGCTCCCCCCATTTCTTTCCTCCTTCACTCTGCATTCGATCCATCAAGGTAACTACCTAAACGTTGCTGTCTTGGGCTCATGCATTTCTTCAGCATCCATTTATTGGGTGCCAACTCAGATAGTGTAAAGGGGACTTTTTAGAGGCACCCCAAAAATGAATAACTCAAGTCTTACTTGGAGGTAGCCGGAGAAGCAGAATCAGAGAATTAAAGTAAGAAGAGTTAAAACGGATTTTGTAGAAAGATGATGAGGAAAGCAATGGGCGCTAGAAGGGGCAGAAATACTCATTAGATTGTGTGGGAAGGGCATTCTATACACCATAGGCGACAGCATCCACATAGAAAAGCATAATTAAAGCGACGATTGAAAGTGATGGTAAGGCCACATTCGTGGAACAATGAAGAAATTAATTATTACTAGCAATTGGGCTAGGAAGAGGTGAGTGAGGTGTGAGCTTAGCCTGGTGACACAGCTTGGTTCTCCATTATGAAGAATTTTGTAAATGATAATGAGCAGATTAATATAGTCACTTCTCAATCAAGGAAGCTCAATCAAGGACGTAGACAACATATTTAAATTCTTCTAAGTGAGATGGAGAAACTATTATTTGAGAGGCTTGCCTCATGACACAGAACATGCAGAGTTCAGTTTCATGGTAAAAAAAATAATAATAAAATAAAAAAACCAACCCAGAAACTGGCATTGTAGACGTGACCTTTATATTACAATCATCTCTAGAGCCTAAATGCCCAATTCTTCTTTACCTGATAAAAATGAAGTTCATTTTTGGAGCTCACTTATTCAGTGATCAGGGCCTCATTGAGGAATCAAACCAAAGAGAACAGGTATAAAAAAAAAGACAGAACGGACCTAGAGCTTGGTAACTTGAAGGGACCACTGAGTGAGCAGAGAGGATAAGGGATGGACAGAGTACACCTTACGTACCACCTTTTAAGAAGCGTGATAATTTAGATCTAATGCTGTCGTTTTTTAAATGACTTACTGAAGTGTGTCCTGTGTGTTTCACTGAGCTTATAACAAACATATTTTTATAAAAATAATATTTGCAAAACAGGGTTTTTTCACTTCACAAATATGGGTAGAAAATAAAATTCTCTTCTATTTTGACTTTGGATAACCATCAACCTTAAAGCATATACCTTTAAAATATTTGTAAAATCATATTGTCCAGTAGGTTAGATAAAGTTTGTCCTATGGGGAATAGACATTTACACACTTATTCTTTAGTTTCTCCGAGAGTTGGTAATCCCAGCAGAGCCAGACATTGGTAGAAGAATATTCCAGAAGCAGGACATGAGCAAATGTCCATGTAGAAAAACTAAAAGCCAATCACTCACTGAAGCCACGGTGGCCTATAACTGAAAAATAAGAAAGACCCGTAAATCAAGAGGCCCACACAAAGACTAAGAGAAGAATTGAAAGACATGTATCTCCACAGTGGGAATCTCACTCGGACTGCTAAAATTTTCAGACACAAATGGGGAAAGAAGCATGAATTAAGGATGGTTTATTGGACAGGGAATGGACTTAGAGTCTAAGGTTATCTTCTTAGCTTTGCTACTGAGCCTTCTTTCTCCTTGCTAGAGATGTGGATGGTAAAAATAGCACACCCTTCTAATGTCACTGAGCTGCAGTGAGAATTGAAACACACTCACATACCAAGTGTGCTGAGTGTCTACCACACGTCAGGCTTCTTCTAGGAGCTAGAGGAAATAAATAAATAGAGTACATGGAGCTGCCTTCTCTTGGGTGGTACATACTCCAGGGAGCTCACAGCACATGAAAGCCTGCTTAACATGAACTGCTGTACCTGGCATAGGAAGACTCCCAAGTTTGACTGAGTTACATGGTACACATGAGCTGTGATAAAATCAGCAGCTGGGGGTCATGGGGAGCCCACAGATGAGCAGGGAATTCCCGTAATACCTGGTGCATTGACATGGCCAAGTATTCTTAGAGCACAGCAGAAAGGAAGAGATCGAATTCAGAGAAGGAACTTCTGACACCTAGGGCATATACCAGTACCAAGGACCCACTTCTCAGATCTACTGGACAGACTGGCTTTATGTTGAGTCACCAGTTATTATCAGTTTGGAGCAACAGAGATTTCTGGCTGGGGGTCAAATTAGGTGAGAGATGTTGAAGAGTCATTCATACGCCGGAAAAGGAAAGTATGTAAGGGGCTGGGGCTCATAGATTGTTAGTTTCCATGTTTTCCTGTTTACTCACTCTTGTTAACTGGTAATCATACCTAATATCTTTTGAATGATTTTCTGTGCCAAGCATGAGGTGTAGTTTACACATACATTATCATATGGCAACCTCTCAACTCTCAGTCATATACATGCGGCCTTTGCTATTTAAGCCGGGTGCTTCCATAAGTCTCTCTTGACATGAGAATAAATAAGAAAACAGAAAAGTCAACTTTGCCAGGTTTGCATAACTAGTTAGCCATGTAGATTGAATTTATAGGTATACCTTTTATACATTATACTATATGATTATGATCTTGGCACGTCTTAGCTCTCAAAACCATTAGTTATTGGTGCAATTGCCAGCCCTACTTGACAGGTAATACACCCGAAGCCCAGCTAAGTGATATAACCTGTTCAAAGACCCACAATCAGAGAAGCGTTCAGATCTGAACACAGATCTCTTTGCCTGCTCATTGCTGCAGTGTTGCTTTCTTTAGGATTAGAGATATCCAGCGATTCTACGAAGTCAGGAACTCATTTCCATTCAGTCTCTACACATGGAGACACAGCTTTGTGGGTACAACCACCAGAGAACAACAAAAAGTCACTAATTCTTGTCCTGTGTGCCATCCTTAACACATTCTGATTCTTAACACAAGCACATTTTTCTTCACTTCCTGCTTTCCAGTGGTTCTCATTAGTGGAAGTATAAGGTAAGCACTGAGGCCATACACTTTGACTGTCTCCAGTAATTGAGGCTGACCTGATTGGTCCCAACTTGCTCACTGTCGTATGGTTTGTCGTCAGGCCCAGCAAGACCCTGTGTCTCGCAGGGCTTCTCTGAGTCATTCCTGTCTCTGTGACTGCTCCCTCTCACCCTCTTCTCCTCTATTACAATCCCAGCACTTCCCAGGTTTCTATGGATATAGAACTGCGATGTGGCAGAATAGGAGCAAGGAAATTGTGCTCGGCTGAGCTGACCCCACAGGTCACCTGCCACCAGCCCGACTTCTCTGTCAGCCAAGCCAGCTGACTTCAGAACAGCAGACACTCTGGGGTTCTGAATTCCCTCTGGATTATTCATGAGTGCGCACCATCCCTTGGGACAGTCACAGGCAAATCCCAGATCAAATTTTTCTCTTCCCCTGCAAAGGAACCTATCAATATCCCTGGGGTCAGGCAGATGTACCATCTAGCCTTTCCTAGCTGGGCTAAGGGTGCTCGGAGGCCACGTGGAGTTTACTGGCCTAGATTACATTTCCTCCCACTCATTGTGCCCTGGTGAGTGAGATCAAGGGTTGGGGTAATTATCTAATGGTTTTGGGTAACTCTAAGGTAGTTTCGGTACTATTCCAGCTCATCCTGATGCAAGGCGTCCCTGCAGTCTTCCATGTAATAACACTTATGCCATACTCACCTTGCTTAAACCCCTTTAAATGTATTATCCGAGGCCTAGCACCTGCATTGTTCTGCGTGGTGTTCAGTTTATTCTAGCATCTGACGGTATCCCGACTAGGTATCAAATATGTCTCCAGTAATCCATACCTTAAAATGGTAAGAGTAGCCACATTTAGAAATCTGATGATTATTATTGTCTCAGTTAGGGTTTCTACTGCTGTGAAGAGACACAATGACCACATAAACTCTTCTAAAGGAAAACATGTAATTGTGGTGGTTCACTTACATTTTCAGAGGATCAGTCCACTGGCATCATGATGTGACATGGTGGCATGCAGGCAGGTATGATGCTGGAGAAGCAGCCAAGTCTCCTACCTGTTGACTCACAGGCAATCGGAAGTGATTGTCGAGACTCTAGGCAGTACCTTGAGCATGTAGGAGACCTCAAAGCCTGCCTCCAGTGACACACTTCCTCCAACAAGACCACACCTACTCTAACAAGGCCACACCTCCTAACAGTGCCACTCCCTAAGAAATTATGGAAGCCAATTGCATTTAAACTATCACAATTATAATTATTTAAATTAATTAACATCAATTTAGAGACAACTCTATTTAGTCTCATCTTAACTACTTTGTCTTTTAGATAAAACCAATCATAGTTTTTATGTACATTAAGGTTTATATAAAAGTGAAGGTGTTATGCTTAGAAGTCACACAGATGTTTGCTATTGAGAAAGGGGACACTTAAATCTCAGTACTCGGGAGGCAAAGGCAGGTGGATCTCTGTGAGTTTGAGGCCAGCCTGGTCTACAAGAACTAGTTCTAGGACAGGCTTCAAAAGCTACAGAGAAACCCTGTCTCAAAAAAACAAAAAAAGGGGAGGGGGACACTTAAATTTTTCAAGTACTTTTATTTTTCTGAGGCAGGGCTATCTAGAGTTGCTTTGAATGCCTGAGCTTTAGCCTTAGCTTGTTGAATAGCTGGATTTGGAGGGTGTAAGGCATTGTCTTGCTATGCGACCCAGAATAACCTTGAGCTGAGGCTCAAACTGACCTCAAACTCATGGCAATACACCCACCTCATCTTTCCAAGTGCTAAGATTACAGGTAAAAGCTACCATGCCTGACTTTTGGGATTCATAATTAGACTTTTTACTCCTGTTTTTAAAAAAACTGAATATGTGCATTTTCCTGGAGCATTTTCATGTCACTATCAGCACACCAAGGTCTATCATACATTTTAATATGCCGCCAAATCACATGTCTGAGTCATGCAATCTGAAAACAAAATATAAACAAGATAAAAGCTGAGTGTCTCAGTCTGAAAAATGAGGACGATACAGGCACATAGCTCAAGGAACTGATTCATTAAATAAATATTTATTGGGCTTCTCGAATGTTTCAGACACTGTCATTTTATCCTTTACATAACTGTGCAGTGACAGCAAAGGAAATAGGCATCTCAGTGCCATTGTTGGCGAATTTCAGTAAAGCCTAAATGAAAAGAGAGCGTGCTCACAGAGGGCTCTTAACGGAGACTGGCAAGTAGCATCAAACTCCCCACTTCAGCCTTAAAAATACTATTAAGAAAATATCATAGTAATCTCTGTCTTATAGACAAGCTAAGTAGGCAGCAAACCCAAGTTCAACGCCCAGCAAGTGTAGTGACAACTAAACACTGTACATTGCCGCCTCTGAGTGTTCACTTAAAACTGAGCACACAATGCCCAAAACACTAAACATATGTAAATGGACTTAACCAAAGCTATTCCTTGTCGTTATGTTGTCTCAAATGCAAAGAAATACTTAACTCAGTCTGTTGCTTATCCTCTTTTGCATATGTGCCATTTACAAATTATGAAAATGCCATTATCCCTGCAATAATCTTTGTTTATCTGTATGCAAAATACTATCTGATTTTTTATCAATTCTTGAATATGCTGTGTGTGATAGTTAATCTAGTTAATCTTAATAGCTAAACTTGATAGTATTTAGAATCACCATAGGAAACAAATTTCTGATTATCTAGATTAGGCTAATTGAAATGGGCATATCTACCTTAAATGTGCTAGATGTGGGTCCAGGATGAATTAAAAGAAGAAAGTGAGCCAAATGGGCATCAGCATTCCTATCCCTGTTTCTTGACTGAGGATGCAACATAACCAACTGATGAAAGTACCAACCCTGAAGTTCCCCACTGTGATGGACACCGTCAGTCAAAAAAAAAAAACAAAAAAAAAACAAAACAAACAAACAAAAAAACCTTTATCATACTGACACTGTTTTTGTCGGGTATTTTTGAGTACAGCAATGAGATACATAACTAATACGCCATGAGAACATGTTATATATTTAGATTTCTTCTACCACGTTTGTTATGAGGGGAAGAAATGCTCTAAATAAAATCTGAAATGGGAACCTCTTCCTCAAGCTTACTGTGAGGAATTGCTATACAATGGAATGAAATAAATTAATTTTCATATTTTTAAATTGGTCGGTTGTTGGCTGGATGTGTTTGGTATGTGACTTACCTTCTCTGAGCCTTCCTTCTGTTCTGCAAAATCAAAGAGTTGCCTCAGGTTATTGGTGCAGTCCTTCCCAGTCCTTGAGTGTGTAATTTGGGGTATGAAGACAGCCCATGAATCTTTGCCTGAACCCAATTTTCTTGTGACAAGTTGCTAAAGAAAGACTATGGAGCTGGAGGCAAAGAGCATTGGTGACAACAGCTCTGAATCCCATCCCTAATAGAAAAACAATAATGAACATCAAACTCGTTTCCTTAAAAACGGGCCATAAAATCCCTTGAAAAATGCAAGTTTTTTGCTCCACCCTGCTTCATAGTTAAAGCTATTTGCAAGTATAAAGAGTGTGTTATGGGGTCTCTGATCTTCATAGACCTTACCCAAGATCTAACACACCAGGCGAGCATTACAGAATTCAAAGATGCAGAAGACAGTTGACCTAACAGCAGGATGAAGTACACATTTCTGAACCAGCTTTGAGACTCTCCTTCCTTTCTTTGAGTCATAGTAGGTAAATAAAAGAATCTGTACCAACAGAAATAAGTAATTATCTTGGAAGTTCTGAGGGAGAGGGAGATGTTGGGGATTTTTAGCCCGAGTTTATTCATTTTACAGAAGATAAAACTCAGACTTCTTAACCCTCAACACCCCTCAAAGAAAACCAATAAGAATGCTCATCATAAGGATTAAATAATTTATAATTCCAAACTAGTGCTTGACATGAAATTAGTGCTTAGTCAATGATAGTGCCCACTTGTTAGAATTTTGGAATGGTATTTTGCATTTGTTTAGATCCACATAGACAGTCATAGAAGCTAGGGAGCCTCAAGTTCAGTGCTCTTTTCTAAACATCACTTATTATAACATTTTCTGAATGCCCATTAAAGTCCATATATTTTTTGAAAGTAGCTAACTCAAGCAGTAAGTAAAACAGACCCATGTCAACAAAACCACTGGCCTTATGAAATATAAAATCTAACAGGGAATAGGAGATAGTAATGCAAGTAAGTAAATGTATTTTAAGTTGTAACACAAGAAAAGTAACTTAGAGTTGTTTAGGGCTCTAAGGGTTCAGTGTTAAATTAGATGGTCAAGAAAGGCTGGAATTGACAAAACAAACTATTTGAATGCCTATAAACAATGGGAAATTCAATCACAAAAAATCTCGAGACAGGAGCTGACTGCCCATACGAGGCCCATGGAGGGAACAAGACAACCATAGCCTTTTTTCTTCTCTGGAGATAGAGTCTTATGTAATCAAAGCTGACCTCAGCAAACTTTAGGTAGCTGAAGATGACCTTGCACTCCTGCTCCGCCTCCCTCCACTGTGCCATGCTGCCCAGCTTCTTCTGGATGGTTTTCTCCTTCGCTCATAGATAAGCTACATGCCCAACAAGTGTTTGTTGAGCCCTTGCTGGATGCTTAGCACTACTCTAGGTGCTGGCGATATAACCTAAGTCTCTGCTTTCATGGAATTTTCATATAAATAATGCAGAACAGATGGAAAATATCCTGTCATGGGAATTGTGTTATCTCAAGGAGTGTCTTGCTTAATTATAGCTGTCCTGTCCTTTCTGGGTATCAAAGGACATATATAAATTTCTACACTTAAAGCATAGACGTCTCTAACTGAGATGCATTGTAGGTACAAATATGGTATAGGTTTGAAAAGCTAAATATGAAAAACAGAATGTGAAATACCTCAATCATTTTTTCTACATCAATTACATACTGCCTTACATTGCATGTTGATAATATTACAGATGCATAACGGATTGTATAAATATATTATTGAAATCACTTTTACATTTCCTTTTGCTTTTTATTAACATGACTGATAGCATATTTAAGTTCATGAAAGTGGCTCACATTAGGAGGGTTTTTTTGACATTGCTCTGATGTATGTTTTGAAGCAAGTGCTCTGGCTGCTAGTACATGAACTGCAAGAAGCAGGAGATGTGTAGGAACAATCTGTGAGGGTGCTTGCAACTGCCCATCCAATGTCAGATAAAATAAAAGATTGGAGGAAGCCTTTAAAAACTCCATTCTACAACTCTCGTTCTCTAGTTCTTCTTGAACAAACTGAAAACAGAGGAGAAACAGAAGCATAAAGTTTTAAAGTACTATAAATCAAGTACAATGTATTTTTCTGTATTGAATATTAGAAATGCATAAAAGACAACAGACTCTAAAGTGTCTTCTCTCCCCTGACTCTCGCAGAATCCCAGTAGAGTAAGAACAAAAAAGGATTTGGCACTCTTATTACAACTTACTTAAAAGCATCAGGCCAACAGGCCCCATTTTTGATGAAATTCTTTTCTCTCATCCAAGATAAATTCCTTAGCGGAACTGAGTTCTCCTTTCCTCCTCCCATAATGCCATCTTCAAGAGTCCCAGTGGCTATGACCCTAGTCCACCAACATGGAGGAACACTCGGTGCAACAGCATTTCAGCCAACCTTTTTCTAAACCCAAACCAAACTTCCGGCTGTCAGAAGCCAAGTACGAAGTCCACAGTCACAGCTCTTCAGCACCCAATTTGAATACTAATAAAATTGAATTTATAAACTCTATCATGACCCTCAAAATAATACAAATTTATTATATTGGAGGCTTGGGATGTAGCTCAATAGTACAGTGTTTGTTCAACATACACAAGGTCTAAATTCTAACCCCTGATCAGAATATATATACATACATACATATATATGTGCTTATGTGTATATATATATATATATATATATATATATGTGTACTTACAAATTCACAGAGAAAATTTATAAACATCAAACTTTTGTAACAACTTTGTGAAGAAAGAATTGAAAAAAAAAGAAGGGAACAGGAGTATAGAGAAGAAGATGAATGTAAGAATGACGTTTTCTAAGCCTTTCATTCTTGCCAAGATATTGCAGATCCGATTTGGCAGCGGAGTACTCATTTAATCATTTTATGATACACATATTGATTTTCTTTCAAGGTGTCCTATAAAAAGCCTCATATTTCTTCAAATGAGATGTACCTGGGCAGGTATGTGAAGCTCTAGCACCAACCCAGAGCCTCTCTGTGTTGGATGTTCAAGTCCACCGCAGCAGGAGTGAGGTACTGAGGAGTTTCACTTGGAGCATTAGTATGACTTTGAACAGGCTTCCTAGCCTCTGTCCTAGGAAATAAAGTATCCTATGCCAAACCCCACCAGTATCAAAATGGTTAGCATAGATAGCTATAGAGGCTTTGTTCATGGAAAGAATACCAAGTTGAGAGACATGACGATTAGGCATGGGATAGTAGTAAGTCAGTGATACCTCTGCAGAGCCATTTCTGTTTGTACAAGTTTCTTTCTAAATTTGCTCTTGTGCCCTTTGTGTACCCAGTTTCCTCTGGCTTTTTCTGGTGTAGGTGCCTTGCCTAGATGAGGGTTAACCAATTTAGAAATTTGTTTTAATTCAAACATTTTTTGACTTCTTTCTTAGGTACAGCTCATCACCAAACACGTTGCTCGTCACATGCATATATGCATGGGTCTGTAAACAGCAAACTGTATGTCCATTGTTCTCCATCGGATATTTCAAGGGCTCTTTCAAGAAGGCTTTGACTACATGTAATTACCTCAGATGTTAACTTTGCAAGCTCGTTCACCGTAAACAGCAACGCCGCCACCGTGCTTTTGTCTAACGTTCCCCAGGTTTAACACAGACCTCAGTGCTGAGTGAGACAAATGCATGAGGAATGCTCTTGAACCGCAAACATTCAGCCTGCCACTAACTCCATTGCCCCCAGGCTTGATAGGATCCGGCACCTGGTTCTCCTGGTCAGATGGGCCTGATAATCTTCCGTCCGTCCTAGAGTTTCCTAAGGCTTCTGGGTTTAAGGCTGAATAACAGAAATCATCCAATACAGGGCTGAAGATTCAGGGCAATGGGTGTTATTATGGTACACTTGAGGAATGAATTGATCCCCTATCTCTAGAGGAAAAACACATGATGTTTTCCAACTGGCAAGACAGTGGAAGAATAATGTTGTGGAAACAAGAGTCTTATTCACAGGACCCATTGTGGCACCATTCTGCCGCTGGGAGTGGTGAGTTTACATCACTCCACCCACTTACAAAAACTCAAATGTGAAGTCCTGTTTACTGACAAAAATGTTTTTAAATGCCACCTCCCCCCTGCCTCCTCGACCCACCAAGTAATTTTTGTCTAACAAAAGGCTAAATGTCAGCATGTTATCTCAAAGGACAGTCCAAGACCCTTTGCCCTCAGGGCTGTGCCGTACAGCTTCTGAAAAACTTACTAGCGGTTGGGTTTTGGTTGAGACACTACAGCTGACATTCTGCCTTGACTTTGACTTACGACTTACGTGTTGGGGAAAATTGCCTCCTCCTGCCAAGAAGTTGAAGGAGAAAAGAGTTTCAGCGGGAACGAACCTTGTCTAAATCGTGACTCTTAGGCATGGAATAAAAAGTCAAAAACAATGGCACTGGGTTTTGATCCTACTGCACGTACTGGCTTTGTGGGAGCCTATGCTATTTGGTTGTTCACCTTACTAGACCTGGAAGGAGGTGGGTGGTCCTTCTCTTTGGGCTGATGAGAGAGGGGGATTGATTGGGGGAAGAGGAGGGAAATGGGAGGCGGTGGCAGGGAGGAGACAGAGATCTTTAATAAATAAATAAATAAGAGCAATGCGGTGAGACCTTTGCGAACCATCTCTCCAGCAGCTTCTTCCTAAAGCTATTTCCCTTTGCAGTCACAAAATGGTTATGTGGTTGCCTGTACAGCCAGTGCCTAGCCAATTGCTACCAGTAGAATGGATTTTTTTTTTCATGACTATTTGATTAATCTGAATTTTACTGAGCTGGGAATGGGGTCTGCCACTAAGGCAAACAGGCTGAGGTGAGAATGAGTCCCTGGTGGACGGACGGGACTGGAAGCACGTTAGCCAAAGGAAGAGAAGCAATGGGCTAAGCACCTATACTGTCCTCCGTGCTTCTCCGTTTGTATAGTATTATTTTGGAAAAGACAAGTTTATAAGATTATTGTCATAGTCCATAAGTAACTATGTTACTTTATGTAGAAGTGATAAAGACCCTTTATATGACTTTACTCCAAGTTTGTACGCTCTTAGAACTCAAGTCAGAAACTCGCCTTGTCGATAAGATTAACATCTAAAATCAGCAAGCACTTACTAAATGCCAGCTGACAGAAACCATTCCCGTTGAATCTCTCCTTTAAAGTTGCACAGTAGCTTCCTGATACTTCCATTTTAGAATTAGGTAAACTGAGGAAAAGGTTGAGCCACTCACCCAATTTCTCACAATTAGTGAATTAGAGCGGCCAGGATTGAATTTGGATGACTAAAATCAAACAAATAATCATCCATTCTAGAAATGAACCTCGCCAATTGGTGTCATCCATGCAGGTGGTAGTAGAAAAGTTGCAATACTCATATTTACGGATTTTGAAGCCAAGTAGAAAAGAAAAGCAGGAAACAAATACAAGTCTTCCAAATGTTCATAGTTATTGTAAAGGGAAGGAAATGAAGGTGGGGAGGGAGGCATTTGTTTGTAGTGAAGGGATGAGATAAATTCTTCATGGGGGGCAGGGAGTTCAACTGAATTCTAAGTGAGTCAGGGACATAAGCAACATCTATTCCTTCTCCTACAGTCCCAACATGAGGCATAATGCTACCGATGTCTACTATGGAGAAATGCGTTTATTGGACTTCCTTACAGAGCATAGGTGAAGGCTCACTTACAGAGGTGTGGGTAGTTCCCCTCTCCACAGGCAGCACCTGAAAAGTCTTCACTTAGCAAGAATGAGGGCTTCCCTGTAGCCCCAATATGTGCTTTCTCCTTTACCCACACCAATTCAGAAATGGCACAAATGATGCAATAGTACAGACAAAAAAAAATAATAATAATAAGGCTTGTCCTAGCAGAAGGTATGATCTCCCCAAAGTATGCTATGCTCCCTACAAGATTCATTCTGGGGGTGAAGACCATTGTTCTCCTCCCTTGCTGGGTTCTGTTCAGCAAGTAGATATAGTTTATATAAAAGCAAGTGCCACAGTCCCGGTTCATAGTCTATCAGAACGAATGAACCATATCCAGTAGTATGTAGGTAGGCTTGAACACGGCCCTACTCCTATTTGGCCCTGAGTCAGGACTAGCAGCACAAGCCATTTCCACAAGAACTGTCAGGGATGGAAATGCATGCAGTGACCCGCAACTGAATATGGGCTTTTATTGCTGCTGTTAGTTATATGCCAGAACTAAGAAGAAAAGACTTTATTGCTGAAGCTAACTCATACTCAGGCTAAGATTGATCCAGATACTGTCACCCTAACAACTGAATTTCATCATGCAAGTTGATAGTATGTAAGTCACTGGAATAGAATTGTTGTTGGTAGTCCCTGTTAGATATAGACAGATCCTGTGTGCTGCACTACCAAGATACTAGGTAAGATACACCTACTGGTGACATAGTGGCACGACTGTTGTGTTTGCAACCAAGTGTTTTCCAATTGAGTTTAAGGCCCTTTCTATAGAAGGAAAACAATATTTGGTTTCATGAGGCAAAATCCTATAGCTGGAGATGCTTTGTCCCCAGTGGGGAAGCTGCTACTGTGCTATTAAATGAATGTGATAGGCTCGTCTAATTGACTTCTAAACATTTATGTTTGTCACCATAAAATACCACTGCTATCGCTCTTGGTTATGGGGAGTAACTTGTCTTTGTATGTGTGAGTTTGTTTGCTTGGATTATTTTGTTTTGAGATGGGCAGTGTTTTCTGAAAAAAATCATAACTGGTCAAGCTGCTGAGAACAAGTAACTGCCATGACACTGTAGTCCACTGATAAAATGTAATTTTTAAAAAACGTCAGCCATCTATAACACAGCCTCCTAGAATCATAGAACACCGGAGAAGATGGAACATTTTAAAAAATGTAAAAGCCAAAGGAAGTGGTGAGGCATTCTATTTCCTATGGATTGAGGCATCTCCTTCAGCAGGGAAGAAGGATCTCATAAGACTCAAGAGGCTAAAGAAACTTAGAAGCCCCAGGAAGCTGAGTAAGTTAAGAGATTCTCCAGGCACTTCCCTATGGTTATAAAAGCAGTAGGAAGTCGCTGGGCAAGAGGAGACTCTTCAGTGGGACTGAGTACAAGTTGAAGAGGGAGCTCCAATAATGCTGGCACCAACTTAACAATAAGCTGATGCTTGCTCCTGTAAGGAATTTTCATCTCAAGCTCTTGTAAGTAACATCAGTTAGCTCAGGTTTTTACCAAGCCAGACTTTGGGTAGAATCATTTCTAAGGCCCATCATTCACGCCCTATCTGGTGTGGTTCTGTATGAAGAATTAAGTTAAGGGATGAGAGATGGTATGTGCTAGGGCGTTAGGTTAAACAAAAGAAATAATCTTTACTTTTTATAACTTCAAGTCTGCAAGTAATACCTAAACAAGAAAGGGAAATTGGAAATAAAACCACTAGCATACCGTTTAGAAATATGGCTGTAAATGCAAAATGAAACATTTTCCCCAAGCATGGAATCTCTTTTTTTTTCTTCAAGTAATAACATCATAATTTCCAACCAGAGAAACACTGCTCTTTCAATAGCCGGTAGACGTGCCATAGAACAGCCAATCAGAATGCTGGATCAGTGACTAACACAGGGCACATCAGACAAGCCGACTGAGAATCTCAAGAACAAGAGCTGGTTCTGTTAGTCTTCATAAGTTAGTAAGATGTGCATCAGAACAGCGTTGCATGAGTAGGGGTAGGATCCAAATCAGAAGAAAAATGTTTGAGAATAAAACATATGAAGGGAAAAGGAGAGGCAAGAGGAAGATACGGTGGTTTAAGACCTTGAAATCAGAGGATTCTATGTTCTTAGATCTCAAAGTAACCAGAAGTAGCTTTACTTTTCTCCTCTGTAACTAATCTTCTATCTTTGGAGCCCTTAAGGACCATACCGAAATAAACTGGGAAGCTCCTTGTGTTTATGATTACCAAGGAATAAAATGCATGGACAGAGAAAGGAAGAGGGAGGAGTCAGGAAGTGGAAGGATGCAGACACACACATGAGAGAGAAAGAAAGAGAGAGAGACAGAGAGACAGAGACAGAGATGCCAGATGTCAAAGGAGCAGCAGGTGGCGACTGAAGTTCAAGATGTCAGCCCACCAGGATACAACTCCTGATGGGTGATTCTTGGATAGGCACGGCCCCAAGACCACAGATCCTGGACTGTCTTTTTCCTCGGCTGTGTCTTTACGTGTTTGCTGCTGTTGTCCTTCTCTGGTATCTGGCATGGTGTGAATGAATGTGGGGAGGTCCCCACTGCCTCTAATTTAATGTGTTTAGCTCATAGAAAAATGCCCATTCTACTGGGCATTTTTGCCTGTGGATTATTATGAAGATGATTTCTTCCTAAGCCATACTGTCTAATTGTTAATAATAATGTTAGTTTAAACAGAGTTTTAATGATAAAAAATAAAACAAGGAGCGTCACAGCTAGAATACATGAGTTTCTATTGGGGAGCAATATAGACTGTATATTAAGCTAATAATACAGAAAAATAATTGAATCCCAGTAGCTCAGCTAATTTATATTCTTCTAATCTTAATGTTGGGAGATGTAGTCACATGTTTCAGAGTGCATCATAGCTTCAAAAAAAAAGAAGCTTTGAAAATAACTTAAAGTCAGACGACATGTTTTCCTCAAACAGTTTTGAGGTGGAAACACAATCTAAAGTTTTAGAAAGGCACATAGTTGAGTGAGAAGCTCTTTAAGGTCAGGGAACAAGAACAAAGCAGCCCAATATTACTCACTGACGCACCTTTCTTGCTAGGATTGGTTATGACCAATGGTGATGATTAATTCCTTATACCCATTTCTGCCCTCAATCTCCTGATATAAAAAAACTATTGATGAGTGGGTATGCACTCAAAAGGTTTCAAGTAGAGCTGACTGATTCTTTTTCATATATAAATGTTTAACTTTATGATTCCTTTAAGATTCTTCATATGATTACCTTTCAAGATAAGTAATAAAATAATTGGCTATTTCTTTGTAATTGCAAAACGCAAGCAGCCAGTAAAAGCCTGACTGAAAAGAATATCTTGCTTACCTACTCAGTTAATCTATAACAAGTTCCTTGGGTATGAATGTATGTGGGTTCTTGGCATAATTTGTTTTTCCACCTGTAATAGGTAAAGTGTTTAATATGTAATGGATATGGAAAATATCTTTTTACTTGTATTCATTGTAATCAGTCACTTGAAAAACAGAATGTAACCTCATTGTAATTTTTATATTCCCTAAAATACTTTTCTTGGGTATATAAGATGTAAAGGAAAGAATAAAGACATGGTTAAAATGAGTTAGAGAAAAACATCAAGAATGAGAGATTTAGAAGGAACTCAAAGGGAAACATCAAGAATAAAGATAGAGTAGAAGAAAAACATTAAGAGTAAGAGAATTAGAAGAACATCAAGAGAGTTAGATAGAGAGGGAAAACATCAAGAGAGACAGAAGGAACATTTCTAGATAAAGATTTTCAGGTAGAAAATCTAGTACAAAGCCCTGAGCTACTGGAAGCTGCCCCCCACCCCGCGCTGCAGTGAAAGAGGGAGAGGAGAGAGGGGGAGAGAGGACAGACATATTATTTTAAACAGATCAAGCTAAGTGAAGGAAACGATATTAAAGGGGGGCAGCCTACGTTCTTTATAGTGAGTATGTCCATTTAATTACAAAGTTTCCATAGAATGTTCTTGCCCTAGAAGAAGCAGAGGACATGATGGATACCCTAGAACCATCACAGAGTATTTAGATTTTCATATGAAATATCCATCCCAGCTGAAGGTGCTACGGGGGAGTGGTAACTTCAAGAAGAAAGGCCTAATTGGAGGTAATAAGTCACCAAGGGCAAGCTTTCAAAGGCTCTTTTCCTGGTCATTATATTTCCTCCTCTTCCTCCTCCTACTCCTCCTCCTCCTTCTCTTCCTTCTCCTCTCTTGCCTCTCCCTCCCTCTCTCTCCCTGCTCACTCCCTTGCTCTGAACTGGCATAAGGAGAACCACTCTTTCCCAAATCATGCTTTAGGACCAAAACAATGACTCCAGCTGATCTTGGCCTGAAACCATGAAACAGGATTGATCCTTCTGCCTGTAAACTGCTGGGTCAGGTAGTTTGTCACAGTGATGAAAAGACAAATTGGCCAACACACATTTGCTGCCTTTCCACAGACTTTGGTTGGATATTTACTTCTCCTGAGGTGAAGAAAACTATTGCTGAGCAGAAGAAGGATGAAGTAAGTGGTTAAGTTCCTACTGTGAGCTGTCTGCCAGAGAACAGGAAAATTATCAGGTCATTTATATGCCCAAATGTAGAATCTCACTATCACGCAAATAAAGGACAGCCAAGAGGAGACAGGGCTCACTTTGCATGGAAAGTGAATTTGATTTTGAGGGGCTATAAAAATAGTTAAGACCTACACAAAATTAAGCTTACCAAAACTCTGTCGATGATGAGGAGGCTCATGAGGCCACACCCAAATTGAGGAACTTTTGACAGTTCAAGTCTGTTGAGGGAGGGGAGATCATTTTCTTCCCAGGTGTAGCCATCCATGGGTTGCTCCTGATCCAGTAAAGAGCCTCATACCCATGTTCTTGCTAGAAACCCCAGTTAAATTGAATAGGTTATTTTAAAAAAGAAGAAAGGAAGGAAGGAATGGAGGGAGGGAAGGAGGGAGGAAGGAAGAAAGAGATAAAGAGAGAAAAAAGAAAGAAAGAAAGAAAGAAAGAAAGAAAGAAAGAAAGAAAGAAAGAAAGAAAGAGTGTTTGGAAGGAGTGGAGTGGGAGGAGGATAAGAGCGGATAATCCAAACCCAATCACCGACTGATGTGATGAGGAGGGGCTCACTGGGTTAGCCACCAAATAGGAGATCGCCTTGGGAGCCATCTTATGCTTGGTTAAAGGAATTCAATATCAGTTTGAAATGAAATTCCACTGGGTCTTCTCTGTCTGTACTAGGAGAGGCATTAAGAAGCTAATAATACTTGTTTTTAAAGATCTCAATGATTCCTTGATTACCCCTAGAAATTAATACTTAGTGATCAAAATTATTTAAATTTTTCTTTCTTTCCTGAAGAATTTGAAAGTTGACACAACCTGCTCATATTCCCTCTGAAGACCCATGTACTTCATCTGTCTCTCAAAAACAATGAACTAAATGGACACTTGGTTTTTCTTCTTCTAGATTGTTTAGAAAATGAAATTCTTGTACTGTGCCTCCTGCATTGTATGGTTCCTTTTGCTTTCAAATAGCCCTTCCTGAGAGCCTAAGAATCACCACCTGTATGTTTTCGCTGAAATTATTTCATATTTCCCCCTCTCCATGGCTTGACATGATTTTTCTGCACATCTTGCAATCCTTATTTCCATTTAACTCTGTCCTGTGAATTCATGCTAAAAATGTGCTTCTTAAACATCTTTTCAGTGTTAAAAAAAAGTCTTCACACCTATTAGGCATCTGTCTTTGTAAGCTGAGCAGATAGTGAGTGATGCTCAGAAGTGCGTATCTGCATCCTCTTTGGAAAAATCTGAACTCTAATCATTCAAAATACAAGGATGAAAAGCATAGACAGTCAACAAAAATACTCAGTTCCAAAGTGTTGGCAAGAAGATGAATTCCACACAACTCAGAACAGTTTCTCATGAAGAATGGTAAAAAATTATAGAGTGGACCAAACACTTTGCACCACATCCTCCAGGGAAATTTCTGAAATGACTTAAAAGCCTGGTATGTCCAAGTTGGTTATCCATCACCCTCGCAAACCATTCTCTCACTGCCTCTAATCTCAAACAGATGTGGCAAGATGATTATCCAAGACTGGATTTGACACACTTGTACCTTTTATAAGAAGAAAGCGAATTTAAAAATTATTTTTGAATTTCTGTCACCTACTGGCAACTTGAAGTGGTAGAATTGAGCACAGGGTACTCACACCTCTTGTGGGAGCCTAGAATTGTCCTCTGAACCTTGAACTGGCCTCCAGTGCATGTATCTGACCGAGAAAGAATGCAGTGAACACTGAATGTTTATGAAGGCTTCTTTCCAGGCCGTAGAACAACCCATAACCATGTTGCCTGGTACACAGCTTTTCATTCCCTCTTTTTGTGGTGTGAATTGTGGCTTTCACATTGCTCTGCTGGTCTCAGATCATGCTGGCCTTTGCACTTGTGCTGCACAGCTTCGGTGGCAAATGTAGTGGATTTCAAGGTATAATTCTAAAGGTCAGGGCATTGTATGTTTGAGGACTGTGTGAAGTGAATCTGGATATTGATTTATATGGCATCTGAATTACATTCTGGAAAGTTCTTAGGAGCAGAATGAGTAATTGTTTGGGGTTGCCACATGGGTACATATAGCCAGGATAGCATGGGTAACTTCCAACTTGAATTATCATCTGGTGGGTTCTTAATACTAACTTTAACAGCCTGAGCCTACTCCTCCCTTTGCAAAATAACCAAGACACAGCACCATCGTCATCTTAACATAGCAGCATCCCTGGTCCTGTTTTGTCACTTCTGGGCATTCTGATCTTCACTTCAAAGACTTCATTTTATTCTGAGGGGCAACCAGAGAGGGATCAAAGACTTACTTCATTTTGCAAAGCCTGCACTGGTGACTTGATTATGTTGGTCAATCTCTCTTTGAAGATTTCTATCTGTGGGTGTGAAACCTGAGTCCCAAGAAAGGCAGACAAGAAAAGCTTTGGGGCAGCCACCAGACAGGAAGGTGTCTTTTATGTTAGCATGAGAAAGCTACACCAGATATACAGGGAAAGATCAAAACACTGAAGGTGTACTGGACATGTGGCAAAGAGTAGTGGCCATCTGGAAAAGTTGATATTGGATTCTTTCATAGTTCTCTTTTTACTTAGTTTAGATATAGGGGTAATTACAATATAATTCCTTTCTTTCTAATATGTGTTGCATATGGACCATATTCACCCTTATCCATTTCTCTTTCCCTCTAAGTCTATTTCTCTCACTCAACTTCCTTCTGCCTTCATGTTATGTGCGTGTATTTATGTGTCTCTGTGTGTGCATTATTATGTATCTACAGAAAATCTAGGATGGTAGTGATAGCGGGAAGGGTGGACTCATGAGCCCTTCCATCCTTCCTTGAGTATCTGGAGACTTTTAATGGTTACTAGAGGAGAAAGATATATTTTTTTCAATGGTGTAGCCACTGGCCATGTTCCTGTAAGTAACTCCCTTTTAGGGACCCTGTAAGCAACCCTATTGAAGCTTACTAGGCTATCAAAAAAAATAAATAACTCAACATTAAAAGACAGGCCAAGTGAGAAGATAAAGAAGACAACAAAAACAGGAAGGCAAGAGGACAGGGTAATAGGGGTGAATGTAGCAAAAATTTGTGATGTGTATGCATGAAAATGACATAATGAAGACAGCTGTCATTATGTATAATCAAAGAATGCTAATAAATAAATTTAAAAATAAAACACCTGCATAAATGAAGAAAGTATAATGAAGAGAGCAACAATCAAATAAAGGAAGGGAGGGAGGGAGGGAGGGAGGGAGGGAGGGAGGGAAGGGAGGGAGGGAGGGAGGAAGAGATTCTACTAATTTACCATTTCTGGGTCAACTTTTCACTGTGCAAGAGCTAAAGACTGATCTTGTCTTGATACCACACAGTATGCAACCACAGTTGAACATCAGAGCAAAAACACTATATTTTCGCAAATAACAAATATTATTCTTTAGGTAAAACATATATATTCTTTCTAACAAGGCCAAGTATTTTTCTTCTTTGCCAATGAATGAACATATATGAGATTCTTCTCCAGAAGATGTACTCTTTTCAGCTGGAATCCCCTGAACCACAATGTGGTGAAAAGGTGATGAATTTTTAGATCAGATCACTTACAGAATTTAAAGTCAATTTGTAGGAGGTAAGTTAGAACATTGGTATTTTGTTGTATGTCACTGTTATTATGAGTTTCTTGATGCACTGGAAACTTACTCATTAAAACAGTTCAAAATATATTTTAATCAAACATCCAATGAAGTTTGAAAAACACCTCTGCCCAAGAAAATTCTAAATGATTTGTCTGTATCGCTTCATTTGGTCTCCCTCAGTTGCAGACATTGGTACCTGCTTCTGTAGATAGCAGTATGGAGTCATGGAGAATTTAAATCACTAACTTAGGGGTAGTGATGACATAAGCAGAGTGCTAATGAAAAAACATGACACCGTGCAATCATTCTTTTACTCAATATTTGCTGAGTGTCCACTGAAGGAGTTCCACAGCAGTCGACTGTGTGCCAGACCTGGTTCTGGCTGCGAACATGCTGTAATGAAGAAAGAAAAAGGTACAAAATCTGAAATCTACACAGAATCCCTTGTTCTAGCCTTCTCACTCCCACCCTGTGTTCCACTACTATTCCCCATCTCTAACTAGTCACTTGGGGCTCTGTAGGAAGAGGCGAGGCCATAGGAAAGCAGAGTCAAGAAAATATTTTTCAATAAGACCAGAAAAATGTCCAGACACAGAGGAAGAAAGCAGAAGATGGAAGGAAGAAGAGGAATGAAGAGGGTAGTAAGACTCCCCAGCACCATCTTAGCCAACGCAAAGGATGAAGACAATGGCTTCAGTGGGTCGCTGGTGACTGTGACTTTGCAGAGGTTTGTCCCATGCTAGTCATTTCTTCTCCTGAGCATCTTTGCTGTTGCCCAGCATTGTCCAAGTCTTGCCCCCTAGCTTCTGTTTGCTGAACCCAGTTTCTTAGTCCTCTGCTTCCTTCTGCAGCTTATGATGTTGCCCGGAGATTCTTTCCCCTTGGACTGTTCATACAAGCAGTGTGTGACTCTGCACTCACTCTTGGTTGTATTCCCGTGCTAGTTTCAACGTTAGGCGTTTGTGAAACATCTGTTGAATGTATACAATGACACAGGCACTGGCTCAAGGGCTGGATTCTGCCAGATACATCCACACCACTGGAATCTATAAATATTATTTTAAATTTTCAAAAAAAGACTACAGTTGTGATTAAGTACCCTCTGATGGGGAGAGTCTCCTGGGATAACTAGAGGAGCGTGGAATGCAATCATGTGTCATTACAGTGGAGGAGAGAATGAACGTGACACACAGAGAAGAAGGAGCTGGAAAAAAAGAACAAAAAATTACTTGAAAATCTGGGGCTCAACATTAAAGAGAGATGAGGCCACAAATCGAGAAACGCTGGCAACCACAAGAAGCTAAAAAAGGCAATAGCTGATTCTCCCTGGAAGCCTCTAAGACAAGTGTGGCCTTGGCTGACACTTTGATTTTAAGTCCAGATAAGATGTAGTACAACTAGCCTCCAGAATAGCAGCAATACAATTATTTCTATTGTTTCAAGGTACCAGTTTATGGTGATTATATAATCAGAAAACACCATGGCACTCTTTCTCAGGATACTTCCTAGACCATCTGAGGTTGTCCTATATTTCTGTCAGACACCTTACCTCATTGTAGATCAACTATATGCATCTGTATGTACCTATATCTTTTATTAGATATGAAATGTGTTGATGAGTACATCTTATATGTATTTATTCATGAAGGCAGAAACTATAATACCATATATATATAAAGAATACAGTATATGTATACTTTTGTTCATAGTTCCTGATATGTAAGAGATGCTTAATAAATGTTTTTAAATGAAATAATAAATTATGGTGGCAAATCACAGGAAACTATGGTCATAGTTTGCATATGTAACAACGTTATTTCCAAGCACGAGAAACCATGACATCACCTATGGAGCAAAGCACAACGTAGTACACGACTCCTAGATGGATAGCTAGCACACACCCTGACTGGAAATGCCTACCTGTATACTCAAGGTGATCATCTGTGCTGAGCAATTAATGATATCTATCATGGGTGTGATAAATAGGAGGGATGATACATGCACACATTCTTTGCCATCTTTAACACAGTTCTTTTCCCTGGACAAGTTATCTTCTATCTAAACAGGAAAGACATTGTGTTTCTGCCTCTAAGACCCTGAAAACACTGACCTGGGTGCCTTCTGTAAAACCCAGTGTTGTCAGCCACAGACCCTGAACTAGAACTGGAGTTACACAGCCCCTGCTCTCAGAGCATTTAAAGGCCAGCAAGAAAGCTACATATGCTTTAGGCCGAACCAGGTTAGCAGGCTGAGATGGTCCTTTATGCTGGGGTGGGGTTGGGACAGTGGGGCTGTGATGGACTGAGTGTCTCCATGGAGTGGGGAGATTGAAACCTTTATGCCAAGACCATGAATTAAATTTAGAAACTGACTTTGAAGCCCTGAAGGGGAGGGAGAACATTTGCTCACTGTTCTTCAGGAGGAAGTGTGTGACTCAGTGGCTCTCCGCCTGCAGCTCTGGGTCCCAAAGGAGGCTTAGACTGTCTGGCTGATTTTGCAGTGAGCCTAGTAAAAATTTAGCATTTTGGTCACTCCCTGTCCCCTGAGCAGAGCTCCGGAAGCAGGATCAATAGGGAAATATCGTCAGCAGCTAAAGGATGCTATAAATCTTTTTAGCCCTGAAGAGTGAGAATCATTTGGAAAGGGACTGACTGAGGCTTCTGGGAGGGGGCTGGCCAAAGTTTGGGTACCCATGCTAATGAATCCTTTTCTTCTGCTGAGGGCAGTGCTATACGGGGGGGGGGGGGGGTGTCTACCAGTGATTTTTTTATTGTCTAGAAGCCAAAGCCATCAGTTTTAAAATACCTGTTGAAGAACAGGTATTTGTCAAGAGGGTAACAGGCACGTATGAGGTGCTGGATAGTATGACAGAGGTAAAGGTAACAGCGCCCACCTAATAGTGGACAGGCTGTGAGCCTTGGGCAAACATTATTTAGACTGTCTAGAATGTATCTCAGCAGCTCTCAGGCACTTCCCCGTATGTAAATAAGCATCATAATGCTGTAGCGCCCACATCACAGAATGAGGATTAGACGACAAAGGCCTTTGCCAAGGGTTTGGAAGATAATACATGTCAATTACAAATAACTTTTACAAAGAGTTAAGGCTTGGCTTGCAGACCAAAAACAAGCTGTGGTACATAAAAGAACCATATTTATCTGAGGGGCCACCTTAGAGGCTAAGAATTGTTCCTATTACATTAACATTGAAAAGTAGTGGGGTGGGTGCTGTTCACTGTCCCTCATTTCTTCAGCCAACTGGGCTCCTAGTGAGACCAGGAACACTGCTATGTCCTGGTGGTGCAGAAAGGAGCCAGCTCTTCCATCAGTGCCTTCTTATATTCTGTACAAGCAGGGACCCCATCAGAGTCTTCATCAGTGCCCTAACACTTAGTAGAGCTAAACAGAGCTAGGTAAGTGGGCATTGAATACTCAGTTCTTAGTGAAGAAAGTAGGAATTAAGAAGTGAAAGCAATTTGATTGTGTGTACCTGAGATCTGGTAAAAAATAAAAATAGTGGTTGGTAATCATAAATATAATAATAGCATACACTGTTTTATATTTTTAGTCTTTGAGTCTTTTGATTCCTTCCTCTGATCTTTGTTTGGTACTAATCATAAACTGTCATATAAAGAAGACCAATTGCTGTCCCACATTTAACAAGGAGGAAACTCTAGACTTGCGAGAACTACAGAGAGGACTCTAGGACCCAGAAACCTCCATTCAGAACTTGCCTTCTTCCTCACTACAATGGTCTGGTCAGACTTTGTCACTGAGATCCCTGAAGGCTGGTGAAATGTGAATAAAACTCATTTATCTTTCCTCAAGTCACTTCCTGCAGGGTAAAAACTCATGTGCTTCAGTGGGCTTCCCACTTCCCTGCTACATCTCAGCTATTAAAGTTGTTCACACATAGGGCTCCCATTGACCCTGGCTCTCTCCCTAATTGAACCCAAGAACTAAAACATCCTTTACAATAAGCACTTCTTTGTAATAGACAGATTTCCTGGACCCATAAAACAGCTTTTAGAAAGGGTGAGCTGTATTTAAGGAAGACATTAATATAGTGCCACAAAATGAGGTTTGCTGACATATGACTCTTTGAATAATTTACTCCAAATAAATTAACACTAGAATTTACATTTACCTTTGAAAGTCCAATTTACTGGAGACTCTGAACACGTGTCCCCTTGAGAATGGGAAAAACAAAAACACCAGTCCTTCGTTGAACTGTTTTGCTACAAACCGTAAAAAACAAAATGATTCCCTTTTCTCTGGAAAACCCTCCCTCCCTTTCATAGTTCCTCAGACCCTAACTGATGAGTTTCTCTTTGGCAGACAATATGAGTTCAGCATCCAGAATGGACAACAAGAGAAAAAGGAAATAGCCACACTGGAAAGTCTAGCATTTTTTGTTCTCAAAAAATAGTCAGAAGTTATTACTAAATTCTTTGCATATATTGTCTTCCTTAATCCCAGTGAGATATCCATGAAGTAGATGCACACATTGACCCCTTTAACAGATTATGACTGTGATTTAAATAGGTATCATCATCACATAGACAGGAGGTCGTAGACTCGGGGCTTATACCTAAAGAGTCTTATTTCAAAGTTCACAATTCAATTTTTGTTTTAAGTAATTGACACAACAGCAATAATTTAGATAGTTATGAAATTCATATACTCTTTATAAAACAGACTAGAAAAGACAGAAAATAATTTAGCAAGGGAAACAAAAGAATCTCTTAACAGTCACAGTCAATTATTTACAGAGTACTCAAGGATACTTATTTTGGGGTATCTTCTTATTTATTATAAGAAAAATCTATTTTTTTCAGACACTGAGTATATTTCTATATGATTTGGGAACAAAAGTAGATGAGAGATGCCTTTAATAGAGCAGAAAGGTAAAAACAGGGACCTTTTGGCCCATTAAAATGACTGCATGATTTTTCTTTCCTCTCCAACTGGCTGTTGACCAGAGAGGCTGATGGGCATAGCAGGATTTCTGGGCACATGTGGTTCAAGCATATGGAACTATGTTGCTGCCCTAAGCCTGGTAATAGCATCCCTTCTTATCATTCAGGGCCCTGGAACAGCCTTAGCCAGTGTACAAATATAGCACGAGAACACAAATCAAGTCCCTGGCCTCCGGTCCTACTGCATTCCATTGATTTACCCCAAGTAGTGTTTCACCAACAGACCCTAGCTTCGTGCAGGCTGTGCCAGGGGAGCACCTAACCCCCTTCATTCTAATATTCCTGTTCCAACAGCAGAGCAGAGAGGTGAAGAGCTTGGACTTTGGAGGCAGAGCTGGCACCAAAACCTGGCTTTGCCACATTGGAACAGTGTGAGCTGTGGCAGATTATCCAACCTCCTAAATGTCGATTTCCTCAACTGTAAAATTAGGCAGCAGAAAGCACCAGTTAACTGTGTGGGCCCCAGAGTCAGGCTCCGTATTTCTATGCAAAAATCTATTACTCACCAGCTGGCAGCATGCTTAGCCCCTGTCTCCATTTCTTATCTGTTAAATAGGTGTAACAAGAACACCTATGGTTCTCCTAACAGATGAAGACCGGATGGGATAGTACATATAGAGTGCTCAGTACAAATACTTGGAAAACATTGTTATTATTATTGCTTTGAAGTTAAAGCAGGTGCCATTAGAGAAGCTTGAGTGTTAGGAATAATGGATGCAGACGGCTTTCCAAAGGCATTCTGTCAAACATATAGTTGCTTGGATCAGACACATTAAAAGTCATCCTTAATCTTATTTATCCTCCAAAAATTATTCCACCAGCAAATATTGATAGTTTTATTGTCAAAACTTTCCCAAAGCCAACCACTTCTCGCCTCCTTTCTACACCTTGGGCTAAACTAAACCATCGCTACTCTCTTCTGACTCTTCTCTATGAGAGTATCCTAAATGCTCACCTAACTTCCTTCTTTTCGCATGATCTATTCACCAATACAGAGACATTTCATTTGCCTTAGAATTTTTCTGTCCTTTAATGTTTTCACTTTTTACTTTATAATAATGACTTTTAGAAAAGTTCCACAAGCAACTCAGTGAATTCCCTTTACTTGTTGTCCACATAACTTTGCTTTGATCTATAATTACTAGAGCCAGATCGTGCATACAGGTAACATACCATAGATGGTAGCTCCTGCTGGAATTAGCTATTCCAATAATGCATTACGTGTGGGCAGTTTTGTTCCTGGATAAAATTCAAGATCTCACATTGCACTAAGCCAGTGCCTTTCTTGTTTCCTCTTGTTTGTGATAAATTTTGTTGTTCTTTTTTGTCTTTAATCTTGGGAAAAATTCTTTGAAGTGTATTGGCCAGTTGTGTTATAAAATTTATAGCATTGTGCTGTGATTTTTTTAGTTTCTTGCTGATATGTATATGACATATTTATGTACGTGTTTGTATGTATACATGTATTTTTGTGCATGTACATGTGCGTGCATAGTCATGGGTCAATATTAGCTATCTTCTTTAGATGCTTTATTTTTTGAGGCAGTCTCTCACTGTATCTGAACTTTACCAACTCAGGTGGACTAGCTGGTCATTGAGCTTCAGGGAACCACTTATCTCTCATCACCAGCATTAGAGTTGCATACACATCACCACATACCCTGGCTTTTACATATGAGCTAGGGATCAATGCTCTGTGGCAAGGACTTTACCAAACAAGCAATCTTCCCAATTCCAGGTCGTTTTAGTAAGTATACTGCACACTTGATGCATCTAGTGTTCTCAAGATGCCACATGCAGGGTACCGAGAGATAATACATGTTATTGTTGATGTCAGCATTGGTTGTTAAATATAAAGTGACACACCCCACAGATATATTAGTTTACCAGTTTTTCCTTTGTATCTGGCTAGTGTTTCAGAGGACATGCCTTGAAGCTGTAGCAATGCTCTTTCATATTCATTTTCCAAGGATGACTTTACATTATCCTACATTTTTTCAGTTTAGTGTGTGTGTGTGTGTGTGTCTGCGCATGCATGTGAATGCACACTTGCATGTGCGCACACACGTGCATATGTGTGTACTATCAGCCATGCAGGCATGTGCAAACATCAGAGGTCAAAACCAGATCTTGTCCTCTATTTATCTCCACCTCATGGAATCTGGAGCTTTACATTTTTGCTAGACTGATTGGTCAGTGACTCTCAGGAATCCACCTGTCTCTGCCCTGCAGGGCTGAGGGAATCTAATTTTCACATGAGTGCTGAGGATCTGAACTCAGGTCCTCATGCTCAGACAGACAACACTTTACCCACTGAGCAATCTCCCTAACCCCTTATTCTATATTTATTAATTAAGTTCTTTTGTAAGGAAAGGCAGCTTATTCACCCCCATCTATTTATTCAGTTACATAATTCTGTCTCTATATTGTATCTTGTGGATTTTACTTAATTCTATCTTTTATCTTACTCTCTGGATTGTCTTAGATATCAACTTAATGCTGACTTATGTTCTTTTGTGCGTGTCTTCACCCCATTTTGATTTATTTCCTCCCAAAGTATTTCGTGCTAATCTTGATTTCTTTTTTCTTCTTCGATCCTGATAATTTCTCTGAAGAACACATTTCCTTTCATAGCTAAATGACCCCAAATCCATCCTATCCAAGCCAAGAGCTGAATGGTAGATGCTTGTGAATATGGAGTGTGTTGTTCTTGGACCCCACATTCAGAATGTCATTACCCAAGTCATCGCACTGCTCACAACCCTATCTGGAGCTCTCAGCTCACTCACGGCACAGTGTGGTTTACAACACTCTACTGGTCTAGTTCTCCCTCCCCTGCCCCATTCTCCAGCCTCTCTGGAGAGGTTTGTCTTACTCTGGTCTCTTCTCTCCCTGCTGTTCCCCCAGCACCAGACAAATTCCCACCTGCGTGCCTTCTCTTTTATTCCCCTGACTGGACCCCTTCTCAGCTTGAAGGCTTATGCCCTTCAGTCTCTGTTTAGAAGTTTCCTTATGAGGGAATGAGGATTAGCCACTACAAAATGACAAGCTTCTCCCCTCATTCCTAGTATTCCCTATATTCTTGTTCTTTCTTGATGCTTTAGCTAAAATCAATGTGACATTCTCTGTGCTCCCCATTAAAATAATGTTGTTTACTTATTCTTGGAGAATTTCATGAAGTTTATTTTGATCATATTCATCCCACTCCTCCAGCTTCTCCCAGCTCTCCCAAGTTCCCTACTTCTCTACCTCCCCAACATCCCCCTTTACCTCCCTACCACCTCAGCTTTATTTATGATTTGTCTGTCAGTCTGTCTCTTAAAAACCAAAATTCAACAAATGTAGTCTGTGTTGAGCAACTACTTATGGCCATAGTACCTGCCCTGGAATGTAGTCAGTATACCAGGAGCCATTCCACTGAAGAAAGTCTACTCTTCTCCCAGCAGCAATCAAATGCCAGGATCTCTCCAGCTGCAAGATGGAACGTCAAGCCCTCCTCCCCTCCTTCATGCTGAAATTTTATCTGTCTTCATTTTGTGCAAGCCTTTTACATGCTATACAATCTCTGTGACTTCATATGGGCATCTATTCTATTGCCTTGGTAGAACACTATTTCCCTAAAGTCATCTACCATCTCTGGCTCTTGGAATTTTCCTGCCTTTTCTTCCTCCAAGCCTCTGGGCTTTGAGGGAAGGGATGTTATAGCACACATCCTTCAGGGCTGAGCATTCCAAACTCTCTTATTCTCTGCATTTTGGCCAGTTGTCGGTTTCTGTGTTAAGTGCATCTCTTGTAAGAAGATGCTTCTCTGATGAGGGTTGATTGAGGTGCTGGTCTTCTGTCATTCCCCATCATTAGAAGTCATTTTACTGAAATGTCCATTTAGCAGAATAAAAGTAGTATGTTTTCCCTGAGGGCCCATAAACAGTCTGGTCATAGGTTCTTGACTTCATTAACAGTGTCAGGTATGGACTCTGTCTAATGCAGCAGCCCTTAAATCTAATTAAAAAGTGACTGGTTATTTCCACTACCCCACTAGTGGGCATATATTGTCAGGAAAGCCATTACTATGACTTACATAGATTCAGAGGGGAATTTTGTTAGACCCTCAAAGACTTAACAACATTACTCATTTAAGTCATTCCAAAAAACAGAAGTTAGGAAATATTTCTAAATTCTCTTTATAAAACCACTATTACCCTGATACCAAAAGCCAGACAAGGATTAGACCCAAAATAGAAAACAAATGGCCTATTTCTCTTATGAACATAGGTGCAAAAAATACTCAAACAATGCAAACTAAATTCAATAACACGTAACAAAGATTTTATACCATGATCAATACAGCTTCATTCCAGAGACACAGAAATGGTTCAATATATATAAATCAATAAATGTAATTCAGCACATATACAAACTAAAGAACAGAAGCTAGTTGATCATCTCATTAGATACGGGAAAGGCCTTTGACAAAATCCAACTTCTCTTTAATGATAAGATTTTGGGGGAGACTAGGAATATGAGGGATATATCTCAACATAATAAAGGAAATTTACAACAAGCTGTCAGGAAACATTCCAAACAGGGAGAAATTCAAAACATCACCATTGAAGTAAAAAACAAGACAAAGATGTCCACTCTCCGCAGTCCTATTCAGAATAGTGCTTGAACTCCTAGCTACATCACTAACATAAGTGAAGGTGATTTCAGGAATACAAATAAGAAAGAAAGTAGTCAAAGCATCCTTACTTTCAGATGATATAATTTTATAGATTAAATATCCTTAAAACTTATCAATAGGTGATGTGATAAATACATTCGGCAAAGTAGCAGCCGAATACAAATTTAACTCACAAAAATCATTAGTCTTCCTCTATATAAACAACAGACTTACTGTGGCTATTTCTGAAATAAATAAATGAAACAATACCATTCATCATAACCTCAAAAAATCAGCATGTAAGATATCTTAGAATAAATTTATGAAGGTGGAAGTCTTGCATAACAAAGTTTTAGGACATTGAAGAAGAGATATCAGGAAACAGAAAAAACTCCCTCCCCCAACTTATGAATTAGTAGGATTAATAGTATGAAAATAGCCATCCTACCAAAAGTAATCTATAGATTTAACATACAATTTACATCAAAATTCCAACACAATTCTTCAAAGAAATTGAAAAAGTAATCTTAAACTCCATATGTAAATACACACACACACACACACACACACACACACACACACACGAAGATAGCTGAAACAATCCTGAAAAATAAAAGACCTGGTAGAGATATCACCATTCCTGATTTTAAACTGCACTACAGAGTTAGTAATGAAAACAGCATAGCATTAACATAAAACAGAGATGTTGATCAATGAAATAAAATTGAAGGCCTGAACATAAGCCCACATACCTACTAATGTTTGCGTTTTGACAAGAGTTCAAAAATATATACTAGAGAAGTCTGTTGATGGGCAGGTCAAATTAGATAGCTCCACGAAAAAGAATGAAACTAGATCCATATATCTCACCCTGGACTACACACAACTCCAAATGGATCAAGGACCTCAACTAAGACCTGATACTCTGAAATTGGCAGGAAAAAGCAGAGAATATACTTGAACTCATTTGTTTAGGACTTTCTGAACAGGACCTCTTTGCTTACTGGATTTATGTCAACTTGATATGAGCTAGAGTCATTTGGGAAGAGGTAATGTCAGTTAAGAAAATAACCCCATGTGATTGACCTGTGGACAAGCCTAGGGTGTATTTTCTTGATCGATGATTTATGATCGATGGCCTAGCTTACTGTGGGTAGTGCTACCCCTGTGCTGGTGGTCCTGAGTGCTATAAGAAAGTACTCTGAGAAAGCCATAGAGAGCAAGACAGTAAGAAGCACTCCTCTGTGAACATTACTTCAGTTCCTGCCTTCAGGTTTCTGCCCTGACTTCCCTGGATGATGGATGGTCTACAAGCTGTAAAAAAAAAAATAAACTCTTTCCACCCTGAGTTGCTTTTGGTTATGGTCTTTTATCTTCTGTGAAACCTTAACTAAGACAACTTTAATAGATCATGAATTACTCTCTATAGTCTTTGTCTTGCTTAAATTTGCATTCAGAACTTGTCCACGTCTAGAATATGATAAAATCACAAGTTCATGATTTCTGTCTCTATGTTAGAATGTAAATCCTGAATGTCCACTCAAATTGCCTGCACCTTAAAGAGTGCCCAGCACATAGCAAGTGCTATGTTTGTTGAATGAATAATGAATGAAGGTAAGGTCAAGAGCTTTAGAATCTGGAAAAAAATTCCAGATATCAAATCCTGCTTCCATTACAGACACCAAATGAGGAAAACTTGGAAAGGTTTGGAAGTAATCTTCCATCAGTTTTCTCATCAGGAGAAAATAATTAACTAAAAGTTATTATGAGAATTAAATAATATAATATGAGTCGGGTATGTGGCTCAGAAAGCAAGTACTTATATACCACATGTGAGACCCTGTGTTCAGTCCTCAGCACCACACACACCACACACACACACACACAGACACACACACACATAAGGCAGGCAGGGAAAATAATGAATAACATAAATGGATGTGGCAAGTGTTTGGCAAATATCATTCACCAGATGAAATCTAATGTCATTATCATCATGTTTCAGTGAAGAAATTAATTTTGGCCACAGAATAAAGTCCACTATGTTTTATTTTCCCCTCATTCCTTTTGGGGATCATTTTGGCAAGCTTCTTCCTTAAGCTGTGAGATCAAAACAAAGTGTTAGTCCTATCTCCTGCAGCTGTCCACATGATAGCTTTTCTAGAGAGTCTGGGGCCGTGTGGATATTCCATAGAGCCCTCAGGTGAGTTCGGATGTGTGTCTTCTGTGACAAAATCCAAAAAAGCATAACCAGTGTGTACAACTGTTGATGGAATTGGAAAGGGGCAAAGGAGAAAGCCAAGAATGGCCTACAGCTTGCCAGAGTGACAGCCAGATCCCCTCTAGGTGCTTTCTCTGTGTAATGCTCCAGCAAAGTAACTAGAGACTTAAAAACAAAAGCAAAAGCAAAAAACAAAACAAAAACACCTTAATGCCTGTGCATCCCAAATGGCAAAATACACCGTTGCTCAGCTAACCCTTAAAGTCTTTTGCTATTACCTGGGTGGGACTCTCCAGGTACCATCATGATGGGTTCTAACCAGGCTCCCTGTTGTCATGGTTCACATCCTTCTTTCCTGACACTGGCTCTGGAGGAGCCTTTCTGTCCTCCAACTCTCACTTGTGTGGTTTCCCAGTCAAATACTGAAACGCTTAGCTTACCCAGTCTCTAGCATAGCAGCTGTGTGCTGGGAAACAGGCCGAGACACCGGGGGGGAGGGGGGGGCTCCCAGCCATCTAAACTCAGGAAATAAGAGTGCTGGCTTCTTGCCATACAACATTGGTCAGTCTCACTGGGGCCTTAGAAATGTGTGGAGTGCAGCCTGGGTGGTGTCTGGACTTAGAACTTGCAGAATGTACCATAAGATATAAAAGAGGAACATGGAACACAAACCTTGTAAAATGTGTCTGGAATGGGGCTATTAGTTCTGTGCTGGAGTGTTTGTTTCAATGTCCTGAGTCTGACACCAGTCACCACAAGATGGGAAAAAATGCATGTAGGGGAATGAAGGCAAAGAGAAGAGACTGGGAGAGACATGAGGCTGGTTTCTGAAAGAAATGGTTGAGAGGTAGAAGGAGTTGAAAACTGACATCAAGTAGAAGGCATCCTCTCACACTTGATCACCATTGTCAATGCCAGTATCTGACTCAAACAAATTCCTATGACCATCGCACTGTGATTGTGTGTATGCACTCTTTCAATGAAGTACTACATGAAAGCAAGCCCATTACCACTTCTCTCCTAATCTCTAACACATTTTAATCTGCATTTTGTCTTCTACATTTTTTTTCTTTGTCTCTCTGCACATATGTAAACAAATTTACATACCACACTTCTCCAACTGGGCTCTAAAGTGCACTTTTCTAGGAGATCTATCTACTCAAGATCAAGGGGTTACTACTGGGCATGTGCGCTCAGTGGTCCCCTGAGGTGAAGGATGATTACCTTGGTTTCTAGCTGAGTGACTTAACCACTTTGTAACTCCATTTCCTTATCTTAAAATATTGATGGTGATGATGATAACTCTTGCCCATTGGTGGCCTGTGAATTCTCTTAGCCAATTTACAACTTAATAAGTTTAAGTGCTAATTTTCTTGTATAAATACCAGTTATCTCCCCAAAATGGAAATATATTCACATTTTCTTTCGGCTAAAACTATGCTGTGTGAAGGTGACTCTTTCAGCTTTGATTTCAAAGTTGTTCTAAACTCTTGAAAGTCCTTAGTTAACATTATGAACATAAAGCACCATTGTGTGAGATTCAGGAAGCCACAGTTATCTGGGTTCTATGTGCATTCAGGGTCCATGAGACAAGCCTTACAGGTCACAATCTCTGATTTTATCTGGTACCAGAGAGGGCAAGTGGGAACAATGTTATTGCTAGAGTGAAGCCACCGGACAATGCCTCCTTTGAATGTCTGAGCCTGACATTCAAAAACGCTGTCACTACTTGCGAGCTGCCCTCTTATGTTACTTGGAGACTTAGTTCACAAAGCAGAACTCCACTGGCATTGTGCATCTCACAGTTGGGTAAGATAAACACTGGTTCCTACAAACTTAATAAATATTCTATGGCTAAACAGGCCCATGCTATGTGTTTAACTGTAAAACAACCCAGAGTTCATAACGTGCTCGTTTATGTAGTGAATCTCCAAAGCTGAGCTGTGGCACAAAACACTCTTCCAATGTCTTTAGCCCTAAATCTTTCTATTGTGGAGTATACAGATCTTAAGGAATGATGGCCAATGAGAACTACGGAGATTTGGAATCAAAGCTGAAAGAGTCCCGACTCTGTGACTTGTTGTGGTCAAATGACTTAATATCACTGACCTTCATTTTTTCATGCACAAAACAGGGACAAAATACACAACTTCAAATTTGTTGCATGGATAAATTGTACTTTGCACAAGTGATGTGTAAATGTTTGGGATAAAGTGTAAAGTTGGTGCTGATACTTCTGCCGGTAGGACCTGGTGGTGACTAGGTTGTCCTAATTGTTCAGATCTGTGCTGCCCTACATGGTAGCTACACTTGCAATGTGGTTAACTAGCAGCACAAACTATGTGCTAAATTTTGAAGAGCTGGTGTGTTAGACTTTCTGTTGTTCTAAAAATTGCCTGAGAAAAACTACTTAAAGCTTTATTTTAGTCCACATATGCTGGTTGCATGTCTCTGGACCTGTTGGGAGGCAAAACATCATGCTGAAAAGAATATAGTGAAACAAATATCATCCTATGGAGGCATGGAGGTTAGGAAGCAGAGAAAGGCACACAGACCACGCAGACAGAATGTCTTCGGATGTCCATCTACAGGAGCCTAATTCCTCCAACCTCCTGCTAAACTCCCACCACTCCCAATGATATCCCCGGATTATGAGTCCATCAGGGAACTCATCCATTAATGACACCAGAATTCCCACGATACAAAACTGTCAAACATCCACAGAAAGTAGAAGCCAAGTTCTTAGCACATCACACACACACACACACACACACACACACCTGGTGTGGGAGGTCCTTCTGTCAATATGTTGATTTTATTGGTTAATGAATAAAGAAAACTGGCTTGGCCTGTAGCATGGAAGGAGGAAGGTGGAGTTAGGAGAAGCCGTAGATCTGCCACCTGAGACAGACACTGGGAACATTAGCTGGTAAGGCACAGCCACACGGCAATATACAGAATAAAAGAAATGGGTTAGTTTAGGATATGAGTTTAGCCAGAAATACGCTTAAGCTATTGACCAAATAGTATTTCAAATAATATGATTGGCTGAGTGGTTATTTCATGGCTAGACAGCCAGGACGAATAAGCAACCCTTCCTCCAACACACACCAATTATTTTTACCTTGGTTCATGGGGAAATGATATTTTGTCATAGAGAATTTAATAAAATATGCCATTAAAATTACTGACATTTGTTCCATTTTACTTGCTAAAATAAGTCCACTACTAGAAAACCGTAGCTTTCATGCTAGGTCTATTAGAGACCAGGGTCCAAAGGTTGAACGAGAGAACTATTCCATTTTCCAGCATTTTTATCAGTTATTTTAATGTCCAGCAGCTACACAGAGCCACTGACTCTTTTACACAATGCTCAGTATTTTGAGGGGCCGGTCACCTGACTGAACTTCTAAACTGTGGCAACATGACCTGTCTTGCTACTTTCATAGTCTTCTGAGCATTTGCCAAAGATGACTAATAAACTATCACCAAAAAGACAGATTCCAACGCTAAGTTCAAAGAAAGCATTAGTTGGAATTAAACCATTTCGGATTGCACTTTGGTGTCCTAACATCTGTCCTCACACTCTGTCCACATCTCACAGGCACACCAGGACTGCCAATTTAATCACCTATTAGGAATGTCTGGATCAACTGGATATATCCAAGAAGGGAATTAAACAGATTTTTGGCCTCAGCGGTTTCAAATAGATATTTGCCTTATCTATAAACTCTATAAAGAGCTACTAGGCTTACAAATATCATTCAAGAAGGGGAGCATATTGAATAGTAGTGTATTGAAGACCAAAATAGAGTCACTAGGAATGGAACATAGTAAGTAATATGGAAATAGAGGAGATGAGAGGACAATGGAGGAGAGAGAAATGACAAATTCCATAGGGTTTTGACTATAACTAGTTAAGCACACCCCATTTATAACGGTCATGCATGAATGTATCTGATCTCTAGAAATTAGCACTAAGACATTTCTAATAAAGATCTATATCTGATTAATTGTGGTATTATCACTTGATACAGAATCTTAAATCTGAATGTCCCATAAAATATAAGGAAATAAGTGAAAGGCAGTCATGCAGGCAAGTAAGAAAAAAATTGAAAGATAAAAGAAGAAAAGAGTGAAGGAAAGAAACAGGAAAGGAAAAATAAAGAAACACATTGTTTAGGAAATCTTGGCTTGAGAACCCCCAGACCATTCACAGAGCTATGTCAAAGGCCCTGAATGCCTCAATTAGAATTAACCACTAAACCTCTGGAATTTCATGTATGTCAAGTAACTTCTTTAGTATCTGCCCAAAGACCATACACATTCAATTTTCAAGACTCAATCCAATCTCTTTAAAATTTATAGATGAGCCGGGCGGTGGTGGCGCACGCCTTTAATCCCAGCACTCGGGAGGCAGAGGCAGGCGGATCTCTGTGAGTTCGAGACCAGCCTGGTCTACAAGAGCTAGTTCCAGGACAGGCTCCAAAACCACAGAGAAACCCTGTCTCGAAAAAACCAAAAAAAATAAAATAAAATAAAATTTATAGATGATGCATACACACACACCCCACACACATGCACATATACACACATGCATGTATGCACACATGCACACACAAACACAAACCACACACATATACATACACACATGGACACACATACACACACACGCACACACATGCATACATACACACACGCTGTCCCTTACCATCATGTTACTCATTTTTCTTTCCACACAAATAACTCTAATTTTCCCTTTAGTATTTATACCTGGTGTCCTCTCACGCAGCTCCTCACACAATAACACTAGGATTAAAATAAGACACTTATCAAGTGAGAGCCATGGAACCAGGCAAACCAGATACAGAAAAAAAGAAGTAGATAAAAATAATCGGAAGTGCTGGGCCGTGTGTCACCCTGGCGGCTGGAGGGAAGGCTCAGCTTTCGGTGGGAGGTTAGCCAGGCGGTGTTGTAACTACTGAACTATTTTCCGCAAGACTCTCCTAGGTGTTGAGGCTTTTCAGCCTCCTTGAGTCACTTCCCTTTCCCTCTCAGGCCATTCCCAAAGGACGAACTGGTCTCCTGGTACTAGACGGCAGTGGACAAAGAGAGGAGGAGGGGCAGGAGAGGGAACAGGAGCAGCAATTAAGAAATACCGATTGCTGCCTTAATTGAGCTAAGGGGAAGCATGGAACAGCCAGCAGTGTGGTTTGCGCCAACATCCTTCCAATAAGCAGCGTCTGGGTGGGGAGGAAGTCTGGGCCTTCCTCGCATCCATTCTCAGCATTTCAGAAATCCCAGAAGCACAAGCCCAGAGCAATCGGCAAAGCCAGGTCTGCGTGGGTGTGATACCATTCTCTACTCCATTCAGATTTGCCTTGCCCTAGCCTAATCCCAAACCTAGCAATGCTTCCTCTTCTGCAAAGCTGGTGGGGGCAGTGGTTGGCAGTTTCCTAAGAAATACATTGTATTGTGGTGGTGGCGGTGGTGGAGTCTAATTAGACCATCAAGCACTGTACCCACGGAGGTCGGTGATGATATGACTTGTGGCAGCTGGCTACAGCTGTCTTACCATGCCCTTCCGTGTCTCCCCCAGCCTTCCCCTCTCAGCCTACATCCCTACTGAGAGGGGTCTGAGCGCTAGCCCACTGCCTGATGAGAGAAGATGGTTCTATTTTTACAGCTATTCGTCCCTAATGAGCTTCTCCTGTTTCCAGTCAAAGCCCACACGAGGTAGGAGCTGGCCAGGGCCCGTGTCCTTAGCAGCTGCCTCGGCCCAGAGGCCCTTAGCAGCTTCATTATCACAATTCCCAGAACCCAGGCCGCCCTTTGTCTAGGAGCTTGTTACTTGTTAGTGGCTTTAGGCTGAATCATAGCTTCCCTGTCTGGGGGTGGGGGGATGGCAAAATCTCCCCCAAAGCAACTCCATCAAACTCAGAAACTAGATGCTTGTTGTGTAGCTATTTCCTTAGAATTGAAACATTCCAGGGCTTAAAGAGATAGCTCAGTAGATAAGGCCCTTGCCTTACTAGTGTAAGCACTGGAGTTCAAGACCCTGTGACCAGGCAAAAAAGAGCTGAGTATGCTGCTACTTTCATCTTCTCCCAGCGTTGAGGAAGTTTAAGCAGGTACATTGTAGTTGGAAAGGCTGCCTGTTGGTTTCCTGTCTGCCCAGACTCGAAATAATCACACTGAAACTATATTAATTGTAATACTGTTTGGCCAATAGCTTAAGCATATTGCTAGCTAGCTCTTACATCTTAAATTAACTCATTTCCATTATTTTATATTTTACCACAAGGTTTGTGGCCTACCAGCAAGGTTCCACCTAACGGCTTGACTCTTTCTCCTCTGACAGCTACATAGCGTGTCTCTAACTCTGCCTCCTCCCTCTCTCTCTCTCTCTCTCTCTCTCTGGCTTTATTCCGTTAAGCCATTGGCTGAAAGCAGCTTCCTTTTTAACCAATGGCCATAAAACATATTCACAGCATGCCGAGGGGAATTCCACATCAGTACATCCCTGGGACTCACCGACCATCCAGCTTTGTCTATTTGGTGATCTTAGGCTGACTGAGATACCACATCACAACACACAGATAAAATAGTGGATGTCTTTTGAGCAAGAACAGCTGAGATTGAGATTGATTTCTAGCCACACACACACACACACACACACACACACACACACACACACAGAGAGAGAGAGAGAGAGAGAGAGAGAGAGAGAGAGAGAGAGAGAAACTTCCTCCTGGAAGGAGAATGGAGAATCATGAGGCTCAGGAAACTCATAAAGCTTACGAGATGCTCAGAAGGTCAAAAGACTTATAAGGCTCCTTCCCAAGGCAATAATTCCAAGGGGAGAGAAAACTTTTCTAGAGAGTAGCCAGCAAGTTGGAGAGGGAGTTCCAGGGATACACTTTTCACAAGTTATCCCTGAGGCTGAGGTGGGCTTTTTGGTGATTTAACTGCCTTTGAGTGACCCATGGTCTTCTAAATAACCCAGATAAACTCATTGATTCACCGACTAGACTTGAATGGAATGGTTTATTGAGTCTGTTCCTGGCACCCTCTCTTAGATGAGCAGATGTTTATTTACATTTCCCTGGGAAAAGTCAGACAACAGTACTGCAGAAACTGAGGGCAGCTATTCAATAGCATTACTCTTAGCCTGCCGCTGTGTGGACACCTCCAGTTGTGCGGCACTCGCCCAGGCTCTGAGTGAAGTGAACCACACAGCAAACAGTGCTCACATCCTTACTGATACCCACCCCCTTCCTAGTCTCATGATCATCTCCTTCCTAACGATTTTAACAATTTGTAGTTGTGTATTTATCATTCGGGATAGAAAACCAACTTGAAAGCTAAATAATCCCCTATGTAACTTGAAAGGCACTCGCAGATCCACGTGTTCCATTGCCACTTCCAGGGGCTCTTTTTATTTTCATCTCCTAATTTCTAACTTCTATCTTATTCTTTGTTACCAACTTGTATTGTCAAAAATATATTTGACCAGCCACCCTTCGCTAACCCATAGGGTAAGAAAAGCGGTCACTATCTTTTCCAGTGACAAACCAACATCCCAGAGAGGCAGAGCACAGTTGTCTCTGCTAAATGCTTCTGTAAATTCTTAGACGTAATCTTGTGCCTTGGAACACATGGCATTTTCAAATTAATCTCTAAAATCAGAGGGCACTGATAGGCCACATGCTCATTCTAGGTTCAGTGGACTTATAGGGAAACCAGTAAGCCCATTCTTTAGGAGCTTATGTACCCAATAATAAAATGAATCATGAACTATTCTCAAAGGAAAAAGTTCTTGGGAAAACTAAAAATCTCTGTTATTGTTAAACATAGCTATTTTCATCTAATTTGTATGTGCTCTATTAACAAAATCTGACTTTATAATTATTAATTACCACATAGAAAATATTAAATTTTGAATGAATAAATATGTCCCAGATTGAATGAATGAATATTTGCCTTTCAATGTAAAGACCATTTTATTCATAGTATATTATACATCGTTGCCAGGAACTATGTCAAATTCTGGATCAACCTTAAGTACAAATGGGCCTTGTGCATTGTGGGGTTGGCAAGAGGCTTGACTCTAGAAAGGTTCCCAAATGTCCACAGGGATGTCCCCAGCTAGGACCCTGGGCAGTGGAGGAGAGGGTACCTGAACTGGCCTTTTCCCATAGTCATACTGATGACTATCTTGAATATCACCATAGATCCTTTGTCTGGTGACAGATGGAGATAGAGACAGAGACATTGGAACACTGGACTGAGCTCCCAAGGTCCAGTTGAAGAGCAGAAGGAGGTAGAAGATGAGCAAGGAAGTTAGGACCACGAGGGGTTGGTCCACCCACTGAGACAGTGTGCCCTGATCTAATGGGAGTTCACGAAAGCTAGCTGGACTGGGACTGAAAGAGCATGTGATCAAACCAGACCCTCTGAATGTGGCTGACAATTAAGGCAGACTGAGAAGCCAATGATAATGGCACTGGGATTTGTCTCTACTGCACGTACTGGCTCTGTGGGATCCTACTCTATTTGGATGCACACCTTCCTAGGCCTGAATGGAGGGGGGAGGGTCTTGGACTTCCCACAGGGCAGGGTACCCTGCCCTCTCTTAGGAGTGGAGGGGGAAAGGGAGGGGGTGTGGGGAAGCAGGAGGGAAGTAGGAGAAGGGGAGGAATTGGAATTTTTGATTCCTATTATTTATAAAGTAATAATAAAATCATCAGAGAAAAAAATTAAAAAATAAAAAACCAAATGGGCCTTGTGAATCTGCACAAGCCACCTAGAGCCACAGATTTTTCATCTGTGAGGTAGGGAAACTGTGACATCTGCTTGGAGGATTCAATAAAAAAAAAAACTAAAAGTACTTTATGGATTCCTCCTCCATATAAGATCCAATGCAAATACAGTAACAACTCCCAGAAGGGCCATCATTTCCAACTCATATACAAGTAGTAGTTTATAACATTTGCAAAGGATTTAGAAATCTTTATTATTTAGAACGAAACCTCCCACAATCTCCACACCATTGTAAGCCCTTGATGCAGAGTGGATGAGGGCCAACAAATTGTGACAGGAATCCTGGAGTTAGCTGGACCAAGAGCATCCTTTTCTAAGACACGTATGCCCTTCTCTGTGTTTCTTTGGTCATATTTCTGTACATCTACTTTATCTATAATCAGAGTCATGACTATTTTAGGAATGTTGACAAATAAAAACTAACTAGGGAAAAATCCCTAAGCTAAAAAAGGGGCTTTCTGACCACAAGTTGTAACCTTAATAAGTAAAGCAGAGGCCACCTGTACATCTACCTTCTCACTGCTGAACCAACTCCTTTCTGTTCAGTCTGGGATAGGTGCCAACTTCCTGCTGGACCATTATTAGAGCAAGGAGAGGACATCTGTTGAGTCCAAGCCTTGTCCTAAAATGTGGGAAGATACTAACAACAAAACAATAACAATGAACCTTACTGGTGCTGATCTATCTCCTTTGCTAAGGAGCCAAAGACTGATAGTTTTAGAATCATTCTTTGGGTTCCAGAATCATTATTCCTGCAGGCCTCAACAAATACACTTATCAAGCAGAATTTTCCATTTCATTGGAGTGCCTTGAGATTAAAATAAGGGGGGAAATATAAAATATATCGGTTCAGAGTCCTGAAAAATTCAGGGATAGCTTTAGAAAGAAGCTAATTCAGAGAGTTAGCAGTGAGGTAGGAACAAGTTTCTAGTTACACGTTTCTCCCCTGGGCTCCTCTTTATTGCTTCTTCTCAAGCCTCCAGGGTGGGGGCAGGAGGTAGAAGACTCTGTAGCAATAATGAGCGTCCACTTCTCTTATTTCCACACACAGCAAAGGTGATATCCATGCACCTATGCTCAAGCAAAAGTGTCATTCTTGGCTCTGATTGGATGTAAACATCCCATTCTTGTTCACATGCTCGTCCCTGAGAGAATTATAATTGTAAAAATAAGATTGCCCTTCCCTCTGGGCGTGACTGAGATCATAGCCATAAGTTGAGCTATTATCACAAAACTACATTGACATGGTACTGATCATTCCATGAGGGATATTCAGAGTCTTACTATTAAAAAAAAATTGTAACAGAAAATAAACAAGTTTACAATTGTAGCCAAATCCTGAAATTATATCTAATTTCTCCATCTCAAACTCTCTTTCTTAAAGGTAATACATGTGTGTGAATAAATACTTCTAATTGTAAATATACATATATTTGTAAATATATATGTATGTATTTATACACGCATTGTGTGTTTGTGTGTGTTTTAAGGAGATAAGATTTATATTCAAAGATACAGAGATGGCCAATGTATATTTATTACTGAAATAAAAGATAACAATTTATGTGATGAAAAGTTAAATAAAGAATTATTATGCCTACACTGAAACAGTATTTTGAGTATAATAAGAATAAAAAATTCATAATATAATATAAAAAGAGGGCAGAATTAAATGAAATATATATAATATTTGTAAATACGTGTGTGTGTGTTCCTATTATGTTTAGTTCCACATATGTGAAATATCAAAGTGTTAGCTTTGATTTCTTCTATGATTTAGAAAAATTTCTAAACATTTTCTCAGTTGTTCACATAATCAAGGGGAAAAGGAAGCCATTTCTTTAACAACAACAACAGGCTCTGTTGCCTGAAATTGTTTATTCATGCTTCTCACACTATCAGCCCAAGGTCTGAAAGTCACATGGGTTGTGACTGAGTCAAATCACAAGAAGTGTTTGCTATGTGGAGACCTGCCCTGATGGACTTCACAGCAGCATACTCAAGGGGGGCTACTAGAAGAGCCAAGAAACTGAGGTATGGATCAAGAAGCATTGAAGAGGGGAAGGGTTTCCTGCTACCTGGGCTCAATTAGTTCTGGGGGGAGGGAGGAGTAGCCTTGTTGGAATCCTACTGAGTCTGAAGACTTTCGCTGTGACAGACATCATTCTTAGCTCACTAGGTAAGGCAATATGCAAAGTCTGACAGAGGATAAGTCCCATGATCCATAGCTTGTGAGAGCAGCACTGTTGTCCCATGAGCTTGTTTTGTAAGCATAAGAGAGACACCCCATGATTTACCCCTGATAATTAGAGTAATTAGATTATTCATGCATATGTTACAAATGATCTATAGTTTTTAAAACTTTTTATCGATTCTTTGTGGATTTCTCATCATGCATTCCAATTCCATTTCATCTTCCTGTCCCTTCATATCCACCCTCTGCCTTTCCACCTTTCCTTGCAAAATAAAATTTAAAAGAAAAGAGGAAAAAAATCCCGTGGTAGAAGCTGTATTATGACACAGTGAGTCACACAATATACCCTTTAGTCCATAAATCTTTACTTGGAAGTGTTTATTGCAATGTATCATTGGTCTGGTTTGAGGACTCTGGCTCCTGCTGCACTCTAGATACTAGACCCGCACTGGGACTCCTCTTGAATAGCCTGTTGTTGCCCTGTGTCATGGAGATACTACAGCTTTGGGTCTGCAGGACTGGCCCCTTCAGGTGCTCCAGCAAATCGTAGATGAGGTGGATGCTGGGTGGTCCAACTCATACCTCTAGTTCTGGGCCTGGGTGATGCTGGTTGATCAGCCCACCAGGTCGTCCTCTCCTTGCCACCAAGGCAAGCTCTCCAGCACAGCCTGGACTAGCTCGCGCGGTGCAGCAAGCAGTAAAGGGCAGAGTCAGTTCTCCTGGTCTTTAACCCTCAGGCAGGCTCACTGGCACTTACAACACTGGGCCCAGCTCTACTGTGTTGCCCAGGTGAGGTGCTGGGGCCCTCTCACAAATGCTGCAGTTGGTGAGGGGCGGCAGGGCCATTCTCCCACTCTCTTTTCCCAGAGACCAGCTCTCCCAGTGGAGGGGGGGAGGACATCTTTCCTTCACCCATACCTCCATCGGGCAGAGGAGAAATGTGGGGATGTCTGTCAGTCCTTCTGCTCTCCAGGTGCTCTTCAGCTGCCACCACACCAACAGCTCCACTGTGCCACCCAGGGCAAGTCCAGGGCCTGATCTGGCAAAGTGCTGCAGCCAGCAGAAGCAGGGCCAATTCTGTTCTCACAGCGTCAGGACTGGTTCTCCTGCTCATCATTGGTGGCAATGGTTGGGGGAGGGGGAAATCTATAATTTTTAAAACACTTCCATGCACTCCAGATATTTGATCTCAATGCTGCCTCTGAAGAGCACCATTTATCAGCTAGAGCAAGTGAGACCTTGGAAGAAAAGTATGTTTTACTGGAGACAGCCACACTGAAAGTTGTTAGATTTGGACTCAAGCTAATTTGATGGTAAATTGTGAGACAAGAGCTATGACTTCCATGAACTCTACAAGAACAGTAGCTAAATAAAACTGTGGTCCATGGACATGACAGAGATTATAAATGGAGGTTTCAGGCACCCTCTCCCCTAGTGCTTGGAGTCTTAGCTGGGGGCATCCTTGTGGATTCCTGGGAATTTTCCTAGCACCAGGTTGCTCTCTAACCCCCTAATGGCTCCCTCCATCAAGATATTTCTTTCCTTGCTCCCCTCTCTGTCCCTCCTCCAACTCAACCATCCAGCTTCCTCATGTTTAGCTCCTCCTCCCTCCCCTCCCCCTCCCCACACTCCCAATTTACTCAAAAGATCTTACCTATTTCCTCTTTCATTCATGCACGGCTCTCTTAGGGTCCTCCTTGTTACTTAGCTTCTCAGGAATTAGGAATTGTAGCCTGGTTACCCTTTTCCTTATGTCTACTATCCACTTAGAGTGAGTACATAACATGTGTTTGTCTTTCTGAGTCTGGGTTACCTCACTCAGGATTTTTTTTTTCTAATTTCATCCATTTGCATGCAAATTTTAAAATGTCATTGTTTTGTACCACTGATTAATACTCCATTGTGTAAATGTACCACATTTTATTTATCCATTCTTTGGTTGAGGGCCATCTAGGTTGTCTCCTGGTTCTGGTTATTACAAATAATGCTTCTATGAATAGAGCTGAGCAAATGTCCTTTTGATATGAATGAGCATCCTTTGGGTATATGCCCAAGAGTAGTATTGCTGGGTCTTGTCATCACAGAGCCTTTATCGAGTAACCGATGGGAGCAGATGCAGAGATCCACAGCTAAGCACTGGGCTGAGCTCCCAGAGTCTATTCAAGAGAGAGAGGAGAGATTATATGAGCAAAGGGATCAAGATTGTGATGGGGAAACCCACAGAGACAGCTGATCCTCACTGTCAGCTGAGGACCCTGCATAGGACCAACCTAGACACTCTGAATGTGGGTACAGTTCTGTAGCTTGGGTAGTCTGTGGGACCACTGGCAATGGGAGTAGAATTTATCCCTAGTACATGAACTGGCATTTTGGCGCCCATTCTCTATGGAGAGATACCTTGCTCAACCACAGTCCAAGGGGAAGGAGCTTGGTCCTGCCTCAACTTGATGTGTCAGACTTTGTTGACTCCCCATAGGAAGCCTTACCCTTTCCAAAAAAAAAAAACCCAATCATTAGAGTAGTTCTGGAGATATAATTCAGTGGTAGAGTACATGGTTAGCAGGCATATAGCTCTTGGCTCAATGCCCAGTACCACCAAAGAAATACATTAGAATAGACAAAGTCCCCATAAATTTAAAGTCTTCCAAAATGTTTTATGTTTTAGAACAGTCTCTCAAATTATTCATTTTGTGCAAAAAAAGTACATTATGGGGAGAGATACAGTAACCTTGAGCCACATCAATTAATTTTGACATAGGATAATTACAGAAGTTATCTGGCAAAATTGACTTAAAAAGAGACAAAAATTTTCAATGAAAATATACAAATTATTGAGGTTATGAAGAATATGAATATAAGTCCATAATTTCACATTTTAGATACTATAAACAAGAATTGTTTCTTAAGACAAAGTCATACTACATAGCTTCAAGTATGTATCTCAACACCTAAACCTATGAACAAGATTTATAAGGCTCATCTTAATATGCAGGTAATAAATATTAATACTAAGGAAGCTGTATGTGTGTGTTTATTAAATATTCAAACTGGTTGTGGTAAGGTATACCCATAATCCCCACAGTTGAGAGCCTGAGGCTGGAGGATGATCATGTGCTCAAGGCCAACTTGGACTGTATAAAGAGAGTCTACATCAAAAGGATGCCATATTAAGCAAACTATGAAAAACTCAAGTTTCTGGGTATTATAGGAATGCTTCTAGTTAGATGTCACAGTGTTGTATGTGAATTTAACAATTGTTGTCTTTCTAAAAACCCATACAGAAATGCTACTGATGCTCTCTAGAAAAGAACCTTTTGAGTCTTTAAAACTCAAAAACTAATTGATTTGACTCAAAAATGTCTCTAATAATAGATACATGCCAAAGGTAATGTCAAAAAGACTTATGGAGATTTTAAACAGGGGTTTATGATATGTAAGAAATAGAAAGTATAATTTTAAGTGGCTGCATTTTTATAATTGCAATATATAAATATGACTAATTAAGAAATTGGGAAGAATATGAATGCATTTGATTATTTTATCTACATATGCAGAAGTTTGTCTATTCATGTTGACAACTTTTGTTTTTGATTTGCTCATTGGGAAAGCGAAGAATAGCTTCTAATTAGAGTCTTCACAAATGTGTAATACAAGGAATTCAAAGAACTTATGATTTTTGTCATGATGATTATTTTAATTCTTTTTGAAATACCAAGTATCTAATATTTCAAAAAGATTATTTGGATATGTTTTCTCTGAATTTGTTAATGTTTGTGTTTGGCCTACATTGTAGCATATCTGAAAGGTAAGATCCTTGGGTTTGAGGCCCAAACCTTGGCCAAAGAGAAAAATGCATCCACCTAGACTTGCCTTTTCTAGGTCCCAGGGCTGAAAAAGAATCCCATCCTTTTACACTTTGTAACAGGAATCTCTTCATCACAATGCCCGGTTTCCTGCCTAATTAATAGAATGGTAGCAAAGTTGCACTGACCCTTTAATTAGTTTTCCAGTCTAAGCACACGGTGGCTTAAGATATTAGAAGTGATTCTTCCAGCATCTCAGAAGCTGAAAGTCTGAAGTCAATAGCCCGCTATGACGGCTTCTTCCTGAAAGTTCTGAGAGAACACTGTGCCCTGTCCCTCTCCTGGATTCCCATCACAGACAGCTTTTGGATCCTTGGTTTATAGGCATGTTCACGTGACTACTCAAAGGGACCTTTCCCTCCTCTTATAAGAAACCCCGTCACTGGATTTAGAGTCTACCCTAAATTTTATCTCAAAATCCTTAATTTTATCTACAAAAAAAAAAGTCGTCGTCATGTGGACTATGTGTTAGAATTTGGGCATATCATTCGGGGTGATTTCCCAATACATCTGTATGCTGCTACCCTCTTTGCTTTTAAACAGCAAGCAAGCTAATTAGTTTAAGTCAACTTAACACAAGCTAGAGTAATCTAAGAAGAAGAGTCACTTGCCAGACTGGCCTGGAGGAGTTCTGTGGGGGCACTTTCATGTTTAATGATTGATATAAGCTCAACTCATTGAAGGTGGTGCTACCCCTGGATAGGTGGGCCTGAGTTATATAAGAAAGCAGGTTGAGTAAGCCCTGGGGAGCTTGACAGAAAGCGACACTCCTCCATGACCTCTCCTTCAGGCTTCCCTGCAAGAGGGAAAGTAAGTTATGAGATGAAATAAGCCCTTTCCTCCCGAAGTTACTTTTCATCATGGTCTTTATCACAGCAAGAGAAATCAAACTAAGGTAGCAAGTAACAATTTGGTAATCAAAACTGTAAAAACAAACCCAGAGAACAGCATTTCTGCAGGGTTTGACTGCTGGGACAAGCAGTTTCTGGATTCATTATCAGTATCTGGCCAGAACCCCAACAAGACAGAGCAAATAGCTACCACAGGAGGCTGCCAGCGTGTTTTAATATTATTGCTCGTCTTCATCAAAGAGCATGGAAATAGGCAGTTGAAAGGTGAAGTCAACTTAAAAAAATAAAATCACAACCTAGACTGGAGGTCCTTGCCCCATGCTTTGCTGTGATTTATCTCTTTTTAAATAGCACAGACCAAGGTCTGCCAGGGCAAAGACTGTCTTGTTCACTATTGTATTACTAACATGAGACCTGTGATAAAGAAGAGTCTCTGTCAATATTAGCTAAATGACAAAACATCTTCATTGCACTGTGCCATGTCATGTATCAGAGACCTGCCTGTCATTTGGAGTCTCACCTGCTGAGTGCTCCCCCTCCCATGCTGTGGTATAGGGTATTTTCCGAAGAGGCTCTATAAAGGAAAGTAGTGGCTGTCATGCAACATCCTGGGCCCAAGTGAATAATGCAATTGTCTATTAATGAACTTTTGCATTCTCTAAAATAGATACAAGAGTTCAATAGACTACCTTTGTAAAGCTTACAACAGAAACAAATATATTGTATTAAGTAATACCTCTGGGTGTGTATGGGGCATGAGAAGGAGAGAGAGAAATGAATGCTTCATTCAATGAAAATGGAGAGGGGAGAAAAAGAAGAAGAAGAAGAAGAAGAAGAAGAAGAAGAAGAAGAAGAAGAAGAAGAAGAAGAAGAAGAAGAAGAAGAAGAAGAAGAATGAGGAGGAGGAGGAGGAGGAGGGAAGAAGGAGGAGGAGGAGGAAGAAGAAGAAGGAGGAGGAGGAAGAGGGAGGAGGGAGGAGAAGGGAGGAGGAGGAAGAAAAAGAAGAGGAAGAGGAAGAGGAAGAGGAAGAAGAAGAAGAAGAAGAAGAAGAAGAAGAAGAAGAAGAAGAAGAAGAAGAAGAAGAAGAAGAAGAAGAAGAAGAAGCATTTTCTAGAAAACCAAAGATTAGAAGATTAGAACGTTGTAGATGAAGGTTCTCACAATAGAGTTTGTGGAGTTTCACAAGCTTTACTTTGAGCTTTGTAAAGGAAATCTTATCCTTCCATCTTCTATCACTGACCTTGATGTGGATTTTTTTTCTTCTGTGACCTATTTCATCATGCGTTTAAATGGACTTAACTAATTAACAACAGTTTTCTTCCTTAGCACACACAGGGCAGGGCTGGCCAAAAATGCCAACCAAAACTATGTAAGAAATTATTGTTATAAATAAAATAAAATAAAATTTAGCAAATTACAACTATGGCTGAGAAAAAGAGAGCACACTTCTATGTTTTGCCCAAAATCACAAAGTAATCTGACTTTGAATCAGTTTGTATAGGGTGAGCACCATGAGCTTTCCCTTCTGTAATGGAGGTGTTAAGATGCAGCTCCCAGAAATGTGACAGGACTCTAGTGGAAGCACATTATGTGCAGGTTCTCTTCCACTCGAACCCTGGAAATGGTCTGATATTGATTAAGAGAGGAATTTCCCTATGATAAATATTATATCTAGACACATTTGTTCCAAATTTCTATATAATTATATACAGACCCAAGCATGTTTAAGTTATTGTGGCAGAGTATGTATGACAATGAGTATGGGTTTATATGTACACATAGTGTTTGAGAATTAGATTGTATGTAAATTATGCTATTAAAAAGTCTTTTCTTTCCCCTCTGCAAAACTCATGTCTCTATTCCTGGAAAGACCTCCTGACATCCTGCTTTGACTCCAGCTATAGATGTGCCCCAGCTGGCAAAGGCAAGATGCTTAAGTGTTTATGGGCCACAATACTCAATTATGAATCCATGTTTTCTTATTTAAATAATTCCAGCAAAGCAAGATACACTCGGTTTACATTTGATACAACCTCTTCTTCATTACCCACCAAGCACACCTGCCTTGCTCTCTGGAAAGCTACTCCTAAATTCAGCATGCCTCTGCTTTTCATCTTGGAAACACTCATTTACCCTCAAAAAATGCAAAAAAAAAATGCTTGCTAACTGAATGCAGACAATCACATAATACTAATGTTTTGAACACTTCTTAGGGGTATGTGTGTATGTACTTAACCCAATTATTGTCTCTATATTAAGGTCTCTTAACATAAAAATCTTCCACTAAACATTCAATTTTTTGAAACCAGGAATTACACCCACCTACGTCTTCATTCAACTGTTGACCAAATGCTCAGCAGTGCTGAGTTTCCTAAGTTCTTCTTACCCTTGTTGCCCCTGGGATCCTTATACAGACTACTGGACTATATTTGTCATTTAACAGATGTTTATAAACAGTCTTAGCATGTAGTCGGGACCCAATAAATATTTTGGGTTGCTAGATCAATGAATGGATCTAAGCAATGTTTATACATTGCTTAGATAACAAATAAAATAAAACTTTGTAAGATTTATTGACACCCTGTGAACTGGGTATGGAACATAGGATCAGAGTTTTAGTGTGTGACATGTCACTTTCCAGAGCAGGTAAAAAACAAGCAAACCACACGGGTGCTGGGCGTCTTCTTCTTGAACTTTTGCATTTCTCTACAGGAAGAAGCCAGCCTCCTTTTCATTCAAGAGCACTCAGTGGAAGAGATACAGGGGAAGTGAGACCTCCAACCAACTCCAACAAATAGTGGCTCTGTGAGTAGACCACCCCCTCTAGTTCCATCACACCCTCAGATGACTGCAACTCCAGAGGCTGTCTCGAATGTCGCTGCATTGCTACTTGAAGTCATTAGGTCTTGGGGTCCGTTTGTTGTTCAAAAATAGAAAAATATTACAAAAGAAAAAACCCAATAAAGGGTAAAGAAAATAGTTACTGAAGCACACAGAGACCTTAATACCTGGTCATTGTTGTCACAATTGTCATCATTGTCACAGAAAATCTTCACAACAAAAATTGTCCATATTCAGAGAGAAGATGCAAATATCTCAAGGGAGCCTGATGGGTACGGATGTAATGAAATGCTGACCGGACAAGCAGAATACTCTCTGAGTGCACACTTCCTGCTTTTACTGCCTCTGCTGTACCTTTTGGTACTTCCATGGCCCCCAGTAGGAAATGTGATCTCACAAAGCAACAGAAGAAATAAAGGATACTGTGTCAGTCACTGGAAAAGCTAGACCAACATTCTAGACTGGTTAAAAATCTAGGACAGTCCAGAAATTGACTGCATTCAAATCAAAAAGGAAGACAGACCCCTCCTTCTGCAGCTCTGCACAACTTAACCAAGAACAAAAGGAGCTAGATTGCCCTCACTCCAATTGGATGCCATTCTTCTACAGGGCCCAGCCAGTAACAGAAAGGACAACATGAATTTCTAGATGTTCATATTCTCACTCTGTATCCTCAAACTCCACTCCACTCTGCCCCTTCCTTTGGAACTGATGAGCCTCAGAACTTAGATGAAGGCAGGCCACTCCCACAGGATCCACAGAGTCCCTGAGCTAGCAAAGGACTCCTCTCTGCCTGGGACAGAGCCAGATTTGTGGTGCTGGCTCAGAGGGCCTGCCTTTATTTTTAGCAGGTAATCAGCCCTCATTTTGTTGTTCTCAGAAAAGCCCCGCCCTTGTCTAAATGGCTCCTGTAATTAGCACCTCTCTAGCTCTAATTCCCTCCCTAACCGCCTGTAATTATTATCTGCTGACCTTTGTTCCCTTAATTGCTGTTTGACTCCTGATCCCCTCGAATGATCTGCATTCCCCCTTTCCCCTCCCTTCTGACTCAAGGACCTATATTATACAGTACACTATTTGTTTCTCTAATCCCAGGGAGGCTTTGGAATCCCCACTTCTCTGCTATTTGAGACACCTCCAATTTTCACTTGCAGAGAAGCTGTTCTACACACACAACGTTCACCAGCACGGCCTTGCTGTATTCTTAGACATGAACTTCCCAGGCTGGCAAGATCAGTCAGCAGGTAAAGGCACTTGCTGCTAAGCCTGATGATCTGTGTTAAGAACCCCAACATCCACAAGTTGTCCTTGGACCTTCACATTCACCCCACAGCCCCTAAACCCACATGGGTGTGTATACACACACACTTGATTGACTGACTGATTGATTGTTTGATTCACTTGATATTTTTTTTATAAGGAATTAACTTCCAAGTAAAAATAATGAGACCTTTTTTTGGTGGTAGAGAGGATGGAGACCTGAAGTAATTCAGGGATTTCCTCCTTGGGATGAGGTTTTGATTGCAAGAGATGGCACTGTGCTCTGTAGGCTGTTTGCATTTGACCCCAGAAGCTCTTCCTTCTCCCAGTTCGACAAATCAAACTTGAGCCACCAGAGAGGTCTCAGTTTCTGGACTGTTCCCTTCCCACTAGTCAGGACTACTTACCTTGATTGCAATCTGAACCTCACCTTTTCCGAATTTGAAGATTACTTCTACCCTATTCTCTGTCAAAAGATGCTGTATAACAAGAATCAAATACAATTTTCTGACAAGTTATCATTTATCAAGTACCATTTTGAGGTCTGACGGAGGAATTTTAGATCATCCCCTCAACCAAATGAAATATTGCTACCCCATTAATATACTTATTCTTTACTCATTCATTTCTGTCTCTGAATTTTCAACTCCTCTTATTTTAATGTGTCCTGCCCATCAGCACACAAAGGTGACCTAGTGGCCTCTACCTGTTTTTGCTCCTGTGTAGACGCCGATGGAGGCTGGAGGCTAAAGCCATATGGCTTCCCCTATCCCTCTCTACTTTGTATTTTGAGACAGGGTCTCTCACTAAGGCTGGAGCTCATGAATTGGCTAGACTGTCTGGCCAGTGAGCCTCTGGGATCCCTCTGTTTCTGCCTTCCCAGCACTGGGATGCCATGGAGGCGTCAGCTTTTCTTTATATGAGTGGTGGAGAGCTGGTCTCAGGTCCTCACATGTGCAAAGTAAGCATGTTACCAGCGCCAATGATCTTATAACATAGATGTCTCCAGTCATCTCTTTTCTTGTTTACTGAATAATGTCTCCCCAAAGTTGCATGCATGTTCTATTCCAGCTCCTCCCCTCCACTTTCCATCAGACATATACCATCAGGTTATATGCTGACCACAACCTTTGTCAAAGTCACTGGTAACCTCCATGTGGCTTACACCAATCCTGCTTCCTGTCCTTCTTATTGAAACTGGAAGTTTGTCTCTCTCCTTCATGATCTCTAAACTTCCAGACTTCCAGGGCACCAATCTCTTATCTTCTCTGCCCCTGCCACACAGACATGTCATTCCTTTCCCGTATCCTTCGGGGGGGGGTCCTTCTTCTTTCTGACTGGAGACTGAGTTCTCAGATTACTCCATCAGGCTGCTCATCGTATCTCGTGGTTTTATACCATCACTGTGCTGACGACTGCCGAGTTCTGTTGTTCACCCTGACCTCACCTATGAGTCTCTGATTCACACTCTCTATGTTTTATTTATCACTATCACTCTTCTGATACATAAGCAAACCAAAATAATGTGTCCAAAATCAAACTCTGTACTTCCTGTGCAATGCCTTCTTCACACTATCCCTGTCACCATCTCCCTGGTTTCGGTTACACTGACTTCATTGCTTAACTTGCTTAAGCCGAGAACTCTGAAGTCATCTTGGCTCTGCTCTTTCTCTTTGCCACATATCTAAGCATGCTGCAAATGTTATAAGTGTTCCTTTCTGGTCCTATCTACCATCTGAATACTTCAAGAAACACTTTTACTATCCTGGTCTAAGAAGCCAGAGTGCTTCTGTCTATTACTGAGTAGAGTCCTCTTTTCTCTCTCTTTTCAACACCAGGGATAGATATATTATATCAGATCATGTTAACCCTCAGTTGAGAACCCGTCAGTGTCCCAACTCACTCAATGAAAGCGGACATCCACAGACAAGTCTATAAGGCCCTAATGATCTGGCTCCCAATGATCCCCGTGAGCTCATTTCTTGTCATTTGATCAAGGAATCATCAGCCGTGTTTGGTTCCCAGGCCCTTACAATCACACTGATCAATCTTCTGTTAGTTATCTTCCCAGTTTTCAGTTTTTCATTCAGGTTGTTGCTTAAATATAACCTCATTTATACCTCCCTTGACCATATGATGGATACCTCTAGCATGGCTGTCTTCATACCTTCCTTCTGTTCATGATTTTCTATAATCCTTACCATAGAGTATGAGCAGTACCTGTGTCAGGAGAGATGGTGGACAATCATTCCCTGACTATGTTGTATTTAACATTCTCTTTCCAGCAGAGTCATTCTAAAGATATTCTCCCTGCTGGCATTGAAGGAGTAAGAGTCCATGGTAGAACACTAACTGACAAGTAGTTAAGAGTAGACTTTGGAAATAAGGGTGACCTTTGGCCAAAAACTACAAGAAACTAGATGTCTTTGTTCTACAAACAACTCAGATGTGGATTGTCCTGCACCAGGCAGTGTGGCTCAGGCCCTTAATCCTAACCTTCGGGGGTGAAAGCAGGAGAATCTTGAGTTTAATACCAATTTTGGTTACACAGTAAGTTCAAAGCTAGCATGAAGGTCTGTGCCAAAAGAGTGAAGGCAGAAAAGTACTAGTATGCATAAGACCCTGGAATCAATTCCATGCACCACAAAAGAACACTAGATGGTTCTCTTTTGAGCCTTGCTCCGAGAATCCAATGCATCTAACACCTTGACTAAGACTTTATTAGATCCAACACCCTGGGCCAGACAAACTGTGCCTTATCTTTGCTGAGTCAGGGAGTTCATTTTGGTAAGGCATTAAGTTTGTGTTGATGCATAACAAATACAACCACCCTAAGAAACCTCTGTCCCCGTCATCTAATCCCCCCTCACTTTTTTTCTATAATACATGATTGATGTTCTAGCCTATCTGATACTTAAATTTTACTTGCATGTTTATTATCCTGATCCTCCACCGAAATGTAAAATCACACAAAATTTCATAGCTGATTTGTGACTTGCTTCCTAACAGAAACTAAGTAGATATTTTGAAAATAATGTATTAGCCCATTTCCATTAGTATAACGAGATTCCCTGGAGGCGAATTACATTGTAAAGAAAAGATGTTTATTTTGGCTCACAGTTCTGGAGGCACAAGGCATGGAGCTTATGGTGATGATTTTCTTGCTGGCAGAGTCCAACAACCATGGAAGCCAATGGTACGAGAGAAGGGAATCTACATGTGTATCTTTTTTGATAGTTCTTGCAAAGCCAACAGTATTCACTCAGGCTCCACCTTGACAGCCTTCTTTCATCTACACGTGCTTCTAAACACCTAATCATGTTAGCTTTCTAGTCTCCGGTACCACACAATGGAGGCTAAATTTCAGCCTCAGTTGGGGAGTTGGTGAACAGTTTTATATTTTATATGTTCTATGGTAAGAAAACTACTAGAAAGAAAAATATAATTTCAGTTTGTGTTAATGTTAGATTCAAGAGACATCAAATTATTGCCATTATGCTATGAACTTTTCTAAGCACATAATTCTAACTTCTGTGATTATCTCATTGACGATGAGTCCTTAGACAACACTGGGCCAAGGAAAACCTCAGAATGACACATAAGGAAATAGCTACTGCTCTCATCGTCTCGCATTCTTCATGCCATTTCCATGTGCTCTTCCTCGGAACTTTGGTCTGCCCTGCCAGCGTCTAATAACTAAACTACTCTCGAGTTATAAGAGCCCAGCTCTGCCTCATGTTGGAATGAGGCATGGTGTGGATTTGTAGAGTGCTCCTACAAAAACTCCTTAAGAGGCTGCCTGCTTAGGAGCTCCTCTGGAGGCTTTACCCTTGTGTCTCTACTTCCTCTTCCATGTCCAACTTCTCCACTTCCTTCAGTGTTTCTCCCATGGGAGCACTTCATTAATAAACCACTTGCAAGTTCCTGTCTCTTGTTTTGCCAGACCCATGTCCCAGACTGTTCTACTGCCAGTGACTGTAACGAAGCCGGCACCTCACTGATCAGTTGTGGACAGGAAAACTAAAGTGCCAGAGTGGAGGGATGTTCAAAATTAGTATTCTGAGCATAGTTTACTTTGAAATACACCAGCATAAGCATAATAACTACTAGTATTTAATCAGGTAGGTAAAACAAATGAAGGTCTCTAAAGGGAATCTGCACTCTGGAATTGGTCAATTAGCATCTGAAAGAATCCAATCAATACTACCTACTTCAAAGGTAACAGCAGACGACGCCTTAGAAATTATTTGTCACTGCTGAAATGAGATTTGGGGTTTGAATTAAGCTAAAAGTACTGCAGGCAGCCCTTTGTGAAAATGAATGTAATATGACAATTGATCAGCCCAGCATGATAATATTTTGCAGTAGAGTCATAGATCTAAAACTCTGTGTGCTCTTAAGTAGGCATCCCAGAACTCATAGTCTAGCCTTTGCATTTACTGGATGTATTAATTACTTAGTGGTGGATGTGATCAAATATCTGACAACGGCAATTTAAGGAAAAAAGGATTTATTTTGTCTCAGAGCTCCAGGGTAGAGCCCATAATCACTGCATGGAAGGCGCATGGGCTGGTCACACTTCCCCCACAGTCAGGGAGGAAAGAGTGCTGAGTGCTTCTGCCCAGTTAGCATCTTCCCTTGTATACAGCCTAGGACTCAACCCAGTGAATGATGCCTCCCACTTCTAGGTAAGACTTCCCATCTCAATTAATACATTCCAGAAAGGCTCTCATGGGCATGCCTCCTAAGTGATTCTAGATCAGTGCTTCTCAGCCATCCTAATGCTATGACCTTTCAGTACAGTTCCTCATGTTGGGGTGATCCCAACCATAATATTATTTTCAAGTCTACTTCATAACTGTAATTTTGCTAGTGCTCTGTATTGTAAGGAAAACATCTGTCTTTTCCGGTCATATTAGGGTCTTATATTAGACCCCATGAAAGGGTCATTCTACCCCCAAAGGGATCTCTACCCACAGGTTAAGAACCATCACACACTCTCAGAAAGAAAGGAAATGCATGTTCTTGTATGTTCTACCTCATGATTATCTTAGCCTGGAATATAAATGTGTATGTGTAAATAAATGTGGGTACGGTACCACAAGCAGAAAGAAGAGCAAGGATAGACGCTAGGGGGTGAATAATCGACATGTAAGTCACAAAAGATGATGTAAAGACAATTGTTCTTCCAGTTTCAACTCTGTCTTGGAATTTTTGTTTTCTAGTGGTGGATAAATCCATAAAAAAATAGTGAAAATACAATGTGAGTCTCTACAGCTACAGAACGGCCACATTAATTGTATAAATGTACAGAGTTTGAATCTAGTTAATTTTTCTGTTTTTTTTTTTAATTTCATCTTCTTTATAGTAAAGTCTTAACTAAAAAAAGAAAACTTACAGATTCAATAGCCTTCTCTCCTATCACCCTATCACTCTCTCTTAGTCTAATTGGTAGTATTTTGGGGGCTATAGAATTATTGAAAGTGCTTTGTGCCTCCAGTGCAAACCTCACACAGATTCAGACTACTAAAAGATGTCCACAAAATTCTTTCCTGAATCACTTCCTCCATGCTCTCTTTAGTTCTAGCAAGATAGTTGTCTAGCCACACTTTTGGAATTTTCTCCAGAGCATTCTTTCCTGACCTGACCAGTGGCTCTTCTGATGTTAGCATCTTTTATAATCTAGACTAGAGATTTGCTAGAAAATTCCAGGACTGGGTTTTGGGTTTGTTTTTTTTTGTTTGTTTGTTTGTTTGTTTGTTTTGCTTAGCAATTTTCTGTCCACTTTTTCCTTTCTTCTCATAACATCATAGCACAAGTATCCAGAAGAAATTTTACCACAACTTCAAATTTGTCTTGGAAATCTCTTCAAGCAATGTCCAAGTCCATCACTTACAGGGGTGGTTTCTATACAATTACAGGACACAGTTCAGTTAAGTTTTCTGCCACTGTACAAGAAGAGATGGCTTTCCCACAATAATTTACCCTTCATTTGCATCCAGCACCCATACATAACAGCACCATAGATGTCAGCATTTCTACTAATATTCTAATGTGGCTATATACACTCTCTGAGATGAGTGTGACAATGACATCCTAGCTCTGCCACACTCTTCTTTCTTGCCCTTGCACCATAAATGCCATAGATTTCCACAGTTTTGCCAGTAGAAATGTTTCAGAAAATCTGGTTGTTACCACTATGTCCTTGAAAAGTCTTCGAGTTGCTGCCTATTACTCAACTCCAAAGTCAATCTTGTATTTTTATATATTTTTTACAATAGCCCTCTGCTTCCCAGCATTCTATCTGTATTAGTTTCTGGTTTATACTATAACACAGTACCTCAAACTGGATGACTTAAACAACAGAAACTAAAAAAAAAAAGTATAACTAAAAAAATTGTATAAGTAGGAAATGAAAAATTCACCAGGGCTATCCTTCCTCTCGCAGCTCCAAAGAAGAATCAGCTCCTCGCCTTTTCAACCAGAAATGCTGGTGGGTGATAAGACTCCTTAGCTTGTTCAATCTCTGTCTCCAGTTTCACAGGCGTTTTCTCCCGCATGGCTGTCTCATGGAAAGACATTTGTGGCTACAGATTTTCAAGCCCAGTCAACAACATAATCTCCTCACCTCAGTTGCATCTCCTAAGCTCTTCCTGTCCACTGGGTAACATTTACACCAGTTGCTGGTGCTATCCATCAGTTCAGCTTTCACAAGAATTCTGGGGATTCGAACATGGATCTTCTTGCTTGTGCAGCAAGTACTTTCTCCACTCAGCCATTGCCCAGACACCAGGTGTTGTCTAGACCTTTGCAGTAGCTTCACCTGCTCTGTACATATCAGCAACATCTGTTCAAAACCCTCCAGCAGTCTACAGGTTAAAAACCCAAAGTCTCTGCAGTGTCCTCATGATTTCCTTGACTTTAAGTATAGGCAATTTAACTTTCAAACCTTTTAAATGGATTGTAGGGTATCTCTGTTCACGATTGCTAAATACAGAGAGGAGCCCATCCCTACGCAGGGTTGTCTCACTTCCCCATACTTTTCTGAGAATTGTTTGGGGGCCACTCACATGCTACAAGGAAGACAGGGAAGTAGAGAGTTGCAGGAAATGGTTCTAAGCTTCAAACTGAGAGCAGCGTCTCTCTCCTGTGAAGTTTGTTGGATATTCATTTCCTTCTGCTTCTCTATAACTTCTTGGTGCCGGGAACTGAACTAAGAGTCTCTGCAAAAGCAGTGTGCACTCTTAACCACGATCTTTCCGCCCCTTTTCCATTTCTGTCAAATTCCAATTTCGTCTTGACCTCCGTCATAATGCTTGCTATCCTTTAGAGATGTGTCAAGCATTTCCAATATCTTGAACATAATAGTCATTTAATAATCACCATTGAAAGAATGAATGAATGTGCCAATTAATAAGGGGAATGAATTTCAAGCAGTGGTCATGTTAATACCCATCTTGAAATGGACTCAACTCTCAGTCTCCTATCCTTTTCGTTCTTGTGGCTTAATCTGTCCACGGGAGTTTAGAGGAAGGGTTTTCAGAAAAGCATGTCTATTTGAAATCCTAAACATTATTTCACAAAATTGCCCTCCACCTGGTGGTTATGTGTGGTCTTCGGGGATGGCAGCACATCTTTTGTAGTAGAAGCATTGATGGTTAAGAAATAGGAGTCTAAGCCGGGTGGTGGTGGCGGCGGCGCACGCCTTTAATCCCAGCACTCGGGAGGCAGAAGCAGTCGGATCTCTGTGAGTTCGAGGCCAGCCTGGTCTACAAGAGCTAGTTCCAGGACTGGAACAAAAAAAAAAGCTACGGAGAAACCCTGTCTTGAAAATTCAAAAAAAAAAAAAAAAAGAAAGAAAGAAAGAAAGAAAGAAAGAAAGAAAGAAAAGAAAAGAAAAAAAAGAAAAGAAATAGGAGTCTACTCAATAGAGAGTAGCCCTGCCTTCAAGGTCTCTCTTTCTTCTGCAGAAGCAAGAGAACCATGCCCGGATATGATCAATGACAGCCAGAACCAACATTGGCTTGGCTCATAGCTGCAGCTCTCCATTCTTTTCACAGCTTAGCTTTACTTCTCTAGCCTGTATGTAGGATGAAGAGTTTCTGGTTGAAGGAGGAGTCCCTATTCACCTCTACTTCCCCGCACTGATGAAAGTTACGTAGAAAAATTGCAGCAAAATAGATTTCATCATAGAAAGGTAATTCTCTAAGGAGTCATTTCTTTCATGTTCTCTTTGCTATCGCTCCTATAGTCATGAAACATGTGAGGGTAGAAATAGCAGGGGCTGCACTTGACAGTCTGGCGTTGATTGACTTCTTTCATATGTGTTATCTAACACATATAAAACCAGGAAAACTGAGTAGTCATTACTAACACCTACCACCTGGCTTTCCCCATTCATAGCTAGCCTTACTCCCATTCCTTGAATATGTGTAATATGCTGGGCATATTGATATAACTATGTCCTCTTACCTTCCAAAATCCTAATAGAGCAGTTAACATTTTTAGATGACGGGAGAAAATTCTTTCTTGTTCAGTCATTTTCTCCTTGAGATTTTACATGCAATTACTGCAGCCAGGAAAATCAATTTGAACCATAAGACAGAAGCTCCATGTTAGAGATGGTAGAATATCAAGATAGATGGAACCAGCATCCCCAGTGTCTCTGAATGGCCTACTACAGCCATCTCCAATAGCCCATTTGGAGGAAACATATGTTTGGTAAGGACATTTTGATTTTGTTTAAGTCATGGTTGTTTGGGGGTTTCCCCTATAACAGGCCCTCAGACGCCACAGCTAGGAAGTGATAGAGTACGTACCTCCCCACGGTGTGATTGCAGACCTCCCGATTACTCTAGTTGATTTCTGTGGTTGATGCAAACTCCTGGGATCTCTGGGAGTTTGGCAGTACTGGCTGGAAGACATGGTGAGGCATCAGAAGCACAGCTTTTCCTCAGAGTTAAGCCACTGCTGAGACATTCTGCATGCTGCTTAGAGGCAGAGACAAAGCAACCAGCCAATCGGTAATATAATAGAGTCCATTTCTCCAAATCTTCCCATAATGCCTGCAATGTCCAGCTTCCTGTCAGTCCCATGGCCTTCCAGGTACAAAGTGCAGACCAGAGGCAGAGTCTCCTGAATTCCACACTTATGTGCTTTACATTACCTCAGGCTGCTCCCCTGGTACCTGGGACAAATCTAATGAACAATTTCCCTTTATTTTTTTTCAATGAAAAATACAGAGAACTATGCAGTGTGTTGGAAGAAAGGAAGTAAACAAACATGACTGCCTGATTCCCCAAGGACAAAGACAACTGTATTTTATTCATCTTGCCATCCCCAAGGTCTCTTATAGGATGCATCATATTCCAGTCATTTAATGTAAGATTCATGGTGGGAAACAAAAGAGGGAGAGAGCTGAAATCAATGACCCAAACTGACTCAAGTCTATTGTCAGCCACAAAATGTGGGTGGCAGCAATAGCTCTGATTAGGCTCTAAACAAAACACTTTATTGGGCCAGAAACCAAGGCTAAGGTTTTAATAAAACATTCACATTGACATATTGATCTCTCTCAACCAAGCCCCCCGCTCTCAGGCTGTTCTCCCTAGCAAAGCAATCTTTAGTGCACACCAGTCAGCTCTCAGTTCTGTTCTCCTAGAACTGTTTAATATGTTAGCCATACAACACATACATATGCATGCATACACACACACACACACACACACACACACACACACACACACACTTCTCTGAATCTTCCCGTAATACCTGCAATGTACAGCTTCTTGTCAGTTCCATGGCCTTCCAGGTACAGAGTCCAGACCAGAGGCAGAGTCTCCTGAATTACAGACTCATGTGCTTTACATGAGGAGAGAGAGAGAGAGAGAGAGAGAGAGAGAGAGAGAGAGAGAGAGAGAGGAAGGAGGAGGAGGAGGAAGAGAGGAGAGGAGGAAGAGAGGAGAGGAGGAAGAGAGGAGAGGAGGAAGAGAGGAGAGGAGAGGAGAGGAGAGGAGAGGAGAGGAGAGGAGAGGAGAGGAGAGGAGAGGAGAGGAGAGGAGAGGAGAGGAGAGGAGAGGAGAGGAGAGGAGAGGAGAGGAGAGGAGAGGGAGAACTGATCCAATGACATGGACAGAACAAAGATTTTTAAAGGTTTATTTATTTATGCATGTGTGTATCTTCATATACATGGGTGGTGGTTTGAATGAAAATGGCCCTATAGGCTCACAGAGCACTATGGAATAGGTGTGGCCTTGTTGGGAGAAGCAGGAAAGTTATGAGATTTGAGGTGCTCAAGATAGGCCCAGTGTGACTCATTATCTCTTCCTGCTGCGTGTGGATCTAGCATAGAGCTCTTAGCTACCTCTCCAGCAGCATATCTGCCTGGATGCCACCATGCTTTCTACCATGATAGTGGATAAACCTCTGAATCTGTAAGCTAGTCCCAAACTAAATGTTTTCCTTTGTAAGAGTTGCTGTGGTCATGATCAAACAATAAAACTCTAAGACAATGTTGTGTGTGCTATGTGTGTGCCTAGTATCCACAAAAGGCAGAAGTCGATGTCAGATCTCATGGCACTGGAGTTGCAGGCAGTTGTGAGCCACTTTGTGGATGTTGGAAATCAGATCTTGGTACTATGAAAGAACATGGAGCCAAGCCATGTCTCCAGCACCTTCGAGAATTTTAAAGAGGAACTTGCACAGCAGTCTCCTAGTTGAAACACGCTGCATTTGAGCACAGCCAAGGTAATCTACCACATCTATAATGCGGTTTATTCCATTGGCCAAAGGGAAAGTAGTACTTGCTTTGGCAAGCTTTGGGAAAGAGTTAATGATATGCTCTGTGTAAACATCTGAGACTGTGTCTCTGTATAGCAAGTTCCCAGTAAATATTGTCTTTATTGACATCAGCCTCATCACTGCTGTCATTGCCATGCATCCTGTAGGCTTTTATTTTTCAAAAAAAAAATTGAACATATCAATAATGATTCTTTCCCTTTTAAATGCTTTTCCAAATCTGTAAAGCACTCGGGGTTTGGCATTATATAATGAAAAAAGGAGGTTCTCTGAATGTCCCCCACCATTTATTCCAAGTAAGTGCCAGTTGTTCTCAGGATTCAGTAGCTAGGACAATAATAAGCAACGTATTGATGGGATCCAATAAAGCATAAAGAGGTCTCATGACTCTGTCGGTTGTCCTAGCAATAGATCACCATTGCATATGAATAGGAAATACTGCCTTATTTAATTCTCTGGAGTTCATGGTCATTCTCCACGAGGCATTCCAATTCTTAGTCCTGGGACACTGTCATGCATGGTTTTGCCATTTATTTTAAAACTCCTTAAAGGCTTGTTAGGAGCAGTGTTTACTACTCTACCCAGCTTAGGGTCAAGGCAGAGCATGGCTATGATCTTGCCTGCCTGATCCGCTGTGGTAGCAGGCTATCTGGTTTGGACAGTCTAGGAAAGGCCATTAACCTCTCCGTTAGCCACATCTGGCTGTGAAAGGGCTCTGGGATGTTTCCACCTCCCATAGACTGGAGGAATCAATATACACAAAATACTCTGAGGAGGGAGGGGATATCTGCCCATTCCTTGGGCAAATGAACTTCTTCTCCTGTATTGTTTTGCTAGTCAGTCCTTTCACCCCTTTGACGACTGTTTTAAAGCCCTGTAGAGCTCTGGATCACAGCAATTGGCTTCCCGTTGATTGTTTTCTCTAGGAGCTCTGGTTTGAAATGGATCTTGTCACATTGCTTTTGAATGATTTGGAAATAACCCATCATCTACTTCCCATTCTATTCATCTCCTCCAGAATGCCTGTGCCCTTTATAAATTGTCTCCTACCTCGTCAAAACCATGTCCGTCTATACCACAAACCCTAACCAGCTCTGCGACCATGTGGATCAGACACGTCAGTATATGAAAAAGATATGTTGTTTTTATTATAAGGAGACCACATTAAATTACTCAAATATTAAGGCTAGAAGAAACTTACCTATTAAGTTATGATAGAAGTAACAATAATAGATTTTATTGAGACATCACCTGTTAGGATCTGGATTCTGGCTTCTAGAAAGACAGTAAGAAATAATTCAGACATGATCTTATGAAGAAATAAACCCAGGCCAATGTATACCTTGACTATGACCAATGTGTCTACTGTCACAGAACTAGGACCCAATTTCCAGCCTAAGCTTTTCAGTTTTCTGTATTGTCTCCTGAGGCCATGGTATGTTCTCAGTGAGGAAAAGAAGAAACATAGGCAGGTCCTGTATAGTTCCCAGGTCCAGCAGTAATCATGGGACTCAGCAATAGGACACCTACTCCACTGGACATGAACACTTTGAGATGAGGGTGTAGCATTAATGAACACTCTTGCCTCATTCATATCTCAGGTCCTAGGTAACCATGTCAGACAGAAAAGCCTTCTGACAGCTCAATGGACAACTTCATGGACATCCCTGAACAAAAAGCTTTTGTTCTCACCTTCAGTCACCCCGTAGTAATGACTTCTTTCTTGCTTGCTTGGTACCTTCTGGACACACACACACGCATACATACACACAAGGACACACACACACACACACACACACACCTATTTATGTACTGACTCTTGGACATGGAAAAGCCTATGAAAAGAGCTCAATATTATTTACTGTTATAACTCAGCAACTAAACAACACATAGCTTAAGTAGACAGTCTCCATTTGCAGTGAATGAGTAAATGTTTTTGATTTCAGCCACTGGACCTATATTGGCCACTTGGACATCAACCTGCCATTCAATCACCATGTCTCCTACCAACACTCCTGACTTTGGCCCAGAGGTGGAAATATTTAGGTGGGAATTTCTCTTAACAGAAATGTTCACTGCCTGCCAACCTTCCTGCAGAATCCAGCAATCTGTTTCTATTTCAATATCTTGGGATGTTCTTTTAGTCTACATCTGTAGAAGTGAGATCTCCTAAGGTGCCTTCCTTCTAACAAATTTTTTACCCACTCTTGCTGGTTTATATGAACTGACAGCATTTATGATATAGGCTACGTAGATTATGGTGCCAAAGTAATTTTCTCAGAAGTCACCCACTCAGCTTTGTTTCTGCTTGTTGCTCCAACAGAGTGATTCTCTTGGGTGGAAAAACTGGGATTTTTAATAAAACCTAGCACTACAAAAGCTTGTTTAAAGAAAAATAATATTTTATAAGTTCTGCTGACTTCCAGGCTATAGAATACATCCCATTTCATTCTCCATACCATGTCCCTTCCTGGTTTAACTTTCTTATGTATTTCTCTCTGGGTACCACAGCTTTGGTATAAACCTAGTGGCTTAAAGATGCTAAATATATGTTTGAGGAATATGAGAAAATAAACATGCCTACTTATTTCACACCTGCAGAAGAAGACAGATGCTCATACTTGCTGTCCTTTCTAATCAATTTTTGCAGAGACAATTTATTGTATGGTAATCGTGGAATCAAGCATCTGATGCCCAATTCTCCTTGTTCTCCAACATACAGTTCTTTTCAAAAAAAATCCTAGCTATATGCAAAATAAGTGCATAAGCCATTGAGTGATAAAAATTATGCTTAATACAATAGTTTCCAAAAATGCCACCCATTGGGAGGATAGTTCAGAAACCAGTGGGATGTGTTGGGTTATCATGATGATTTGTACAAGCAATAGTAACATTTGATATACAAACTACAAGAATTCTACATGCCTTCAAATGGAGGGCCATCCCTTCTAGTGAGAAACTGTCCATGTTATACAAGACTTTCAAATACCCTGCCCATTATTCATCTATGTAAAAAGGGAACCTATTTATGTTTACCTATGACTAGAATCTAGATCCATTTTCCATATACACAATTTCATTTTATTTGCAAAGCTTTTTTACTTACTTTACATCCTGGCCACAGTTTCCCCTCCCTATTCTCCTCCTGGTCCCCCACACTACACACATACCTCTGTTCCCACTCCTAATCTATCCTTCCTCAGTTTCTGTACATGAAAAGGCAGGTGTTTCATGAATATCAACAAAATACGGCATATCAAGTTATTAGAAGACTAAGCACCTCCTCATGTATTAAGGCTGAGAAAGGTGACCTAGTATGAGAAGTAGGATCCCAAAATTCAGTAGTAAAAGAGTCAGAGACAGCCCCTGCTCCCAATGTTAGGAGTTCCACAAGAAGACCAAGCTACACAACTGTAACATATAAGCAGAGTGCCTAGGTCAGTCCCTGATTATTGGTTCAGTCTCTATGAGTCCAGGATAGTTGATTCTGTGGGTTTTCTTGTGTTCTTTGACTCTTCTAGCTCCTACCATCCTTCCTCCCCCTTTGTAGAATTCCCCAAAACTTCGCCTAACGTTTAGCTGTGGGTCAGCATCTGTTTCCATCAGTTGCTGGATGAAGCCTGTCTGTTGACAGTTGGGCTAGGCGTCCACCTTTAAGTATAGCAGAGTATTGCTAGGTATTGACATTTGTTTCCTCCAGTCACCATCTAGCCTGTCCTGTCTTGGTCCTGCTGCTCCAGTCAGTGTCACATGTATGCTTACTCTCCTGGCATGGGTTTCAGTCTAGACCAGTCATTGATTGGGCACTCCCTCAATCTCTAGGCTACCCTTATCCCAGCAAATCCTATAAGCACAACAGACTGTGGATAGAATATTATGGGGTTAGGTTGGTATCCCACTCCCTCTAATTGTAGATTTGCATGATCACAGGAGATAGCTCTCCTATATATACAAATGACAAACAGGCCAAGAAAGAAATCAGGGAGCCAACACTCTTTATAATAACCACAAATAACATAAATACCTTGATGTAACTCTAACCAAGCAAGTAAAAGACCCGTATGACAAGAATTTCTAGTCTTTGAAGAAAGGAATTGAAGAAGATATCAGAAGATGGAACGATCTCCCATGCTCATGGATCGGTAGGATTAACATAGTAAAACCGGCCATCCTACCAAAAGCAATCTACAGATTCAATGCAATCCCCATTAAAATTACAGCACAATTCTTTACAGACCTTGAAGAATTATAAGATAATAGAAATGTAGGTACACTGAATCAGATTGAAGAGAAATAGCTTTGAATGCATTGGCACAGGAGACAACTTCCTGAACAGGACACCGCCTGCCAAGTCTTAATATACAATGGGTTTCCAGAAATTCAAATATCACGTAAATCACAAGTCTTTTGTAATTTTTAAATATAACTCTACTGGAAGTTATTTGCCATTAAAAGAATTTGCATGATGAACGATGACATTTGAGATTGACACTAACATCAGTTTGCATGTGTAAGATTCCCGGAAGCTCTTTGTGTGTGTGCAATTCCAAGTGTTAGTCTGTTTTATTATATCACCTAGTGTGTGTGTGCTTGTGTTCAAACACTCACATACTGAAGTATGCATAATTTTATTATAATTTGCTTTCCTTTTAGGCAACAGAATTCTTTATTTCATACTAACAATGTTCTAAATGATTATTTGAAAGTATGGGTCTATCCAAATTCTACAATCTATGAATTTCACTTCAGGAAGAAAAAGGTATGTTAGTTAGAAAGCATGTATTTGGATTCATTGCTTAAGAACAGCTATCTGTAGGAAGCTGTTATATACTGTGGATCCTGTAGTAATAATTGGAAATATACAATAAATAAGACAAAGGCCTTTCTTTATTGGATTTGGAGTCTATTGAAGATGATTGACATGAATGGATCAGCCCCATTAAGAAGCATTTGACTCCCTATATGGTTGCATTAGGAAAGGGGCAGGCACAACGGAAGCTGATTAGGAGATTATTCTGATTTGTAAAAGCAATGATTTCCCCAAGGAACTGACTATTTCAGCTGAACCCTAAAAGATGAGACTACTACCACCAGCAGCACCAAGAAAAATACAGGCAGTTAAATAAAATGTAGATGGTGGGAAAATATGTGATAACATTCTATGGTACTCATGAAACAAGGAGAAAGCTGTTATAATTGGAATGCAGAGAATTAGAGGCAGAAAAGATACTATGAGGTCAAAGAACATGTATGTTTCTTCCAGGAATTTACCAATACCGGTGATTTGGAATATATGTACCAAAGATATGTCTACCAATGACCAAGCCACACTCTAAATAACAGTTCCTGAAACTAGTGATCATTTGGCACTCTAAGAGGACAGGGAACACGACTGGGTGGGTTGATTATAGAAGTCTTCAAGAAGCTGGTTTGGTAGGTAGGAAGGAAGGTGATCAAACTGTTAGTAGAGGTAAGGCAGGCAACGTGAATGGTGATGTAGGAACAAAGAATATCAATGAGAAGAAATAGTTTAAGGAAGAATGGAGTCCCTAAACCTGGTAGATACACAATGATTGTCAAACAGATTCTGAATGTAGAGACCTTTGCCACAAGGAGAAAGCATCTTTAAAAGTGTGCGTTAGCATGTTGGAAACACTTTAGCAGACATGGTTAATAATCGAATATTTCTTAAATAACTTGTTTTGGTCCCCTCCTCTCCCTTTTCTGTGCCCTTTGTCGTGGCATCACTGTCTACATCATACCCTTGCCTATTGCTGTTCCAGCCACCTGCTCCCAGTTGGAGCATCCTCGTTCCTGTGAGTGCATCTCTATAGCAGCCCAGCTCCATTTTACAGTTTAAATATTTGCTTTAGTTTCTGCTTTCCAATCCTAGATATCTGTTCTCCACTGCTTATGCTCTCAGTGACTCATTTAAGATTTTACCTAAATGGATAAATGAACATTGATGCGTCTGAGAAAATGGTGTAGGGTGTACTTTTTCACATTTGAGATTTTTCTATGTCTATAGACCCATTTTTTTCTAGATCTTGGAGCAATAATATTTAAATCTACCTCTTTAAATATCTATACAAATTTTGATTTCTACCATTTTATGTACAGAATGACAAAAAATACTGCCTTAAAGGATGAGAAATAGAAATGGATATTCCAGTTTCATAGGGAAAATTCTAAACATAGTTTTATTCTTTGAACAAGTATATAAAAAGTTTCTTTTAGTCTTATGATTTGTTTTCTGTCTTAAGGATAACACGGGAGACTAGAAAGATTGCTCAGTTGGTTCAGAGTTTGCCACACAAATATAAAGATCTGAGACTGATGTATAATACCTCTAACCTCAGCAATGGGAAGTAGAGGACACAGGACAGAGACAGGTGGATATCCTGCCTAGCCAATTGGTGAGCTCCAAGTAAAATGTGAGGCTTTGTCTTAAAAACTAAAGGTAAATAGAGATGGTAGAAATTGAGATAGCTCTGGTGAACAGGTAGACAGAGGTTGAAATACAGACAGAAAAGGGCAGAGGGGACAGCCTAAATCATTTATGTGAATGATGGTGATGTCTTCATGGGTGGTTACTAAAGCAAAAGATTTACTGCTATTCAGTTAAAACAATAGACAGAATATGTAGTCAAATTCAAGATCTATCAGGGTTATATTATGACCTTGGGCATAAGTCATTTCTATCATCTATAAAATGAGGTTGGATTAGATCACTTTCAGAACCCCTTTTTGGTAGTGGGCTTCTAAATCCAAACTGCTTTATCCCTAACTTAGGGAACGTGTTCTCACTGCCTCTTGCGTTTCCGTACCATCTTCCAAGGCACCTATGTAAAGGCTGATAATTTTTTGCTGGTATTTTTCCCTTGATTTAGTGGTACTAAGTAGAGTGACTCACAGATGGGGCTAGGTTCCAACTGGGGACTAAGAAGATACATACTTGTAAGGAGAAAGCTATGATACTGAGCAGGAAGGAAAGCAAAAAGCATTAGCTTGCCTCTCCCAAATGGTTGCGTTGTGCCTGATTCCAATAGAACACCCAACTGAGAGAAACTAGAAGGCCCACTGAAGAGAGGGCCCACCATCAAGGCTCTTGTTTATCCTCATAAAGAGGGACTTTTGCCATCAGGGAGTTGTGTGACATGGGAAAGAGAGATCTTTGGAGCAACAACTCAACAGTATTTTCATGTTGGGTGTGTTGTGGCTCCTCTTCCTTGCTCTGCACTAATGAATCTGCGCTATTTTTACCCTAGAGAAGTTAATTTGCAGCAACTGCCTCCTAATAGTTATTTATAAGAGCTTATTTTTGTGATAGTAATAGCATATTTAATACAGAAAACAGAGAAAGTATTAAAAACAACATTTTAATGGTTACCTGCTGTGCCACTACCAAACATTTTGATATATTTTCCATTGTGTATAATTATAAACTACATGATTATGTTCCCTACTCCCTATTTTGGGGTTTTGATAGGTATAAAATTTTTTCATAGTTATCAGAACCTTTAAAGTAACTGAATACTCAGATAAAACTGGATTAGGCAAAAGATTAACTTACTAGACCAGTGAAAATTTCAGTGTAAGAAGCTTAGTCCCTATCCACAAGAGATGGGATTGGCAAACAGTGATGTGGGAGCACAATGAAATGCTAGATAGCTAAGAAAATAAGTGAACTGAAACCACACAGTAAAAGAAAAATGATTTTTACAGCTATAATGCTAGAAGGATTATTGTATGCATAATTTTTATGTGCATGAGTATTTTGCCTGCATGTATGCCTGTGTATGTGCATAGAGGCCAGAAGTGGGTGTCAGATCCTCTGGAACTGTAGTTACAGGTAGCTGTGAGCTGCCATGTGAATGCTGGGAGTTGAAAACAGGTCTTCTAGAAAAGCAACTGCTGAACTATCTCTCCAGTCTCCTGCATCTGTAATTTAAAAAGATAGTGCTCAACAATCTCACGACTACATGCATATCTTTTTTCAACTTTTTTTGTTCTGTGTGCGCACACAGAGGACAACTTTGCAGGGTCATTTCTCTCCTTCCATCTTTATGAGGCTTCCAGGGAAATTGTCAGAATTACATCACTAGGAGGCAAGGCCTTTACCTGTTGTAGGAGCTGCGGGCCTGCTTTTCATCCTGCCCGGCTCCTTCACAGCTAGCTTTACACCAGAAATAACAACACACAAATTGTATTCTTTTAAACACTGCTTGGCCCATTAACTCTAGCCCTTACAGGCTAATTCTCATATCCAGATCAACCCATCTCTAATAATCTGTGTAGCATCAGTCTTACTGGGAAAGATTCAGCATGTCTGACCTAGCAGCTTGCTTCATGGCGTCTGCCCGGGAGAGGGGAGCATGGCCTCTGAGCTCACTTCCTCTTCCTTCCAGCATTCTGTTCTATTTACTCCTCCCACCTATGTTTTAACCTATGAGGCCAAACAGTTTCTTTATTACTTAACCAATGACCTTCCTCCATCATTTACCTTTTGAGCTGTCTTTCTGACCTCATAGATAAAAATCTTAAAAGAGAAAACAGAGGGTTGGAAAGAATACACACTAAGCTGATGAGGGTAGAACAGACTGTGATCCAGAAACAAAGTTTGGATGGTGAGTATTCAGGCTCATATTACATTAGCTCTCTACATGTCTGTAAATCTGAACTAGTTTATAATATGCACTTTTAGAACATCCCTCTTACCACCACTACCCTCCTCACATACATATTTTACTACAATTTCCAAGGATAATCCTTTATCATTGCACCCCAGTATCAGTATGTGTCTCAGTTCTGTCTTCTGGTTGGCTCCATTTATAGGCAAGCTTTCTTATTACAGTGGGGGAGGGGGCACAAAAGCTTTAAGTGGATGTTTTCTCTTACAAATCCAGGGAGGACAAAAATCTGTCTTTCAACAGTCTTAAAAAGAACATACTCTTGCACTTTTACAACTGTGTGACAGAATGCCTGACAATTCATTTTAGTAGAAGAAAGATTATTTTTGTTTCACAACTTCAGAAGATTTCAGTCCAACACAGGAGAAGGCACTGTGTGGTTCAGGGCAACAGAAGCAATCTTTGTATACCCAGTACACCCAGAAACAGAGAGCTGCCAGGAACCAGGGAATGGGGTGTATATAACTTTCAAAAACTTGATTTTATAACCTACAACTGTCACCTCCTAACTACAACTAGCTCCACCTTCTAAAAGGCTCCTCAAACATTACCTTAGGGCACTCAAACCATGAGCAGGTGGAAGACATTTGGATCAAAACTGTCACATCTACAGTTCACTCTGTGGACTTACGGGCCTATCTTATCTCTGGTCCTATTACGTTGGAGGAGGGGATGCTCTCTCTGGTCTGGTGTGGTCTAGGAGGTCCTTCTGTCTCTACGTTGCTTTCTTTGGTTAATGAATAAAGAAACTGCCTTGGCCTTTTGATAGGGCAGATTAGGTAGGCATAGAAAAGAGAACTGAATGCTGGGAGGAGGAAGGCAGAGTAAGAGGGCCGCCATGGAGCCACCAGAGACAGACATACT